>NC_083715.1:11245425-11557734 GCF_033118175.1 Dama dama
TTCAACTAGCCCTCTGCAAACTGCATCTCAAAGTTAGTCATTTAGGGGGTGGTGGGGGAGCAGTGATTATCCGCGGACCCCTGACGGCGTCTGATGTCTTCAAAGGTGGGAGTGGAGACTCCAACCGAACACTGACCTTCTTCTGAAAGGTTAAGCATTTAGATACAGCAGAGCCTGAATAACACGCCCGACGCCTGAACAGAGTGCCTTTTGGTCTTGTACCTTTAGGGGTGGCGGGGCGGTTTGAAAACCTCTCAGATCCACGGAGACTCGTTAATGTCCTGAGAGAGATGAATGCACTCTGGCTTTGGGGCTGCTTCTGGGACAATCCACCTTCTGCACAAAGGCCTGGCCATGCCCTGCAGTTGGCTTTTGGGTCCACGGACAGATACCAGCACACTCCATATATCATCCGGGCTGGTTGCTGGGACAGAAAAGTGCTGCAACCTACCCACCCATGGCCAGCCCCACTGCTGGCTAGGGGGGAAACAGATAAGCCCAGAGGCCCTGCTGCTAATTTACAAGCTGGGTCAGCATCGGGTCAAGACAACTGTTAAGTACAAAGATCACCTGATCCAAGGGAAAGGAAAACTCTCCTAGGGACACACAAAGCCATGTTTTAATTTTTTTTTTTTAAACAGTAAAAAGTGTTGCTTAAAAAAAAAAAAAAAAAAGGACAATTCTTTTCCCCTGACCTGCTGCCAGAGAAAGCAAACTGTGAAAATGACCTGTGAAGACACCCTACATCTGTGAATTCACCCCCCCAGGGCTGAAAAGCTCTCCCAGATTGCTTCTGTTGCTGGGAAAGCCCATGAGGTCCCAGAGGCCCCTCTGGTTGGTCATCCCTGGAGGGACTTGGCCGATCTGCTCCTGGTTTTGGAGTGGGGGGCCCACCTGTGGCCCCGAGTCTTGAAATAGGCAGCATTGGTGGTGTGTAGCGGGGCAGTTCTGTCGACCCCCTTTCACTGATGCTGGTTCTGGGAATGCTTCTTAGGTTCCAGGTCATCCCCTTGTCCACGGCTATGGTAGGGCACAGCAGGAAAAGAAAACAAAACAACGCCTAGGTCTTCCTGGAGCAGAAAAGGGGCTGGGGTCTTCAGCTCCAGCCACACAGACCAGCCCCGAGGCCAACCCCAGAGCTGCCCACCCAGAGTCCCCTCGCTGCCTTCCACCAAACTGAAAGTGAAGGGACTCTTCTACCCGTCTCTTCCTAAAGGTATCTTGCTTACTCTTTTTTTTTTGTTGTTGTTGTTGTGAAATATGAATTACACAAAGCTCTCATGTCTGAATGGCCATTTTACAATTTGAAAATTGTTTTAGCATAAAAAATATCTTTTTTTTCTTCTCCAAAACTACTCTGGGCTCTTTCTCTTATAAGTCCTGTTTTTTTTTTTTTCTTCCTCCTCCTGTGAAAAGTCCCCCTTGCCATGCCTTCTTACATAAAGCACTTACTATGCACCAGAAGTGCCCTTGAGATGGAGGATGGGAGGTGACTATGAGGGAGGCGGATGGGTAGGGGCATGGGGGAGGGAGGGGGAAGGTAGTGGGAAGGAGGATGGGCTTGGGGGGGTGGGGAGGGGAAGATGCAGGCAAGAAAGCTGTCGTCAGAGACTGTCACCCCATCCAAGAGAGAGGGGCTGTCTCTGTGGTGGGTGAAACAACAGCAAAGAAGCAAGACACCCAGGAACAGTTTCCACCTCGGACCCAACGCCCGCCCCTTACCCCACCCCCCAATCCCACCAACCAAGACGACAGGATTCCAGCCCATAGGGAAGCCATGGAGACAAAGATTCTAGAAAATAGAAACTGTTGGGATTACAAAGGTACCCATTTCATCCATACAAACTGGTCTTTCGAACGTCCTTGTGAGAGTTTAACTGTAATAACCAAATTTTTAGGGCAAAAAACAAAAAACCCATTGACGGGAGGAGTTTTTCCTCCCCTCTCGGTTTATCACAGCATTTTTTTTTCTTCTTTTCATTTCGGCACAGCCTTTCCTTTTTTGCTCATTCCTCTCAACCATCGGAGCCTGTTCTGGGTGGAAACCGATTTGTGCACCATGTCAAGCTGGCGGCTTTGCGCTCCCACGGGGCTGCATGTTCCGGGTGGAAACCATTCCTTTCCTCCCCCTCTGATAGGACTTGCATGTGTGTTTTCCGTTTTAAACTTCTCGGTGAAGGTTACCAAAAAAATACAATAAAATAGAGTCTCTGGTAGCCAGGGATGACTTGGTCTCAAAGGACACTCCCTAAGTTCAGGCTGGTGCAGTTTCGGAGCTGACGGAACTGTGTCTGAATAGTGCTACCACCCCACACGTTCACTGCTGGTCCGTTAGAATTCTCTTCTCGTGTCTATAATATTTTCTTCTGTGTGTGTTTGTTTTCACAGATCTAACACGCACACCTGGAAGGAGAGAGAGAAGCACCTGTTATCTTGAGAGGCACCATAAGATGCCTTTAATACCACAGGATGGCACACAGCCCCTGAACCAAACCTGGCCCGGCGTCCGCTTGTTTATAAATAAAGTTTTATTTGCACACAGTCCACTCTGTGTTCATTCAGCGTGAATGAACATTCATTCAGAGTGAATTCACTCAGGGCTCATTCCGACCAGCTCTAGCAGACAGGTGAGTCTCTAAACATCATTACCACCCAACCGAAGGCCACGGCCGTGGGTGGGTGTCACAGACCAGACCACTACACGGCGGAGCAGAAGGGAACTGAAGCCTCAGCACACATCTGGGGCAGGGGGGCAGGCTGACACTCAGCCAGCCAGCGCCCTGCCTTACAGCTCAGGGCAATTCCAGAGTGCAGGCGTGAATCCGCAAGCTGGACACCTCAGGGCACCAGCAGACGGTTACTGGGACCCAGGAGACCGGTGGAATGGAAGGTTGGGCCTTCGTCACCAGAGGGTCCGGGTGGGAGGACGAACGTGGAAGCCAAGGGTGGGCCAAGTTGCTCAGCACCTGGGATATGGGGGGGCACTTCTCTGCTGTGGCGGGAGGTCCCGAGCACCCCGAGAGTTCCAGCAGCAGCCACGGTTTCCACATCAGATGCCAGCAACGCCCCCCACACACCCCCAAAAGAACCCACAGCCCGAATGCCTCCAGACACTTCCAATGTCTCCAGGGGTGCAATCGTTCCAGCTGAGAACCACCAATTCCGCCAGAAAAGAAAAACAACATCCAGGAAGCGAGAAGAGACGTCCGCTCCCAGAGCACTGCCCAGACCAGATGCTTCCTTCACCAACAGGCATCTCAGAGGCCCGACCCGGCCCTGGGAGCACGCCCACGTGGGTCTCAGGGGTCTGGACCGTTCGTGACCCCTTCCCTGAACCCTCACTCCCCCTGCATCCCCTCTCTCTCCCGCCCGGGGGAACCCCAGGGTGCCGCTTCGGAGCCGTCTGACACACTGGCGCCCAGTTTGTGCATCCGGGGGACCCAGCACAGCTCGACGATGCCCCCGGTGCCTCGGTAGCTGTGGACGAGACTTCACTCTGCAAAGCAAGTGCGCCGTCACTCGAGGAGGGAACACTGACGAGGCCACACCCCCGCTGGGTATGTCAGCTCAGAAGCTTCCAAAGACACGGATGCTGATAGAACTTTCAGTGAAAGGGGCTCTGGCGGCTGCGGGAAGTCTAAATCAGGACTACGGCCATGGCGGGGGGTGCGGGGGGAGGAGAATGCAAAATGTGGGAAGCTGCTGGATAGACCATGGGGACTTTAGCTCGGTGCTCTCTGATAACCTGAAGGCTTGAGATGGGTGGGGAGAGGGAGGTTCAAGAGCGCGGGTCCATTCTGGGACCACACGCAATGTCTGCTGCTGCCAATGGAGGGCAGTGGCGGGTTCAACGTTTCCTGCCAAGTTCTCAGAAAACACATAACCCGCGTCTCTGGCACGGGCCACCAAGCTCCCACAAAGAGCCCCGTGTAGATGGTGCTGGGTGGGCTTATGCTCCCCTCCAGGGAACCGAGGATGTGTCTAGATATGTGTCCGAGGAGAGGCACTCCTGAGTGCAAACTCGGGTTCTGGGGTCACAAAGAAGTGAAATCAAAGCGTCAGTCGCTCAGTCCTGTCCGACTCTTGGCGACCCCACGGACTGTAGCCTGCCAGGCTCCTTTGTCCATGGGGTTCTTCAGGCGAGAACACTGGAGTGGGTTGCCGTTTCTTTCTCCGGGAGAATCTTCCCGACCCAGGGATCGAACGCGAGTCTCCCGCATTGCAGGCGGATTCTTTACCACCTGAGGCACCAGGGAAGCCCACGGGTCAGTGAGAACTTGACTGTGTTGGGTGTGGGGCTGGGGAGGGGGGAGACCTAGGCGGCGGGAATGCAGGGGGCTGACCTGAGTGTTCTAGATGTGCGTGCACTTGTCGAAGGAGACGCTAGCCACGTACGTCCCGTCGCGGCTGAAGGCCACACTGTAGACGGGCTCCTGGTGCTAGGTGAGCGTGTGGATGCACACGACCCGCTCCATGTCCCAGAGTCGGAGGGTAGAATCGAACGCCGTGCTGGAAGGACACAGAGGTCCCCGAGGATGCCCGTGGGTTCAGAAAAGCTCACCACAGCTGCCAGCAGTTTCCCACCAGTCTCCCGAGGATGCGACTCTCACAGTAAAAGAGTGGCTCTCCTGCGCAGACTCTGAACCTTTCAGAGATTGTAAATGGGTACCTCTTCCTCTTCTAGAACATGACTCAAGATGCACTGAGCACAGAGCCATGGTCCAGGGAGGGGACACAGGCATGCCTGTGGCCACCTCGTGCTGAGTTATGCCAAAAACCATCACCACAACCTCGTAAAGTGTTGCATTTCCATTTAGAATAAATTTAAAAAAAAAGTCACGCAATAAATCTCTTTCTATTTTTGGGTGCCGTTGTCAGGGGAACAAATTGAGAACCACACTCATTTATTTCTGCACGTCTCTGAGACACGAACGTTACATCTTCGGACATTTTGTAAAACGGTCCCGCCACTAACAACACATGTTATCACTGCCACTGGAAACAATGCCAAAAATAGAGCTGAGAGCCATATTTGGGGAAATAGCTAAGTGAGCGAACACAAATATTAGCTCCACGGGTATTAAAATATAATCGGATCCAAATATATAATCACACTCCCGGGAGCTGGAAATTTGAGTTGCGTCTAAATCTGAAAGAAGAGCAGGTGCGTATGTGTGCCAAGTTGTCCCATTCATGTCTGACTCTTTGTGACCCCATGGATTGCAGCCCGCCAGGCTCCTCTGTCCTTGGGATTCTCCAGGCAAGAACACTGCAGTGGGTTGCCGTGCACTCTTCCAGGGAGTCTTCCTGACCCTGGGATCGAACCCATGTCTCTTACATCTTCAGCACTGGCAGGCGGCTTCTTGACCACTAGCGCCACCTGGGAAGCCCACCCACCACAAAGCTGTTTCTCTCAGCATTTCTTCCCTCTTCTGGGACTTACATCTATCTCTTTATGCTTGGTTGTCTAGAAGCCTCACTTACGCCCGTCACGGGTACCATGTGATTCAGAAACAAAACAACGCAAAACAAAAGACACTGTTTTGTTCTTAGACCTTTCAGTGGATTTGAGGACTGTGACTGGCAATGAGAGGATAACACCTCTCATGTTTTTCTGGATCAGCTTTTCAGCTGATGCAACAATTCCTTTCTGTGTTTTCTGAGAGATGCCCTTGGGTCATGCACTTTCAGTAACAGACTGTTCATCCCACTGTTATGGGACAAAGACAAGGGGAGGGGGGCTACCTCTAACTTACAGTAAGGCTGGGCTACCGGCCACTCCTCCCCACCACGCCATTCTCGGCAAATACGCAAAAAAAAACCCCACTGCTGCTTCCTCCCAAGTCCTGTCTTTCCCAGGCCAGACACACCCACACTTCGTGGGATCATGGTTTCTAGAAGCCTCAGGGTATCCTTCCTTCACTTGGAATATCTTTAGCTTGTGTCCCTCAAGGTTCTTACTAAAATACCCTATTGGGAGTGCAACATTGTATCCTGCGTGACGTCGGACCAGGACCAGGAACACACAAGACTGCAGAACGCAGCCTCAGTGATGACCTTTTGTGAACGTCTAACCACTCTGCTCCCTTCTGGCGTATCACTGACTGACTAGTCCTCTGCCTCCAATGCTGGCCTCTAAGGGGGTTTACTGCCTATACCAGGGGTCCCCATCCCCTGCGATCTGATGCCTGATGATCCGAGCTGAAGCAGATGCAATCATAACAGCAATAAAGGGCACAGTAAATGTAGTGTGCTTCAATCATCCTGAAACCTTGGGAAAGTGATTTTCCACAAAGCTGGTCCCTGGTGGCAAAAAAGCAAGGGACAGCCAGGATGAACAGTTAGCCTGGATCTGGTATCGGCTGGGGGACCTTTGATCACCATTCAACATTCTTCCCAGCTGCAGCCAAGTTGGCCCAAGTAAACCAAGCCCGAAGTTAAAGTCGCTCAGTCGTGTCTGACTGTTTGGGACCCCATGGACTACACAGTCCATGGGATTCTCCAGGCCAGAATACTATAGTTGATAGCCTTTCCCTTCTGCAGGGGATCTTCCTGACCCAGGAAGCGCACCAGGGTCTCCTGCATTGCAGGTGGATTCTTTACCAACTGAGCTATCAGGGAAGCCCGACGAAGCGTGAAGTCCAAGCTAAATTGTTTCCTTTTTTCAGTTGTAGTAAAAAGCTTCATCAGAGCAAAGTGCCGAGAGACTGGAGGTACGTGATTCCTTCTTCCAGCCTCAAGGTTAAAAGCATGTTCATCCCAACTTAGCCATGACGTGATAAGCTCTATCTCGCAGCCCTTGCACAGTGAGCGGTCTCTCCGGTTGACTTAGTTGGTTTCTAAGTAACTTTGAGTGTGAGTCGCTCAGTTGTGTCCAACTCTCTGTGACCCCACAGACTGTAGCCCACCAGGCTCCTCTGTCCATGGGATTCTCCATGCACAAATACTGGAGTGGGTTGCCATTTCCTTCTCCAGGGGAATCTTCCCAACCCAGGGATCGGACCCAAGTCTCCTGCATTATAGGCAGACTCTTTAGCATCTGAGGGCATAAACACGTTTGTAAGACACCCTGACAGCATCTCTTGGTCTCTTGGGGACGTGAGTGACTTTTACCGGCTGCGTGGCTGGCACAGCCTCAGCAATCAAGGGAGCTTTCAGGAACTGAGACTGGGTTGCGGGCTGTCTGTCCATTACCTTGCCAGCATGATGCTGGAGTTGGGGTTGTGGTGGCTGGACTGGTGGGTCTCCGCTTGACGGTGTATATCTCTTTGCTGTGCGCCTGAAGGTCATGGACACACGTGTCCTGCTTCATACTCCAGATCTAGGGCACACAACGGGATCGCAGTGAGCAAAGGCTGATTCTCCCACCGAGGTGTGGGGAGTTGGTCACGGCTCCTGCCTGGAGCATTGCAGAGGTTTCTCTTGTCTCTGGGAAGCTCAGGGCCAGCAGGGTGGGCGGCTGACAAAGGGCAGGTGCTTCACAGGCAGAGGCGTCTGCTGACCACCAGGGGGCGCCCGTGAGAAAGGCCGGGGGCGGGGGCGAGGGCGGGGACGGAGGGAGGGGGGCGGTCCATACTACCCTAGTCTGATCTCAGAAGCTAGGCAGGGTCCGGTTGGGTCTAGTTAGTACTTGGATGGGAGAAAGGCCTCGGGAATGAAAGGAAGTTCCGCGGGACTGTGGCCGATAAACAGGGCTTCATTGCCGGGGCAAGCGGGACGCCGTTTGCCAAGACAAAAGATGACAGAGACATTAAGGAAGCTCACGACACAACTGTCAGCTGCAGGAGCAGCACTGGGACTGAAGACAGTGTGGGGGCTCTGGGGGTCAACTAGGGTCATTCCAGCCTTACCTTCAATGTGATGTCATCAGAGCAAGAGGCCTGCAACATGCCAGAGGGATCCCATTTGATGGTGTTGACTTCATTCTGCAAGAGAGCCAAAGGTTGAAAAAAAAAAAAAAGGAAAGAAATGAAAGCGTGGGAATAGTAAACAGAAGTTTCCAGGAGGGGGCAGTAATACTCTGTTATCTATGCAGAAAGCCTGACAGTACTAAACACAAGCATCCAACAGGGGGCAGGAGTGCTCTGTCTGCTCTGTGAAATGCCTGGGATGAGAGAAACCAAGCTTCCAACAGGGGGCAGGAGTGCTCTGCCTTCTGCGAAAAAAGCCTGGGAGTAGTAAACACAAGCGTCCAGCAGGGGGCAGGAGCGCTCTGTCTGCTATGTGAAAAGCCTGGGATTAGTAAACACAAGTTTCCAACAGGGCGCAGGAGTGCTCTGCCTTCTCCGAAAATAGCCTGGGAGTAGTGAACACAATCGTCCAGCAGGGGTCATGAATGCTCTGTCTTCTATGCAAAAAGCCTGGGAGTACTAAACACAGTGTCCAGCAGGGGGCAGGAGCACTCTGTTCTTGCTGTAAAATCGCCTGGGAATAGTAAGCACAAGTTTCCAGCAGGGGGCAGGAGCGCTCCGCCTTCTCTACAAAAAACCTGGGAGTAGTAAACACGAGCGTCCAGCAGGGGGCAGAGAGCTCTGTGGTCTCTGTCAAAACATGGGAGCATTATAAAAAAAATGGGGGGAAAAAAAGGAAGAAAAAAAAGCCTGGGGGTAGTTAACACAAGCGTCCAGCAGGGGCAGGAGCGCTCTGTCTTCTATGCCAAAAGCCCAGGAGTAGTAAGCACAAGCATAAGTTTGGGGGAAGGAATGCTCTGGCTTCTATGCAAAAAGCCTGAGAGTAGGTAGCACAAGCGTTCAGCAGGGGGCAGGAGCGTTCTGTCTTCTCTGCAAAATGTCTGGGAGTATAATAAAAATAAATGGGGGGGGGGGGGAGAAAAAAAAAAGCCTGGGAATAGTAAACACAAGCGTTCAGCAGGGGGCAGGATCGGTCTGTCTTCTATGCCAAAAGCCCGGGAGTAGTAAGCACAAACGTCCAGCAGGGGGCAGGAATGCTCCCTCTTCTATGCAAAAAACCTGGGAGTAGTAAGCACAAGCGGCCAGCAGGGTCAGGAATGCTCTGTCTTCTATGCAGAAAGCATGGGCGTAGTAAGCTCAAGGATCCAGCAGGGGGCAGGAGCGCTCTGTTCTTGCTGAAAAACTGCCTGGGTGTAGTAAGCACAAGCTTCCAGCAGGGGGCAGGAGCACTCCGTCCTCATTGCAAAAAGCCTGGGACCTGTAACACAGGCTGGATGCAGAGTTCCAAAGAACATCAAGAAAGCCTTCCTCAGGGATCAGTGCAAAGAAATAGAGGAAAACAATAGAATGGGAAAGACTAGAGATCTCTTCAAGAAAATTAGAGATGCCAAGGGAACATTTCACGCAAAGATGGGCTCAATAAAGGACAGAAGTGGTATGGTCCTAACAGGAGCAGAAGATGTTAAGAAGAGGTGTCAAGAATACCCAGAAGAACTATATAAGAAAAAGCTTCATCACACAAATAATCATGATGGTGTGATCACCAACCTAGAGCCAGACATTCTTGAATGCGAAGTCATGTGGGCTTCAGGAAGCATCATGACGAACAAAGCTAGTGGAGGTGATGGAATTCCAGTTGAGCTAGTTCAGATCCCAAAGATGATGCTGTGAAAGTGCTGCACTTAATATGACGGCAAATCTGGAAATCTCCCCACTGGCCACAGGACTGGAAAAGGTCAGTTTTCATTCCAATCCCAAAGAAAGGCAATGCCAAAGAATGTTCAAACTCCTGCACAATTGCATCCATCTCACACGCTAGTAAAGTAATGCTCGAAATTCTCCAAGCCAGGCTTCAAAAGTACATGATCCATGAACTTCCAGATGTTTAAGCTGGATTTAGAAAAGGTTGAGGAACCAGAGATCAAATTGCCAGCATCTGCTGGATTATCAGAAAAGCAAGAGAGTTCCAGGAAAACATCCACTTCTTTCTTTATTGACTATGCCAAAGCCTTTGACTGTGTGGACCACAACAAACTCAGGAAAATTCTTAGAGATGGGAATATCAGACCACCTGACCTACCTCTGGAGAAATCTATATGCAGATCAGGAAGCAACAGTTAGAACTGGACATGGGACAACAGACTGGCTCTAAACAGGGAACGGAGTACATCAAGGCTGTATATTGTCACCCTGCTTATTTAACTTATATGCAGAGTACATCATGAGGAACGCCGGGCTGGAAGAAGCACCAGCTGGAATCAAGATTGCTAGGAGAAATATCAATAACCTCAGATATGCAGATGACAGCACCCATATGGCAGAAAGTGAAGAACTAAAGAGCCTCTTGATGAAAGTGAAAGAGGAGAGTGAAAAACTTGGCTTAAGACTCAACATTCAGAAAACTAAGATCATGGCATCCGGTGCCAGCACTTCATGGCAAATAGATGGGGAAAGAGTGGCAGTCTATTTTTGGGGACTCCAAAATCACTGCAGACAGTGACTGCAGCCATGAAATTAAAAGATGCTTACTCTTTGGAAGGAAAGTTATGGCCAACCTAGACAGCATATTAAAAAGCAGAGACATTACTTTACTGACAAAGGTCCGTCTAGTCAAAGTTATGGTTTTCCCAGTAGTCAGGGGTGAATGGGAGAGTTGGACTATAAAGAAAATTGAGGAGATGCTTTGGACCTGCGGTGTTGGAGAAGACTCTTGAGAGTCCCTTGGACTGCAAGGAGATCCAGCCAGTCCATCCTAAAGTCCTAAATCAGTCCTGAATATTCATCGGAAGGACTGATGCTGAAGCTGAAGCTCCAATCCTTTGGCCACCTGGTGCGAAGAGCTGACTCACTTGAAAAGACCCAGATGCTGAGAAAGACAAGGTGGGAGGAGAAGGGGACGACAGAGGATGAGATGATTGGATGGGATCACTGACTCAACGGACATGAGTTTGAGCAAGCTCTAGGAGTTGGTGATGGATGGGGAAGCCTGCTGCGCTGCAGTCCACGGGGTCACACAGAGTGGGACACGACTGAGCGACTGAACTGAACTGACTGCCTGGTCTCCAGGAGGAGCGGGTTCTCTGCTCCAGTAAAACGGCTGCTCCCACCATCTCGATGGGCAACCTGGACTCTCCTGAGATGTGGCTGCAGGGTCCATGGCCGTGGACGTGAGCCCTTCCCCCATCCCCCATCTTCTAAATTCCTCTGCTCTCTGAGGGCTCATCACTCTTGGTGTGACCTATTCCGACCTAGATCCCCCCGGACTCATCTTCAGCATGCCCCAAGAGGACTCTGTGAGTGCCTCTCCCCCCACAGGCCACGGTAGGGTTTCATGTGGTGGTCGTGGAGACGCTACAGGCACACACTTGCTTTTATTTGGTCGTAATCATAGCCTCTTCCTGTATCTCAGGCTTCTCCAGGCATTTACCTCCCTGAGGCTCTCTCTTCTCTTCCTTGACTATTCTCCAAAATTCTGCACGCGTTAAACAGGGCCCGTTCTGCCTGTCTTCATACAGGCTTCCGTTCAGTTCAGTTCAGTCCCTCAGCATGTCAGACTCTTTGCGACCCCATAGACTGCAGCACGCCAGGCCTCCCTGTCCACCACCAGCTCCCGGAGCTTGCTCAAAGGCATGTCCATCGAGCTGGTGATGCCATCCAACCATCTCATCCTCTGTTGTCCCCTTCTCCTCCCGCCTTCAACCTTTCCCAGCATCAGGGTCTTTTCCAAGGAGTCAGTTCTTCGCATCAGGTGTCCAAAGTATTGGAGCTTCAGCATAACTCCTTCCATTCAATATTCAGGACTGATTTCCTTTAGGATGGACTGGTTGGATCTCCTGGCAGCCCAAGTCTTCTCCAACACCACAGTTCAAAAGCATCAATTCTTGGGCACTCACCCTTCTTTATGGCCCAACTTTCACATCCACCCATGACTATGTGAAAAACCGTAGCTTTGGTTACATGGGCTTAGGACCTGACTATGCTCAGATCATTGCCAACATTTCCATCATTCCATAATCTTAAATATATAATAACATAAAGTTGTCCTTTGGTATCCATGAGAGGTTTGTTCTGGGACCCCCATGGAAATCAAAATCCACAGATGCCCTCCACAACTGCTTGGTCTACATTTGCGGGGCAGTGTGGAGGACTGTCTGTTTACAGACTTTATGTATTATAAACACACACGTGCATATACGTTTTGGGGGACGAAAATATTGTACATACTACACACAGGAGACACAAGCCACCTAGATAACTCTATGGCACAAGCACACACCATTTCCTCAGTTTTGCCATGTGACCCTCATTCACATCAAGATCAGAAATCTGTCTTGCTTTGGGAAAGCTGTCCAGGCAGCTGCTGGATTTGTGCTTTTGGAGTCCTAGGGCCACAGAGGGGATTCAGGGCATCCCATGACCATGACCGTGGTACCCAGGGCTGCAAGCTCCTAAAGCTGCCCTTGTTATGACGTCACAGCCACCTGGACCCAAGATGCCCAGCAGCAGTAAAAAGGACTTTTGAGCTTTTCTGAGTTCTTAACCTCTGTATTGATATCCAGTCTGCCAAAATCATCAGAAGCCCTGACGGCTCTCCTCTGAGGGTTCCTCCTGCCGAGCGAGACACAGCCCCAACCCAACTCTAGAGCAAAGATGCTAGCTGCTGGCTTTCCCAGGCTCCCTTGCAGCTAGAGCGTGTCTCAGATGGGCCTGGCGCGGCTGAGGAGACTCATGCCCCAATTCAACGTTGGAAGCTGATGCACAAGGCAATGGGCTGTGCAGAAGCAATTCCGGGAAGAGGTTGGCAGCTGGAACGTCTGCTTTGGAAGGCAGCCTGGGTGAATTCCTAGGGGCCAGCCCAGCATCTGGCATTGAGGTGTGGGCAGCTCCCCAGTGCTGTGTGTGTTACCTGCATGGGCCCGATTCTGTGCCCGGCTCTGGCTGCTTCTGTCTGTCCTGCCCCCATGCCTGGGATACCTCAGAGCTGCTTAGTATACTCCTCAATCATTCTGGCTTCCGTTAGCCAGAGTCCAGTGGCTCAGCTGGTAAAGAATCTGCCTGCAATGCAGAAGACCTGGGTTAAATCCCTGGGTCGGGAAGATCCCCTGGAGAAGGAAATGGCAACCCACTCCAGTATTCTTGCCTGGAGAATTCCATGGACTGAGGAGCCTGGCGGGCTACACACAGTAGCAGAGTCAGACATGACGGAAGCGACAAAGAGTTTCACTTTCAGTTCAGTTCAGTCGCTCAGTCGTGTCCGACTCTTTGCGGCCCCAAAGACTGCAGCACACCAGGCCTCCCTGTCCATCACCAACTCCTGGAGTCCGCCCAAACTCATGTCCATTGAGTCGGTGACAGCATCCAACCATCTCATCTTCTGTCAGCCCCTTCTCCTCCTGCCCTCAATCTTTCCCAGCATCAGGGTCTTTTCCAGTGAGTCAGCTCTTCGCATCAGGTGGCCAAAAGATTGGAATTTCAGCTGCAACATCAGTCCTTCCAATGAACACCCAGGACTGATCTCCTTGAGGATGGACTGGTTGGGTCTCCTTGCAGTCCAAGGACCTCTCAAGAGTCTTCTCCAACACCACAGTTCAAAAGCATCAATTCTTCACTGGTCAAGTTTCTTTATAGTCCAACTCTCACATCCACACATGACCAATGGAAAAACCATAGCCTTGCCAAGTGTTCAAATGAGCCTACTCATTGCCCTACTGCAGATTCCCCACCTTCTCACTCACAATCATGCTTTTGGTGGAGTTTCTCTCAGTAACTCGGCTCAAGCATAAGTGTTTCTCTTTATAGGAGCTCCCATGCTCCAGAGTTATTATTAACTTCAAGGTTCAGGGGAAGGTAACACTTCTAACAGTCCCTGCCTGCCCCGACCCCTGTGGAGCCTCCCTCCCCTCGACTTCCCATGTGGCTCTCCGGGTGGACCTATATCTTCACTTTGCTTACCTTGTGTGTGGATGAAGACACTTTGCAGAAAAAGGGAGCTAGGCTGTGGGAAAAAAAAAACAAAATTCCATGCAATTCGGAGCCTTTTGTAAAGGTCCATTATCTGCTGCCCGCACCTTCTCATGCATGTAAACTAGTGATTTGCAGGCTCCCATCACCAACAGTGACCAAGACCAGTGCCCATACGGGTACAGAAACCTTCCTGTGAGTATGAAGAACACCCCAAAGACCTTTAAGGAACATCACCCAGATGTTGGCCCCTGAAAAAAAAAAACAAGCTCTCTGCTCTGTGAGTGGAAACTCAGATTCCCAAAACAAATTGGGGACGGGAGGGGTCTCAAAGGGCAAATATTTTTAGAATCAGTGCAGCAAAGGATTCCACAGAGATGAAACTTAGGTAAAAGCTCGGGCCATCTGGTCTCAACTCAGTTTCCATCACAACACAAAGGGACCTCCTTGAAGCTGTGACCGAGCTACCAGCGTCCGTGGCTACAGCTACAGAATTCCGAGTTCCACCACCCTCATTGACCGGTGCTTAAGTCCTGCCACACAACCTGTACCCTGGTGGGTTCATGACACGGGTCACCCTAGACTCTTCAGCAGAAGGGCTCGAGAGTGCTCAGAGCCTCACCCCACTTCTGCCACGTGGGAGCATGCTCGGTCAGCTCGGTTATTATAACAAGAAAAAAAAAAAAAACAGAGAGAGAGAGAAATTTAGAATCAGGCAGGTCTGCACCCCAGCGACACTGGGGCAGAAGCAACAGCCCAGGTCCTGTGCGATTCCCACACAGGATGAGCTTGTGGCCGGAGGCTCTTTGGGGTGACTCACATGCATGGCCAGATGCAGCCCGTCTGGCTGCCTCTGTGTCAGTTGCCCACTGCCTGTCACTGGGGGTGGGGCGGACATCGCTTCACAGTGACAATGTGGCTTCTGTTTATGGATTACAGCCGCATAAAGGGAACCAGTCACCGTCTGCACGTGTCTGCCTGCAGTCACCGGCCATCCCTATGACTTTAGGTTCTTCTAAGTCTATTCATTGTGGAACTCAAAAACTGCCAGTGACCCAATTCTGCCGACAGAACATCCATCTGCTTTAAGATTTTCTAAAACAGCCAGCCTGAAACAAACTAACGAGAGAGAAACTAGTAAAAAAACAAAAAAAGCATGCTCGCCTTTCACATCCTAATGCGTCTACACCCCTCTGGTCTCTTCACCTGGTTTCCAACCAGTCAGTTGTAAAAGCAGCCCCGGCCCGGGCCCATCTCTCCTGGAGAAAAAAACCACAAGAGCTTGGGGACTTGACTCAGCAGAGCCGTCAGCATGGGCCCCCCAGAGATGCTGCCCCAGACGAAGAAGAAAGCACACACGGAAAGTTCTCTATCAAAATAGAGCAATTTATTCGAGCCAACCGAATATGGTCTGTTGATTCTCTCTTGGAACAAATGAGCCATCACACACACATACACACACACGCACACACACACACACACACACACACACACACACACACACCGTGATTCTCTTTCCAGGAGCGCGTGAGGGTGAGGGTTGTTGTGGGGGATAGGGGAAGAGAATGGAACGGGGCAGCGGGTGGGGGCTGTGTGGATGGAACAGAAGCTGGAAGATACGGACAGGCCATCTGGCTGCACGTCTGACACAGACAATAAAAACCGCAGAAGCCAGAAATTCACAAACCTCGGGGAGCGGAGGGAGGGAGACACTCTGCTTTGTATGGGAAACACGATCGGGAAAAAAGAAACTCTGACAACAAAAAGTGGGCGGAAAGATTAAAAAAGAGAGAAGAAAAAACAGGAAAATAAGTAGACCCTTAGTCCCGACAAAGTGCACTTCGCTTGGCTCCGAGATCTCTTTTCAGAAAGACAAAGTGAACATTGCGGTTCTGCATCCGTCCATTGGCATCGGATGTGATTCTGGGGGCTTGCATGCGTGTGTGCACATTGGACGAGCTCCCGGCACGGCGGACGATTTCGGGGATTGTTCTGTGCGTTATTCTCTGCTTTCAGCACCAAGGTCCCATCCCGGCACTGAGGACAGCAAAGCGCTCTGCACGACGTCTGGAAGCTGCTTGTACGGCCGAGGCCATGTTCCCTCCGAGCAGTGCCAGGAGGCACAGCGGGGGTGACTCAGGGTAGGCATGGCTTCCAGGGATGCTGGCTGCCTCCTCCTCGTGGTCCCCACCCCGGGGCCTCTTCCCCGATGGTACACCGGCAGTTCTGCCTATCTCAGCAGCGTCACATCATCGCCGCGCCTGGTATCCAGTCCGCGTCCTTGACCTCCCACTGGCTCCAACCCGGCAACTTCCAGACTGGTTCAGCTTCACCACGAGGCCAATGTCAACACTTGGGAGACCCTGCGTACTGACCTCCCCCGTGATGATCCTCTCCTGAGCCTTTTATACTGAATCCCACCATCACCACCCTCCAGCAGCATTTGGCTCATCAAACGCAAATTGCGTCCGGAACCCGGACAGCTGATGCTGTGTGGAGAGTGCCACGTTTTTACTCGGGGAGGGGTACAGATATGGTGTTCAACTAGCCCTCTGCAAACTGCATCTCAAAGTTAGTCATTTAGGGGGTGGTGGGGGAGCAGTGATTATCCGCGGACCCCTGACGGCGTCTGATGTCTTCAAAGGTGGGAGTGGAGACTCCAACCGAACACTGACCTTCTTCTGAAAGGTTAAGCATTTAGATACAGCAGAGCCTGAATAACATGCCCGACGCCTGAACAGAGTGCCTTTTGGTCTTGTACCTTTGGGGGTGGCGGGGCGGTTTGAAAACCTCTCAGATCCACGGAGACTCGTTAATGTCCTGAGAGAGATGAATGCACTCTGGCTTTGGGGCTGCTTCTGGGACAATCCACCTTCTGCACAAAGGCCTGGCCATGCCCTGCAGTTGGCTTTTGGGTCCACGGACAGATACCAGCACACTCCATATACCATCCGGGCTGGTTGCTGGGACAGAAAAGTGCTGCAACCTACCCACCCATGGCCAGCCCCACTGCTGGCTAGGGGGGAAACAGATAAGCCCAGAGGCCCTGCTGCTAATTTACAAGCTGGGTCAGCATCGGGTCAAGACAACAGTTAAGTACAAAGATCACCTGATCCAAGGGAAAGGAAAACCCTCCTAGGGACACACAAAGCCATGTTTTAATTTTTTTTTTTAACAGTAAAAAGTGTTGCTTAAAAAAAAAAAGGACAGTTCTTTTCCCCTGACCTGCTGCCAGAGAAAGCAAACTGTGAAAATGACCTATGAAGACACCCTACATCTGTGAATTCACCCCCCCAGGGCTGAAAAGCTCTCCCAGATTGCTTCTGTTGCTGGGAAAGCCCATGAGGTCCCAGAGGCCCCTCTGGTTGGTCATCCCTGGAGGGACTTGGCCGAACTGCTCCTGGTTTTGGAGTGGGGGGCCCACCTGTGGCCCCGAGTCTTGAACTAGGCAGCATTGGTGGTGTGGAGCGGGGTCATTCTGTCGACCCCCTTTCACTGATGCTGGTTCTGGGAATGCTTCTTAGGTTCCAGGGCATCCCCTTGTCCACGGCTATGGTAGGGCACAGCAGGAAAAGAAAACAAAACAACGCCTAGGTCTTCCTGGAGCAGAAAAGGGGCTGGGGTCTTCAGCTCCAGCCACACAGACCAGCCCCGAGGCCAACCCCAGAGCTGCCCACCCAGAGTCCCCTCGCTGCCTTCCACCAAACTGAAAGTGAAGGGACTCTTCTACCCGTCTCTTCCTAAAGGTATCTTACTTTCTTTTTTTGTTGTTGTTGTTGTGAAATATGAATTACACAAAGCTCTCATGTCTGAATGACCATTTTACGATTTTCAAATTGTTTTAGCATAAAAAATATCTTTTTTTTTCTTCTCCAAAATTACTCTGGGCTCTTTCTCTTATCAGTCCTGTTTTTTTTTTCTTCTTCCTCCTCCTGTGAAAAGTCCCCCTTGCCATGCCTTCTTACGTAAAGCACTTACTATGCATCAGAAGTGCCCTTGAGATGGAGGATGGGAGGTGACTATGAGGGAGGCGGATGGGGAGGGGCATGGGGGAGGGAGGGGGAAGGTAGTGGGGAGGAGGATGGGCGTGGGGGTTGGGGAGGGGAAGATGCAGGCAAGAAAGCTGTCGTCAGAGACTGTCACCCCATCCAAGAGAGAGGGGCTGTCTCTGTGGTGGGTGAAACAACAGCAAAGAAGCAAGACACCCAGGAACAGTTTCCACCTCGGACCCAACGCCCGCCCCTTACCCCACCCCCCAACCCCACCAACCAAGACGACAGGATTCCAGCCCATAGGGAAGCCATGGAGACAAAGATTCTAGCAAATAGAAATTGTTGGGATTACAAAGGTACCCATTTCATCCAAACAAACTGGTCTTTCGAACGTCCTTGTGAGAGTTTAACTGTAATAACCAAATTTTTAGGGCAAAAAACAAAAAACCCATTGACGGGAGGAGTTTTTCCTCCCCTCTCGGTTTATCACAGCATTTTTTCTTCTTCTTTTCATTTCGGCACAGCCTTTCCTTTTTTGCTCATTCCTCTCAACCATCGGAGCCTGTTCTGGGTGGAAACCGATTTGTGCACCATGTCAAGCTGGCGGCTTTGCGCTCCCACGGGGCTGCATGTTCCGGGTGGAAACCATTCCTTTCCTCCCCCTCTGATAGGACTTGCATGTGTGTTTTCCGTTTTAAACTTCTCGGTGAAGGTTACCAAAAAAATACAATAAAATAGAGTCTCTGGTAGCCAGGGATGTCTTGGTCTCAAAGGACACTCCCTAAGTTCAGGCTGGTGCAGTTTCGGAGCTGACGGAACTGTGTCTGAATAGTGCTACCACCCCACACGTTCACTGCTGGTCCGTTAGAATTCTCTTCTCGTGTCTATAATATTTTCTTCTGTGTGTGTTTGTTTTCACAGATCTAACACGCACACCTGGAAGGAGAGAGAAAAGCACCTGTTATCTTGAGAGGCACCATAAGATGCCTTTAATACCACAGGATGGCACACAGCCCCTGAACCAAACCTGGCCCGGCGTCTGCTTGTTTATAAATAAAGTTTTATTTGCACACAGTCCACTCTGTGTTCATTCAGCGTGAATGAACATTCATTCAGAGTGAATTCACTCAGGGCTCATTCCGACCAGCTCTAGCAGACAGGTGAGTCTCTAAACATCATTACCACCCAACCGCAGGCCACGGCCGTGGGTGGGTGTCACAGACCAGACCACTACACGGCGGAGCAGAAGGGAACTGAAGCCTCAGCACACATCTGGGGCAGGGGGGCAGGCTGACACTCAGCCAGCCAGCGCCCTGCCTTACAGCTCAGGGCAATTCCAGAGTGCAGGCGTGAATCCGCAAGCTGGACACCTCAGGGCACCAGCAGACGGTTACTGGGACCCAGGAGACCGGTGGAATGGAAGGTTGGGCCTTCGTCACCAGAGGGTCCGGGTGGGAGGACGAACGTGGAAGCCAAGGGTGGGCCAAGTTGCTCAGCACCTGGAATATGGGGGGCACTTCTCTGCTGTGGCGGGAGGTCCCGAGCACCCCGAGAGTTCCAGCAGCAGCCACGGTTTCCACATCAGATGCCAGCAACACCCCCCACACACCCCCAAAAGAACCCACAGCCCGAATGCCTCCAGACACTTCCAATGTCTCCAGGGGTGCAATCGTTCCAGCTGAGAACCACCAATTCCGCCAGAAAAGAAAAACAACATCCAGGAAGCGAGAAGAGACGTCCGCTCCCAGAGCACTGCCCAGACCAGATGCTTCCTTCACCAACAGGCATCTCAGAGGCCCGACCCGGCCCTGGGAGCACGCCCACGTGGGTCTCAGGGGTCTGGACCGTTCGTGACCCCTTCCCTGAACCCTCACTCCCCCTGCATCCCCTCTCTCTCCCGCCCGGGGGAACCCCAGGGTGCCGCTTCGGAGCCGTCTGACACACTGGCGCCCAGTTTGTGCATTTGGGGGACCCAGCACAGCTCGACGATGCCCCCGGTGCCTCGGTAGCTGTGGACGAGACTTCACTCTGCAAAGCAAGTGCGCCGTCACTCGAGGAGGGAACACTGACGAGGCCACACCCCCGCTGGGTATGTCAGCTCAGAAGCTTCCAAATACACGGATGCTGATAGAACTTTCAGTGAAAGGGGCTCTGGCGGCTGCGGGAAGTCTAAATCAGGACTACGGCCATGGCGGGGGGTGCGGGGGGAGGAGAATGCAAAATGTGGGAAGCTGCTGGGTAGACCATGGGGACTTTAGCTCGGTGCTCTCTGATAACCTGAAGGCTTGAGATGGGTGGGGAGAGGGAGGTTCAAGAGCGCGGGTCCATTCTGGGACCACACCCAATGTCTGCTGCTGCCAATGGAGGGCAGTGGCGGGTTCAACGTTTCCTGCCAAGTTCTCAGAAAACACATAACCCACGTCTCTGGCACGGGCCACCAAGCTCCCACAAAGAGCCCCGTGTAGATGGTGCTGGGTGGGCTTATGCTCCCCTCCAGGGAACCGAGGATGTGTCTAGATATGTGTCTGAGGAGAGGCACTCCTGAGTGCAAACTCGGGTTCTGGGGTCACAAAGAAGTGAAATCAAAGCGTCAGTCGCTCAGTCCTGTCCGACTCTTGGCGACCCCACGGACTGTAGCCTGCCAGGCTCCTTTGTCCATGGGGTTCTTCAGGCGAGAACACTGGAGTGGGTTGCCGTTTCTTTCTCCGGGAGAATCTTCCCGACCCAGGGATCGAACGCGAATCTCCCGCATTGCAGGCGGATTCTTTACCACCTGAGGCACCAGGGAAGCCCACGGGTCAGTGAGAACTTGACTGTGTTGGGTGTGGGGCTGGGGAGGGGGGAGACCTAGGCGGCGGGAATGCAGGTAGCTGACCTGAGTGTTCTAGATGTGCGTGCACTTGTCGAAGGAGACGCTGGCCACGTACGTCCCGTCGGGGCTGAAGGCCACACTGTAGACGGGCTCCTGGTGCTAGGTGAGCGTGTGGATGCACACCACCAGCTCCATGTCCCAGAGTCGGAGGGTAGAATCGAACGCCGTGCTGGAAGGACACAGAGGTCCCCGAGGATGCCCGTGGGTTCAGAAAAGCTCACCACAGCTGCCAGCAGTTTCCCACCAGTCTCCCGAGGATGCGACTCTCACAGTAAAAGAGTGGCTCTCCTGCGCAGACTCTGAACCTTTCAGAGATTGTAAATGGGTACCTCTTCCTCTTCTAGAACATGACTCAAGATGCACTGAGCACAGAGCCATGGTCCAGGGAGGGGACACAGGTATGCCTGTGGCCACCTCGTGCTGAGTTATGCCAAAAACCATCAACACAACCTCGTAAAGTGTTTCATTTCCATTTAGAATAAATTAAAAAATAAGTCACGCAAAAAATCTCTTTCTATTTTTGGGTGCCGTTGTCAGGGGAACAAATTGAGAACCACACTCATTTATTTCTGCACGTCTCTGAGACACGAACGTTACATCTTCGGACATTTTGTAAAACGGTCCCACCACTAACAACACATGTTATCACTGCCACTGGAAACAATGCCAAAAATAGAGCTGAGAGCCATATTTGGGGAAATAGCTAAGTGAGCGAACACAAATATTAGCTCCACGGGTATTAAAATATAATCAGATCCAAATATATAATCACACTCCCGGGAGCTGGAAATTTGAGTTGCGTCTAAATCTGAAAGAAGAGCAGGTGCGTATGTGTGCCAAGTTGTCCCATTCATGTCTGACTCTTTGTGACCCCATGGATTGCAGCCCGCCAGGCTCCTCTGTCCTTGGGATTCTCCAGGCAAGAACACTGCAGTGGGTTGCCGTGCACTCCTCCAGGGAGTCTTCCTGACCCAGGGATCGAACCCATGTCTCTTACATCTTCAGCACTGGCAGGCGGCTTCTTGACCACTAGCACCACCTGGGAAGCCCACCCACCACAAAGCTGTTTCTCTCAGCATTTCTTCCCTCTTCTGGGACTTACATCTATCTCTTTATGCTTGGTTGTCTAGAAGCCTCACTTACGCCCGTCACGGGTACCATGTGATTCAGAAACAAAACAACGCAAAACAAAAGACACTGATTTGTTCTTAGACCTTTCAGTGGATTTGAGGACTGTGACTGGCAATGAGAGGATAACACCTCTCATGTTTTTCTGGGTCAGCTTTTCAGCTGATGCAACAATTCCTTTCTGTGTTTTCTGAGAGATGCCCTTGGGTCATGCACTTTCAGTAACAGACTGTTCATCCCACTGTTATGGGACAAAGACAAGGGGAGGGGGGCTACCTCTAACTTACAGTAAGGCTGGGCCAGCGGCCACTCCTCCCCACCACGCCATTCTCGGCAAATACGCAGAAAAAAACCCCACTGCTGCTTCCTCCCAAGTCCTGTCTTTCCCAGGCCAGACACACCCACACTTCGTGGGATCATGGTTTCTAGAAGCCTCAGGGTATCCTTCCTTCACTTGGAATATCTTTAGCTTGTGTCCCTCAAGGTTCTTACTAAAATACCCTATTGGGAGTGCAACATTGTATCCTGCGTGACGGACCAGGACCAGGAACACACAAGACTGCAGAACGCAGCCTCAGTGATGACCTTTTGTGAACGTCTAACCACTCTGCTCCCTTCTGGCGTATCACTGACTGACTAGTCCTCTGCCTCCAATGCTGGCCTCTAAGGGGGTTTACTGCCTATACCAGGGGTCCCCATCCCCTGCGATCTGATGCCTGATGATCCGAGCTGAAGCAGATGCAATCATAACAGCAATAAAGGGCACAGTAAATGTAGTGCGCTTCAATCATCCTGAAACCTTGGGAAAGTGATTTTCCACAAAGCTGGTCCCTGGTGGCAAAAAAGCAAGGGACAGCCAGGATGAACAGTTAGCCTGGATCTGGTATCAGCTGGGGGACCTTTGATCACCATTCAACATTCTTCCCAGCTGCAGCCAAGTTGGCCCAAGTAAACCAAGCCCGAAGTTAAAGTCGCTCAGTCGTGTCTCACTGTTTGGGACCCCATGGACTACACAGTCCATGGGATTCTCCAGGCCAGAATACTAGAGTTGATAGCCTTTCCCTTCTCCAGGGGATCTTCCTGACCCAGGAATCGCACCAGGGTCTCCTGCATTGCAGGTGGATTCTTTAACAACTGAGCTATCAGGGAAGCCCGACGAAGCGTGAAGTCCAAGCTAAATTGTTTCCTTTTTTCAGTTGTAGTAAAAAGCTTCATCAGAGCAAAGTGCCGAGAGACTGGAGGTACGTGATTCCTTCTTCCAGCCTCAAGGTTAAAAGCATGTTCATCCCAACTTAGCCATGACGTGATAAGCTCTATCTCACAGCCCTTGCACAGTGAGCGGTCTCTCCAGTTGACTTAGTTGGTTTCTAAGTAACTTTGAGTGTGAGTCGCTCAGTTGTGTCCAACTCTCTGTGACCCCACAGACTGTAGCCCACCAGGCTCCTCTGTCCATGGGATTCTCCATGCACAAATACTGGAGTGGGTTGCCATTTCCTTCTCCAGGGGAATCTTCCCAACCCAGGGATCGGACCCAAGTCTCCTGCATTATAGGCAGACTCTTTAGCATCTGAGGGCATAAACACGTTTGTAAGACACCCTGACAGCATCTCTTGGTCTCTTGGGGACGTGAGTGACTTTTACCGGCTGCGTGGCTGGCACAGCCTCAGCAATCAAGGGAGCTTTCGGCAACTGAGACTGGATTGCAGGCTGTCTGTCCATTACCTTGCCAGCATGATGCTGGAGTTGGGGTTGTGGTGGCTGGACTGGTGGGTCTCCGCTTGACGGTGTATATCTCTTTGCTGTGCGCCTGAAGGTCATGGACACACGTGTCCTGCTTCATACTCCAGATCTAAGGCACACAACGGGATCGCAGTGAGCAAAGGCTGATTCTCCCACCGGGGTGTGGGGAGTTGGTCACGGCTCCTGCCTGGAGCATTGCAGAGGTTTCTCTTGTCTCTGGGAAGCTCAGGGCCAGCAGGGTGGGCGGCTGACAAAGGGCAGGTGCTTCACAGGCAGAGGCGTCTGCTGACCACCAGGGGGCGCCCGTGAGAAAGGCCGGGGGCGGGGGCGAGGGCGGGGACGGAGGGAGGGGGGCGGTCCATACTACCCTAGTCTGATCTCAGAAGCTAGGCAGGGTCCGGTTGGGTCTAGTTAGTACTTGGATGGGAGAAAGGCCTCGGGAATGAAAGGAAGTTCCGCGGGACTGTGGCCGATAAACAGGGCTTTATTGCCGGGGCAAGCGGGACGCCGTTTGCCAAGACAAAAGATGACAGAGACATTAAGGAAGCTCACGACACAACTGTCAGCTGCAGGAGCAGCACTGGGACTGAAGACAGTGTGGGGGCTCTGGGGGTCAACTAGGGTCATTCCAGCCTTACCTTCAATGTGATGTCATCAGAGCTAGAGGCCTGCAACATGCCAGAGGGATCCCATTTGATGGCGTTGACTTCATTCTGCAAGAGAGCCAAAGGTTGAAAAAAAAAAAAAAAAGAAAGAAATGAAAGCCTGGGAGTAGTAAACAGAAGTTTCCAGGAGGGGGCAGTAATGCTCTGTTATCTATGCAGAAAGCCTGGCAGTACTAAACACAAGCATCCAACAGGGGGCAGGAGTGCTCTGTCTGCTCTGTGAAATGCCTGGGATGAGAGAAACGAAGCTTACAACAGGGGGTAGGAGTGCTCTGTCTGCTCTGTGAAATGCCTGGGATGAGAGAAACCAAGCTTCCAACAGGGGGCAGGAGTGCTCTGACTTCTGCGAAAAAGGCCTGGGAGTAGTAAACACAAGCGTCCAGCAGGGGGCAGGAGCGCTCTGTCTGCTATGTGAAAAGCCTGGGATTAGTAAACACAAGTTTCCAACAGGGGGCAGGAGTGCTCTGCCTTCTCCGAAAATAGCCTGAGAGTAGTGAACACAATCGTCCAGCAGGGGTCATGAATGCTCTGTCTTCTATGCAAAAAGCCTGGGAGTACTAAACACAGTGTCCAGCAGGGGGCAGGAGCACTCTGTTCTTGCTGTAAAATCGCCTGGGAATAGTAAGCACAAGTTTCCAGCAGGGGGCAGGAGCGCTCCGCCTTCTCTACAAAAAACCTGGGAGTAGTAAACACGAGCGTCCAGCAGGGGGCAGAGAGCTCTGTGGTCTCTGTCAAAACCTGGGAGCATTATAAAAAAAATGGGGGGAAAAAAAGGAAGAAAAAAAAGCCTGGGGGTAGTTAACACAAGCGTCCAGCAGGGGCAGGAGCGCTCTGTCTTCTATGCCAAAAGCCCAGGAGTAGTAAGCACAAGCATAAGTTTGGGGGAAGGAATGCTCTGGCTTCTATGCAAAAAGCCTGAGAGTAGGTAGCACAAGCGTTCAGCAGGGGGCAGGAGCGTTCTGTCTTCTCTGCAAAACGTCTGGGAGTATAATAAAAATAAATGGGGGGGGGGAGAAAAAAAAAAGCCTGGGAATAGTAAACACAAGCGTTCAGCAGGGGGCAGGATCGGTCTGTCTTCTATGCCAAAAGCCCGGGAGTAGTAAGCACAAACGTCCAGCAGGGGGCAGGAATGCTCCCTCTTCTATGCAAAAAACCTGGGAGTAGTAAGCACAAGCGGCCAGCAGGGTCAGGAATGCTCTGTCTTCTAGGAAGAAAGCAAGGGCGTAGTAAGCTCAAGGATCCAGCAGGGGGCAGGAGCGCTCTGTTCTTGCTGAAAAACTGCCTGGGTGTAGTAAGCACAAGCTTCCAGCAGGGGGCAGGAGCACTCCGTCCTCATTGCAAAAAGCCTGGGACCTGTAACACAGGCTGGATGCAGAGTTCCAAAGAACATCAAGAAAGCCTTCCTCAGGGATCAGTGCAAAGAAATAGAGGAAAACAATAGAATGGGAAAGACTAGAGATCTCTTCAAGAAAATTAGAGATACCAAGGGAACATTTCACGCAAAGATGGGCTCAATAAAGGACAGAAGTGGTATGGTCCTAACAGGAGCAGAAGATGTTAAGAAGAGGTGTCAA
This sequence comes from Dama dama, assembly GCF_033118175.1. Lineage (NCBI taxonomy): Eukaryota > Metazoa > Chordata > Mammalia > Artiodactyla > Cervidae > Dama > Dama dama. Next base: position 11,271,268 of record NC_083715.1, read on the forward strand.
GAATACCCAGAAGAACTATATAAGAAAAAGCTTCATCACACAAATAATCATGATGGTGTGATCACCAACCTAGAGCCAGACATTCTTGAATGCGAAGTCATGTGGGCTTCAGGAAGCATCATGACGAACAAAGCTAGTGGAGGTGATGGAATTCCAGTTGAGCTAGTTCAGATCCCAAAGATGATGCTGTGAAAGTGCTGCACTTAATATGACGGCAAATCTGGAAATCTCCCCACTGGCCACAGGACTGGAAAAGGTCAGTTTTCATTCCAATCCCAAAGAAAGGCAATGCCAAAGAATGTTCAAACTCCTGCACAATTGCATCCATCTCACACGCTAGTAAAGTAATGCTCGAAATTCTCCAAGCCAGGCTTCAAAAGTACAAGAACCGTGAACTTCCAGATGTTTAAGCTGGATTTAGAAAAGGTTGAGGAACCAGAGATCAAATTGCCAGCATCTGCTGGATTATCAGAAAAGCAAGAGAGTTCCAGGAAAACATCCACTTCTTTCTTTATTGACTATGCCAAAGCCTTTGACTGTGTGGACCACAACAAACTCAGGAAAATTCTTAGAGATGGGAATATCAGACCACCTGACCTACCTCTGGAGAAACCTATATGCAGATCAGGAAGCAACAGTTAGAACTGGACATGGGACAACAGACTGGCTCTAAACAGGGAACAGAGTACATCAAGGATGTATATTGTCACCCTGCTTATTTAACTTATATGCAGAGTACATCATGAGGAACGCCGGGCTGGAAGAAGCACCAGCTGGAATCAAGATTGCTAGGAGAAATATCAATAACCTCAGATATGCAGATGACAGCACCCATATGGCAGAAAGTGAAGAACTAAAGAGCCTCTTGATGAAAGTGAAAGAGGAGAGTGAAAAACTTGGCTTAAGACTCAACATTCAGAAAACTAAGATCATGGCATCCGGTGCCAGCACTTCATGGCAAATAGATGGGGAAAGAGTGGCAGTCTATTTTTGGGGACTCCAACATCACTGCAGACAGTGACTGCAGCCATGAAATTAAAAGATGCTTACTCTTTGGAAGGAAAGTTATGGCCAACCTAGACAGCATATTAAAAAGCAGAGACATTACTTTACTGACAAAGGTCCGTCTAGTCAAAGTTATGGTTTTCCCAGTAGTCAGGGGTGAATGGGAGAGTTGGACTATAAAGAAAATTGAGGAGATGCTTTGGACCTGCGGTGTTGGAGAAGACTCTTGAGAGTCCCTTGGACTGCAAGGAGATCCAGCCAGTCCATCCTAAAGTCCTAAATCAGTCCTGAATATTCATCGGAAGGACTGATGCTGAAGCTGAAGCTCCAATCCTTTGGCCACCTGGTGCGAAGAGCTGACTCACTTGAAAAGACCCAGATGCTGAGAAAGACAAGGTGGGAGGAGAAGGGGACGACAGAGGATGAGATGATTGGATGGGATCACTGACTCAACGGACATGAGTTTGAGCAAGCTCTAGGAGTTGGTGATGGATGGGGAAGCCTGCTGCGCTGCAGTCCACGGGGTCACACAGAGTGGGACACGACTGAGCGACTGAACTGAACTGACTGCCTGGTCTCCAGGAGGAGCAGGTTCTCTGCTCCAGTAAAACGGCTGCTCCCACCATCTCGATGGGCAACCTGGACTCTCCTGAGATGTGGCTGCAGGGTCCATGGCCGTGGACGTGAGCCCTTCCCCCATCCCCCATCTTCTAAATTCCTCTGCTCTCTGAGGGCTCATCACTCTTGGTGTGACCTATTCCGACCTAGATCCCCCCGGACTCATCTTCAGCATGCCCCAAGAGGACTCTGTGAGTGCCTCTCCCCCCACAGGCCACGGTAGGGTTTCATGTGGTGGTCGTGGAGACGCTACAGGCACACACTTGCTTTTATTTGGTCGTAATCATAGCCTCTTCCTGTATCTCAGGCTTCTCCAGGCATTTACCTCCCTGAGGCTCTCTCTTCTCTTCCTTGACTATTCTCCAAAATTCTGCACGCATTAAACAGGGCTCATTCTGCCTGTCTTGATACAGGCTTCCGTTCAGTTCAGTTCAGTCCCTCAGCATGTCAGACTCTTTGCGACCCCATAGACTGCAGCACGCCAGGCCTCCCTGTCCACCACCAGCTCCCGGAGCTTGCTCAAAGGCATGTCCATCGAGCTGGTGATGCCATCCAACCATCTCATCCTCTGTTGTCCCCTTCTCCTCCCGCCTTCAACCTTTCCCAGCATCAGGGTCTTTTCCAAGGAGTCAGTTCTTCGCATCAGGTGTCCAAAGTATTGGAGCTTCAGCATAACTCCTTCCATTCAATATTCAGGACTGATTTCCTTTAGGATGGACTGGTTGGATCTCCTGGCAGCCCAAGTCTTCTCCAACACCACAGTTCAAAAGCATCAATTCTTGGGCACTCACCCTTCTTTATGGCCCAACTTTCACATCCACACATGACTATGTGAAAAACCGTAGCTTTGGTTACATGGGCTTAGGACCTGACTATGCTCAGATCATTGCCAACATTTCCATCATTCCATAATCTTAAATATATAATAACATAAAGTTGTCCTTTGGTATCCATGAGAGGTTTGTTCTGGGACCCCCATGGAAACCAAAATCCACAGATGCCCTCCACATCTGCTTGGTCTACATTTGCGGGGCAGTGTGGAGGACTGTCTGTTTACAGACTTTATGAATTATAAACACACACGTGCATATACGTTTTGGGGGACGAAAATATTGTACATACTACACACAGGAGACACAAGCCACCTAGATAACTCTATGGCACAAGCACACACCATTTCCTCAGTTTTGCCATGTGACCCTCATTCACATCAAGATCAGAAATCTGTCTTGCTTGGGGAAAGCTGTCCAGGCAGCTGCTGGATTTGTGCTTTTGGAGTCCTAGGGCCACAGAGGGGATTCAGGGCATCCCATGACCATGACCGTGGTACCCAGGGCTGCAAGCTCCTAAAGCTGCCCTTGTTATGACATCACAGCCACCTGGACCCAAGATGCCCAGCAGCAGTAAAAAGGACTTTTGAGCTTTTCTGAGTTCTTAACCTCTGTATTGATATCCAGTCTGCCAAAATCAGAAGCCCTGACGGCTCTCCTCTGAGGGTTCCTCCTGCCGAGCGAGACACAGCCCCAACCCAACTCTAGAGCAAAGATGCTAGCTGCTGGCTTTCCCAGGCTCCCTTGCAGCTAGAGCGTGTCTCAGATGGGCCTGGCGCGGCTGAGGAGACTCATGCCCCAATTCAACGTTGGAAGCTGATGCACAAGGCAATGGGCTGTGCAGAAGCAATTCCGGGAAGAGGTTGGCAGCTGGAACGTCTGCTTTGGAAGGCAGCCTGGGTGAATTCCTAGGGGCCAGCCCAGCATCTGGCATTGAGGTGTGGGCAGCTCCCCAGTGCTATGTGTGTTACCTGCATGGGCCCGATTCTGTGCCCGGCTCTGGCTGCTTCTGTCTGTCCTGCCCCCATGCCTGGGATACCTCAGAGCTGCTTAGTATACTCCTCAATCATTCTGGCTTCCGTTAGCCAGAGTCCAGTGGCTCAGCTGGTAAAGAATCTGCCTGCAATGCAGAAGACCTGGGTTAAATCCCTGGGTCGGGAAGATCCCCTGGAGAAGGAAATGGCAACCCACTCCAGTATTCTTGCCTGGAGAATTCCATGGACTGAGGAGCCTGGCGGGCTACACACAGTAGCAGAGTCAGACATGACGGAAGCGACAAAGAGTTTCACTTTCAGTTCAGTTCAGTCGCTCAGTCGTGTCCGACTCTTTGCGGCCCCACAGACTGCAGCACACCAGGCCTCCCTGTCCATCACCAACTCCTGGAGTCCGCCCAAACTCATGTCCATTGAGTCGGTGACAGCATCCAACCATCTCATCTTCTGTCAGCCCCTTCTCCTCCTGCCCTCAATCTTTCCCAGCATCAGGGTCTTTTCCAGTGAGTCAGCTCTTCGCATCAGGTGGCCAAAAGATTGGAATTTCAGCTGCAACATCAGTCCTTCCAATGAACACCCAGGACTGATCTCCTTGAGGATGGACTGGTTGGGTCTCCTTGCAGTCCAAGGACCTCTCAAGAGTCTTCTCCAAAACCACAGTTCAAAAGCATCAATTCTTCACTGGTCAAGTTTCTTTATAGTCCAACTCTCACATCCACACATGACCAAAGGAAAAACCATAGCCTTGCCAAGTGTTCAAATGAGCCTACTCATTGCCCTACTGCAGATTCCCCACCTTCTCACTCACAATCATGCTTCTGGTGGAGTTTCTCTCAGTAACTCGGCTCAAGCATAAGTGTTTCTCTTTATAGGAGCTCCCATGCTCCAGAGTTATTATTAACTTCAAGGTTCAGGGGAAGGTAACACTTCTAACAGTCCCTGCCTGCCCCGACCCCTGTGGAGCCTCCCTCCCCTCGACTTCCCATGTGGCTCTCCGGGTGGACCTATATCTTCAATTTTCTTACCTTGTGTGTGGATGAAGACACTTTGCAGAAAAAGGGAGCTAGGCTGTGGGAAAAAAAAAACAAAATTCCATGCAATTCGGAGCCTTTTGTAAAGGTCCATTATCTGCTGCCCGCACCTTCTCATGCATGTAAACTAGTGATTTGCAGGCTCCCATCACCAACAGTGACCAAGACCAGTGTCCATACGGGTACAGAAACCTTCCTGTGAGTATGAAGAACACCCCCAAAGACCTTTAAGGAACATCACCCAGATGTGGGCCCCTGAAAAAAAAAAAACAAGCTCTCTGCTTTGTGAGTGGAAACTCAGATTCCCAAAACAAATTGGGGACGGGAGGGGTCTCAAAGGGCAAATATTTTTAGAATCAGTGCAGCAAAGGATTCCACAGAGATGATACTTAGGTAAAAGCTCGGGCCATCTGGTCTCAACCCAGTTTCCATCAAAACACAAAGGGACCTCCTTGAAACAGTGACCGAGCTACCAGCGTCCGTGGCTACAGCTACAGAATTCCGAGTTCCACCACCCTCATTGACCGGTGCGTAAGTCCTGCCACACAACCTGTACCCTGGTGGGTTCATGACACGGGTCACCCCAGACTCTTCAGCAGAAGGGCTTGAGAGTGCTCAGAGCCTCACCCCACTTCTGCCACGTGGGAGCATGCTCGGTCAACTCGGTAATTATTACAAGAAAAAAAAAAAAAAACAGAGAGAGAGAGAAATTTAGAATCAGGCAGGTCTGCACCCCAGCGACACTGGGGCAGAAGCAACAGCCCAGGTCCTGTGCGATTCCCACACAGGATCAGCTTGTGGCCGGAGGCTCTTTGGGGTGACTCACATGCATGGCCAGATGCAGCCCGTCTGGCTGCCTCTGTGTCAGTTCCCCGCTGCCTGTCACTGGGGGTGGGGCGGACATCGCTTCAAAGTGACAATGTGGCTTCTGTTTATGGACTACAGCCGCATAAAGGGAACCAGTCACCGTCTGCACGTGTCTGCCTGCAGTCACCGGCCATCCCTATGACTTTAGGTTCTTCTAAGTCTATTCATTGTGGAACTCAAAAACTGCCAGTGACCCAATTCTGCCGACAGAATATCCATCTGCTTTAAGATTTTCTAAAACAGCCAGCCTGAAACAAACTAACGAGAGAGAAACTAGTTACAAAAACAAAAAAAGCATGCTCGCTTTTCACATCCTAATGCGTCTACACCCCTCTGGTCTCTTCACCTGGTTTCCAACCAGTCAGTTGTAAAAGCAGCCCCGGCCCGGGCCCATCTCTCCTGGAGAAAAAAACCACAAGAGCTTGGGGACTTGACTCAGCAGAGCCGTCAGCATGGGCCCCCCAGAGATGCTGCCCCAGACGAAGAAGAAAGCACACACGGAAAGTTCTCTATCAAAATAGAGCAATTTATTCGAGCTAACCGAATATGGTCTGTTGATTCTCTCTTGGAACAAATGAGCCATCACACACACACACACACACACACACCGTGATTCTCTTTCCAGGAGTGCGTGAGGGTGAGGGTTGTTGTGGGGGATAGGGGGAGAGAACGGAACGGGGCAGCGGGTGGGGGCTGTGTGGATGGAACAGAAGCTGGAAGATACGGACAGGACATCTGCCTGCACGTCTGACACAGACAATAAAAACCGCAGAAGCCAGAAATTCACAAACCTCGGGGAGCGGAGGGAGGGAGACACTCTGCTTTGTATGGGAAACACGATCGGGAAAAAAGAAACTCTGACAACAAAAAGTGGGCGGAAAGATTAAAAAAGAGAGAAGAAAAAACAGGAAAATAAGTAGACCCTTAGTCCCGACAAAGTGCACTTCGCTTGGCTCCGAGATCTCTTTTCAGAAAGACAAAGTGAACATTGCGGTTCTGCATCCTTCCATTGGCATCGGATGCGCTTCTGGGGGCTTGCATGCGTGTGTGCACATTGGACGAGCTCCCCGGCACGGCGGACGATTCCGGGGATTGTTCTGTGCGTTATTCTCTGCTTTCAGCACCAAGGTCCCATCCGGGCACTGAGGACCGCGAAGCGCTCTGCACGACGTCTAGAAGCTGCTTGCACGGCCGAGGCCATGTTCCCTCCGAGCAGGGCCAGGAGGCCCAGCGGGTGTGACTCAGGGTACGCATGGCTTCCAGGGATGCTGGCTGCCTCCTCCTCGTGGTCCCCACCCCGGGGCCTCTTCCTCGATGGTACACCGGCAGTTCTGCCTATCTCAGCAGCGTCACATCATCGCCGCGCCTGGTATCCAGTCCGCGTCCTTGACCTCCCACTGGCTCCAACCCGGCAACTTCCAGACTGGTTCAGCTTCACCACGAGGCCAATGTCAACACTTGGGAGACCCTGCGTACTGACCTCCCCCGTGATGATCCTCTCCTGAGCCTTTTATACTGAATCCCACCATCACCACCCTCCAGCAGCATTTGGCTCATCAAACGCAAATTGCGTTTGGAACCCGGACAGCTGATGCTGTGTGGAGAGTGCCACGTTTTTACTCGGGGAGGGGTACAGATATGGTGTTCAACTAGCCCTCTGCAAACTGCATCTCAAAGTTAGTCATTTAGGGGGTGGTGGGGGAGCAGTGATTATCCGCGGACACCTGACGGCGTCTGATGTCTTCAAAGGTGGGAGTGGAGACTCCAACCGAACACTGACCTTCTTCTGAAAGGTTAAGCATTTAGATACAGCAGAGCCTGAATAACACGCCCGACGCCTGAACAGAGTGCCTTTTGGTCTTGTACCTTTGGGGATGGTGGGGCGGTTTGAAAACCTCTCAGATCCACGGAGACTCGTTAATGTACTGAGAGAGATGAATGCACTCTGGCTTTGGGGCTGCTTCTGGAACAATCCACCTTCTGCACAAAGGCCTGGCCATGCCCTGCAGTTGGCTTTTGGGTCCACGGACAGATACCAGCACACTCCATATACCATCCGGGCTGGTTGCTGGGACAGAAAAGTGCTGCAACCTACCCACCCATGGCCAGCCCCACTGCTGGCTAGGGGGGAAACAGATAAGCCCAGAGGCCCTGCTGCTAATTTACAAGCTGGGTCAGCATCGGGTCAAGACAACTGTTAAGTACAAAGATCACCTGATCCAAGGGAAAGGAAAACTCTCCTAGGGACACACAAAGCCATGTTTTAATTTTTTTTTTTTTAAACAGTAAAAAGTGTTGCTTAAAAAAAAAAAAAAAGGACAATTCTTTTCCCCTGACCTGCTGCCAGAGAAAGCAAACTGTGAAAATGACCTGTGAAGACACCCTACATCTGTTAATTCACCCCCCCAGGGCTGAAAAGCTCTCCCAGATTGCTTCTGTTGCTGGGAAAGCCCATGAGGTCCCAGAGGCCCCTCTGGTTGGTCATCCCTGGAGGGACTTGGCCGAAATGCTCCTGGTTTTGGAGTGGGGGGCCCACCTGTGGCCCCGAGTCTTGAACTAGGCAGCATTGGTGGTGTGTAGTGGGGCAGTTCTGTCGAGCCCCTTTCACTGATGCTGGTTCTGGGAATGCTTCTTAGGTTCCAGGTCATCCCCTTGTCCACGGCTATGGTAGGGCACAGCAGGAAAAGAAAACAAAACAACGCCTAGGTCTTCCTGGAGCAGAAAAGGGGCTGGGGTCTTCAGCTCCAGCCACACAGACCAGCCCCGAGGCCAACCCCAGAGCTGCCCACCCAGAGTCCCCTCGCTGCCTTCCACCAAACTGAAAGTGAAGGGACTCATCTACCCGTCTCTTCCTAAAGGTATCTTGCTTTCTTTTTTTTTTGTTGTTGTTGTGAAATATGAATTACACAAAGCTCTCATGTCTGAATGGCCATTTTACAATTTGAAAATTGTCTTAGCATAAAAAATATCTTTTTTTTCTTCTCCAAAACTACTCTGGGCTCTTTCTCTTATAAGTCCTGCTTTTTTTTTTTCTTCCTCCTCCTGTGAAAAGTCGCCCTTGCCATGCCTTCTTATGTAAAGCACTTACTATGCACCAGAAGTGCCCTTGAGATGGAGGATGGGAGGTGACTATGAGGGATGCGGATGGATAGGGGCATGGGGGAGGGAGGGGGAAGGTAGTGGGGAGGAGGATGGGCGTGGGGGGGTGGGGAGGGGAAGATGCAGGCAAGAAAGCTGTCGTCAGAGACTGTCACCCCATCCAAGAGAGAGGGGCTGTCTCTGTGGTGGGTGAAACAACAGCAAAGAAGCAAGACACCCAGGAACAGTTTCCACCTCGGACCCAACGCCCGCCCCTTACCCCACCCCCCAACCCCACCAACCAAGACGACACGATTCCAGCCCATAGGGAAGCCATGGAGACAAAGATTCTAGCAAATAGAAATTGTTGGGATTACAAAGGTACCCATTTCATCCATACAAACTGGTCTTTCGAACGTCCTTGTGAGAGTTTAACTGTAATAACCAAATTTTTAGGGCAAAAAACAAAAAACCCATTGACGGGAGGAGTTTTTCCTCCCCTCTCGGTTTATCACAGCATTTTTTCTTCTTCTTTTCATTTCGGCACAGCCTTTCCTTTTTTGCTCATTCCTCTCAACCATCGGAGCCTGTTCTGGGTGGAAACCAATTTGTGCACTATGTCAAGCTGGCGGCTTTGCGCTCCCACGGGGCTGGATGTTCCGGGTGGAAACCATTCCTTTCCTCCCCCTCTGATAGGACTTGCATGTGTGTTTTCCGTTTTAAACTTCTCAGTGAAGGTTACCAAAAAAATAAAATAAAATAGAGTCTCTGGTAGCCAGGGATGACTTGGTCTCAAAGGACACTCCCTAAGTTCAGGCTGGTGCAGTTTCGGAGCTGACGGAACTGTGTCTGAATAGTGCTACCACCCCACACGTTCACTGCTGGTCCGTTAGAATTCTCTTCTCGTGTCTATAATATTTTCTTCTGTGTGTGTTTGTTTTCACAGATGTAACACGCACACCTGGAAGGAGAGAGAGAAGCACCTGTTATCTTGAGAGGCACCATAAGATGCCTTTAATACCACAGGATGGCACACAGCCCCTGAACCAATCCTGGCCCGGCGTCCGCTTGTTTATAAATAAAGTTTTATTTGCACACAGTCCACTCTGTGTTCATTCAGCGTGAATGAACATTCATTCAGAGTGAATTCACTCAGGGCTCATTCCGACCAGCTCTAGCAGACAGGTGACTGTCTAAACATCATTACCACCCAACCGCAGGCCACGGCCGTGGGTGGGTGTCACAGACCAGACCACTACACGGCGGAGCAGAAGGGAACTGAAGCCTCAGCACACATCTGGGGCAGGGGGGCAGGCTGACACTCAGCCAGCCAGCGCCCTGCCTTACAGCTCAGGGCAATTCCAGAGTGCAGGCGTGAATCCGTAAGCTGGACACCTCAGGGCACCAGCAGACGGTTACTGGGACCCAGGAGACCGGTGGAATTGAAGGTTGGGCCTTCGTCACCAGAGGGTCCGGGTGGGAGGACGAACGTGGAAGCCAAGGGTGGGCCAAGTTGCTCAGCACCTGGGATATGGGGGGGCACTTCTCTGCTGTGGCGGGAGGTCCCGAGCACCCCGAGAGTTCCAGCAGCAGCCACGGTTTCCACATCAGATGCCAGCAACGCCCCCCACACACCCCCAAAAGAACCCACAGCCCGAATGCCTCCAGACACTTCCAATGTCTCCAGGGGTGCAATCGTTCCAGCTGAGAACCACCAATTCCGCCAGAAAAGAAAAACAACATCCAGGAAGCGAGAAGAGACGTCCGCTCCCAGAGCACTGCCCAGACCAGATGCTTCCTTCACCAACAGGCATCTCAGAGGCCCGACCCGGCCCTGGGAGTATGCCCACGTGGGTCTCAGGGGTCTGGACCGTTCGTGACCCCTTCCCTGAACCCTCACTCCCCCTGCATCCCATCTCTCTCCCGCCCGGGGGAACCCCAGGGTGCCGCTTCGGAGCCTTCTGACACACTGGCGCCCAGTTTGTGCATCTGGGGGACCCAGCACAGCTCAACGATGCCCCCGGTGCCTCGGTAGCTGTGGACGAGACTTCACTCTGCAAAGCAAGTGCGCCTTCACTCGAGGAGGGAACACTTACGAGGCCACACCCCCACTGGGTATGTCAGCTCAGAAGCTTCCAAAGACACGGATGCTGATAGAACTTTCAGTGCAAGGGGCTCTGGCGGCTGCGGGAAGTCTAAATCAGGACTACGGCCATGGCCGGGGGTGCGGGGGGAGGAGAATGCAAAATGTGGGAAGCAGCTGGATAGACCATGAGGACTTTAGCTCGGTGCTCTCTGATAACCTGAAGGCTTGAGATGGGTGGGGAGCGGGAGGTTCAAGAGCGCGGGTCCATTCTGGGACCACACGCAATGTCTGCTGCTGCCAATGGAGGGCAGTGGCGGGTTCAACGTTTCGTGCCAAGTTCTCAGAAAACACATAACCCGCGTCTCTGGCACGGGCCACCAAGCTCCCACAAAGAGCCCCGTGTAGATGGTGCTGGGTGGGCTTATGCTCCCCTACAGGGAACCGAGGATGTGTCTAGATATGTGTCCGAGGAGAGGCACTCCTCAGTGCAAACTCGGGTTCTGGGGTCACAAAGAAGTGAAATCAAAGCGTCAGTCGCTCAGTCCTGTCCGACTCTTGGCGACCCCACGGACTGTAGCCTGCCAGGCTCCTTTGTCCATGGGGTTCTTCAGGCGAGAACACTGGAGTGGGTTGCCGTTTCTTTCTCCGGGAGAATCTTCCCGACCCAGGGATCGAACGCGAGTCTCCCGCATTGCAGGCGGATTCTTTACCACCTGAGGCACCAGGGAAGCCCACGGGTCAGTGAGAACTTGACTGTGTTGGGTGTGGGGCTGGGGAGGGGGGAGACCTAGGCGGCGGGAATGCAGGGGGCTGACCTGAGTGTTCTAGATGTGCGTGCACTTGTCGAAGGAGACGCTGGCCACGTACGTCCCGTCGCGGCTGAAGGCCACACTGTAGACGGGCTCCTGGTGCTAGGTGAGCGTGTGGATGCACACGACCCGCTCCATGTCCCAGAGTCGGAGGGTAGAATCGAACGCCGTGCTGGAAGGACACAGAGGTCCCCGAGGATGCCCGTGGGTTCAGAAAAGCTCACCACAGCTGCCAGCAGTTTCCCACCAGTCTCCCGAGGATGCGACTCTCACAGTAAAAGAGTGGCTCTCCTGCGCAGACTCTGAACCTTTCAGAGATTGTAAATGGGTACCTCTTCCTCTTCTAGAACATGACTCAAGATGCACTGAGCACAGAGCCATGGTCCAGGGAGGGGACACAGGCATGCCTGTGGCCACCTCGTGCTGAGTTATGCCAAAAACCATCACCACAACCTCGTAAAGTGTTTCATTTCCATTTAAAATAAATTAAAAAAAAAAAGTCACGCAATAAATCTCTTTCTTATTTGGGTGCCGTTGTCAGGGGAACAAATTGAGAACCACACTCATTTATTTCTGCACGTCTCTGAGACACGAACGTTACATCTTTGGACATTTTGTAAAACGGTCCCACCACTAACAACACATGTTATCACTGCCACTGGAAACAATGCCAAAAATAGAGCTGAGAGCCATATTTGGGGAAATAGCTAAGTGAGCGAACACAAATATTAGCTCCACGGGTATTAAAATATAATCGGATCCAAATATATAATCACACTCCCGGGAGCTGGAAATTTGAGTTGCGTCTAAATCTGAAAGAAGAGCAGGTGCGTATGTGTGCCAAGTTGTCCCATTCATGTCTGACTCTTTGTGACCCCATGGATTGCAGCCCGCCAGGCTCCTCTGTCCTTGGGATTCTCCAGGCAAGAACACTGCAGTGGGTTGCCGTGCACTCTTCCAGGGAGTCTTCCTGACCCAGGGATCGAACCCATGTCTCTTACATCTTCAGCACTGGCAGGCGGCTTCTTGACCACTAGCGCCACCTGGGAAGCCCACCCACCACAAAGCTGTTTCTCTCAGCATTTCTTCCCTCTTCTGGGACTTACATCTATCTCTTTATGCTTGGTTGTCTAGAAGCCTCACTTACGCCCATCACGGTTACCATGTGATTCAGAAACAAAACAACGCAAAACAAAAGACACTGTTTTGTTCCTAGACCTTTCAGTGGATTTGAGGACTGTGACTGGCAATGAGAGGATAACACCTCTCATGTTTTTCTGGGTCAGCTTTTCAGCTGATGCAACAATTCCTTTCTGTGTTTTCTGAGAGATGCCCTTGGGTCATGCACTTTCAGTAACAGACTGTTCATCCCACTGTTATGGGACAAAGACAAGGGGAGGGGGGCTACCTCTAACTTACAGTAAGGCTGGGCCAGCGGCCACTCCTCCCCACCACGCCATTCTCGGCAAATACGCAGAAAAAAACCCCACTGCTGCTTCCTCCCAAGTCCTGTCTTTCCCAGGCCAGACACACCCACACTTCGTGGGATCATGGTTTCTAGAAGCCTCAGGGTATCCTTCCTTCACTTGGAATATCTTTAGCTTGTGTCCCTCAAGGTTCTTACTAAAATACCCTATTGGGAGTGCAACATTGTATCCTGCGTGACGTCGGACCAGGACCAGGAACACACAAGACTGCAGAACGCAGCCTCAGTGATGACCTTTTGTGAACGTCTAACCACTCTGCTCCCTTCTGGCGTATCACTGACTGACTAGTCCTCTGCCTCCAATGCTGGCCTCTAAGGGGGTTTACTGCCTATACCAGGGGTCCCCATCCCCTGCGATCTGATGACTGATGATCCGAGCTGAAGCAGATGCAATCATAACAGCAATAAAGGGCACAGTAAATGTAGTGTGCTTCAATCATCCTGAAACCTTGGGGAAGTGATTTTCCACAAAGCTGGTCCCTGGTGGCAAAAAAGCAAGGGACAGCCAGGATGAACAGTTAGCCTGGATCTGGTATCAGCTGGGGGACCTTTGATCACCATTCAACATTCTTCCCAGCTGCAGCCAAGTTGGCCCAAGTAAACCAAGCCCGAAGTTAAAGTCGCTCAGTCGTGTCTGACTGTTTGGGACCCCATGGACTACACAGTCCATGGGATTCTCCAGGCCAGAATACTGGAGTTGATAGCCTTTCCCTTCTCCAGGGGATCTTCCTGACCCAGGAATCGCACCAGGGTCTCCTGCATTGCAGGTGGATTCTTTACCAACTGAGCTATCAGGGAAGCCCGACGAAGGGTGAAGTCCAAGCTAAATTGTTTCCTTTTTTCAGTTGTAGTAAAAAGCTTCATCAGAGCAAAGTGCCGAGAGACTGGAGGTACGTGATTCCTTCTTCCAGCCTCAAGGTTAAAAACAGGTTCATCCCAACTTAGCCATGACGTGATAAGCTCTATCTCGCAGCCCTTGCACAGTGAGCGGTCTCCCCGGTTGACTTAGTTGGTTTCTAAGTAACTTTGAGTGTGAGTCGCTCAGTTGTGTCCAACTCTCTGTGACCCCACAGACTGTAGCCCACCAGGCTCCTCTGTCCATGGGATTCTCCATGCACAAATACTGGAGTGGGTTGCCATTTCCTTCTCCAGGGGAATCTTCCCAACCCAGGGATCGGACCCAAGTCTCCTGCATTATAGGCAGACTCTTTAGCATCTGAGGGCATAAACAAGTTTGTAAGACACCCTGACAGCATCTCTTGGTCTCTTGGGGACGTGAGTGACTTTTACCGGCTGCGTGGCTGGCACAGCCTCAGCAATCAAGGGAGCTTTCGGCAACTGAGAGTGGGTTGCGGGCTGTCTGTCCATTACCTTGCCAGCATGATGCTGGAGTTGGGGTTGTGGTGGCTGGACTGGTGGGTCTCCGCTTGACGGTGTATATCTCTTTGCTGTGCGCCTGAAGGTCATGGACACACGTGTCCTGCTTCATACTCCAGATCTAGGGCACACAACGGGATCGCAGTGATCAAAGGCTGATTCTCCCACCGGGGTGTGGGGAGTTGGTCACGGCTCCTGCCTGGAGCATTGCAGAGGTTTCTCTTGTCTCTGGGAAGCTCAGGGCCAGCAGGGTGGGCGGCTGACAAAGGGCAGGTGCTTCACAGGCAGAGGCGTCTGCTGACCACCAGGGGGCGCCCGTGAGAAAGGCCGGGGGCGGGGGCGAGGGCGGGGACGGAGGGAGGGGGGCGGTCCATACTACCCTAGTCTGATCTCAGAAGCTAGGCAGGGTCCGGTTGGGTCTAGTTAGTACTTGGATGGGAGAAAGGCCTCGGGAATGAAAGGAAGTTCCGCGGGACTGTGGCCGATAAACAGGGCTTCATTGCCGGGGCAAGCGGGACGCCGTTTGCCAAGACAAAAGATGACAGAGACATTAAGGAATCTCACGACACAACTGTCAGCTGCAGGAGCAGCACTGGGACTGAAGACAGTGTGGGGGCTCTGGGGGTCAACTAGGGTCATTCCAGCCTTACCTTCAATGTGATGTCATCAGAGCAAGAGGCCTGCAACATGCCAGAGGGATCCCATTTGATGGCGTTGACTTCATTCTGCAAGAGAGCCAAAGGTTGAAAAAAAAAAAAAGAAAGAAATGAAAGCCTGGGAGTAGTAAACAGAAGTTTCCAGGAGGGGGCAGTAATGCTCTGTTATCTATGCAGAAAGCGTGGCAGTACTAAACACAAGCATCCAACAGGGGGCAGGAGTGCTCTGTCTGCTCTGTGAAATGCCTGGGATGAGAGAAACCAAGCTTACAACAGGGGGTAGGAGTGCTCTGATTGCTCTGTGAAATGCCTGGGATGAGAGAAACCAAGCTTCCAACAGGGGCACGAGTGCTCTGCCTTCTGCGAAAAAAGCCTGGGAGTAGTAAACACAAGCGTCCAGCAGGGGGCAGGAGTGCTCTGTCTGCTATGTGAAAAGCCGGGATTAGTAAACACAAGTTTCCAACAGGGGGCAGGAGTGCTCTGCCTTCTCCGAAAATAGCCTGGGAATAGTGAACACAATCGTCCAGCAGGGGTCATGAATGCTCTGTCTTCTATGCAAAAAGCCTGGGAGTACTAAACACAGTGTCCAGCAGGGGGCAGGAGCACTCTGTTCTTGCTGTAAAAACACCTGGGAATAGTAAGCACAAGTTTCCAGCAGGGGGCAGGAGCGCTCCGCCTTCTCTACAAAAAACCTGGGAGTAGCAAACACGAGCGTCCAGCAGGGGGCGGAGCGCTCTGTGGTCTCTGTCAAAACCTGGGAGCATTATAAAAAAAATGGGGGGAAAAATAGGAAGGAAAAAAAGCCTGGGGGTAGTTAACACAAGCGTCCAGCAGGGGCAGGAGCGCTCTGTCTTGTATGCCAAAAGCCCAGGAGTAGTAAGCACAAGCATAAGTTTGGGGGAAGGAATGCTCTGGCTTCTATACAAAAAGCCTGAGAGTAGGTAGCACAAGGTTCAGCAGGGGGCAGGTGCGTTCTGTCTTCTCTGCAAAAAGTCTGGGAGTATAATAAATATAAACGGGAGGGAAAAAAAAGAAAAAAAAAAAAGCCTGGGAATAGTAAACACAAGCGTTCAGCAGGGGGCAGGATCGGTCTGTCTTCTATGCCAAAAGCCCGGGAGTAGTAAGCACAAACGTCCAGCACGGGGCAGGAATGCTCCCTCTTCTATGCAAAAAACCTGGGAGTAGTAAGCACAAGCGGCCAGCAGGGTCAGGAATGCTCTGTCTTCTATGCAGAAAGCATGGGCGTAGTAAGCTCAAGGATCCAGCAGGGGGCAGGAGCGCTCTGTTCTTGCTGAAAAACTGCCTGGGTGTAGTAAGCACAAGCTTCCAGCAGGGGGCAGGAGCACTCCGTCCTCATTGCAAAAAGCCTGGGACCTGTAACACAGGCTGGATGCAGAGTTCCAAAGAACATCAAGAAAGCCTTCCTCAGGGATCAGTGCAAAGAAATAGAGGAAAACAATAGAATGGGAAAGACTAGAGATCTCTTCAAGAAAATTAGAGATACCAAGGGAACATTTCACGCAAAGATGGGCTCAATAAAGGACAGAAGTGGTATGGTCCTAACAGGAGCAGAAGATGTTAAGAAGAGGTGTCAAGAATACCCAGAAGAACTATATAAGAAAAAGCTTCATCACACAAATAATCATGATGGTGTGATCACCAACCTAGAGCCAGACATTCTTGAATGCGAAGTCATGTGGGCTTCAGGAAGCATCATGACGAACAAAGCTAGTGGAGGTGATGGAATTCCAGTTGAGCTAGTTCAGATCCCAAAGATGATGCTGTGAAAGTGCTGCACTTAATATGACGGCAAATCTGGAAATCTCCCCACTGGCCACAGGACTGGAAAAGGTCAGTTTTCATTCCAATCCCAAAGAAAGGCAATGCCAAAGAATGTTCAAACTCCTGCACAATTGCATCCATCTCACACGCTAGTAAAGTAATGCTCGAAATTCTCCAAGCCAGGCTTCAAAAGTACATGAACCGTGAACTTCCAGATGTTTAAGCTGGATTTAGAAAAGGTTGAGGAACCAGAGATCAAATTGCCAGCATCTGCTGGATTATCAGAAAAGCAAGAGAGTTCCAGGAAAACATCCACTTCTTTCTTTATTGACTATGCCAAAGCCTTTGACTGTGTGGACCACAACAAACTCAGGAAAATTCTTAGAGATGGGAATATCAGACCACCTGACCTACCTCTGGATAAATCTATATGCAGATCAGGAAGCAACAGTTAGAACTGGACATGGGACAACAGACTGGCTCTAAACAGGGAACGGAGTACATCAAGGCTGTATATTGTCACCCTGCTTATTTAACTTGTATGCAGAGTACATCATGAGGAACGCCGGGCTGGAAGAAGCACCAGCTGGAATCAAGATTGCTAGGAGAAATATCAATAACCTCAGATATGCAGATGGCAGCACCCATATGGCAGAAAGTGAAGAACTAAAGAGCCTCTTGATGAAAGTGAAAGAGGAGAGTGAAAAACTTGGCTTAAGACTCAACATTCAGAAAACTAAGATCATGGCATCCGGTGCCAGCACTTCATGGCAAATAGATGGGGAAAGAGTGGTAGTCTATTTTTGGGGACTCCAAAATCACTGCAGACAGTGACTGCAGCCATGAAATTAAAAGATGCTTACTCCTTGGAAGGAAAGTTATGGCCAACCTAGACAGCATATTAAAAAGCAGAGACATTACTTTACTGACAAAGGTCCGTCTAGTCAAAGTTATGGTTTTTCCAGTAGTCAGGGGTGAATGGGAGAGTTGGACTATAAAGAAAATTGAGGAGATGCTTTTGACCTGCGGTGTTGGAGAAGACTCTTGAGAGTCCCTTGGACTGCAAGCAGATCTAGCCAGTCCATCCTAAAGTCCTAAATCAGTCCTGAATATTCATCGGAAGGACTGATGCTGAAGCTGAAGCTCCAATCCTTTGGCCACCTGGTGCGAAGAGCTGACTCACATGAAAAGACCCAGATGCTGAGAAAGACAAGGTGGGAGGAGAAGGGGACGACAGAGGATGAGATGATTGGATGGGATCACTGACTCAACGGACATGAGTTTGAGCAAGCTCTAGGAGTTGGTGATGGATGGGGAAGCCTGGTGTGCTGCAGTCCACGGGGTCACACAGAGTGGGACACGACTGAGCGACTGAACTGAACTGACTGCCTGGTCTCCAGGAGGAGGGGGTTCTCTCCTCCAGTAAAACGGCTGCTCCCACCATCACGATGGGCAACCTGGACTCTCATGAGATGTGGCTGCAGGGTCCATGGCCGTGGACGTGAGCCGTTTCCCCATCCCCCATCTTCTAAATTCCTCTGCTCTCTGAGGGCTCATCACTCTTGGTGTGACCTATTCCGACCTAGATCCCCCCGGACTCATCTTCAACGTGCCCCAAGAGGACTCTGTGAGTGCCTCTCCCCCCGCAGGCCACGGTAGGGTTTCATGTGGTGGTCGTGGAGACGCTACAGGCACACACTTGCTTTTATTTGGTCGTAATCATAGCCTCTTCCTGTATCTCAGGCTTCTCCAGGCATTTACCTCCCTGAGGCTCTCTCTTCTCTTCCTTGACTATTCTCCAAAATTCTGCACGCGTTAAACAGGGCTCATTCTGCCTGTCTTGATACAGGCTTCCGTTCAGTTCAGTTCAGTCCCTCAGCATGTCAGACTCTTTGCGACCCCATAGACTGCAGCACGCCAGGCCTCCCTGTCCACCACCAGCTCCCGGAGCTTGCTCAAAGGCATGTCCATCGAGCTGGTGATGCCATCCAACCATCTCATCCTCTGTTGTCCCCTTCTCCTCCCGCCTTCAACCTTTCCCAGCATCAGGGTCTTTTCCAAGGAGTCAGTTCTTCGCATCAGGTGTCCAAAGTATTGGAGCTACAGCATAACTCCTTCCATTCAATATTCAGGACTGATTTCCTTTAGGATGCACTGGTTGGATCTCCTGGCAGCCCAAGTCTTCTCCAACACCACAGTTCAAAAGCATCAATTCTTGGGCACTCACCCTTCTTTATGGCCCAACTTTCACATCCACACATGACTATGTGAAAAACCGTAGCTTTGGTTACATGGGCTTAGGACCTGACTATGCTCAGATCATTGCCAACATTTCCATCATTCCATAATCTTAAATATATAATAACATAAAGTTGTCCTTTGGTATCCATGAGAGGTTTGTTCTGGGACCCCCATGGAAACCAAAATCCACAGATGCCCTCCACATCTGCTTGGTCTACATTTGCGGGGCAGTGTGGAGGACTGTCTGTTTACAGACTTTATGTATTATAAACACACACGTGCATATACGTTTTGGGGGACGAAAATATTGTACATACTACACACAGGAGACACAAGCCACCTAGATAACTCTATGGCACAAGCACACACCATTTCCTCAGTTTTGCCATGTGACCCTCATTCACATCAAGATCAGAAATCTGTCTTGCTTGGGGAAAGCTGTCCAGGCAGCTGCTGGATTTGTGCTTTTGGAGTCCTAGGGCCACAGAGGGGATTCAGGGCATCCCATGACCATGACCGTGGTACCCAGGGCTGCAAGCTCCTAAAGCTGCCCTTGTTATGACGTCACAGCCACCTGGACCCAAGATGCCCAGCAGCAGTAAAAAGGACTTTTGAGCTTTTCTGAGTTCTTAACCTCTGTATTGATATCCAGTCTGCCAAAATCATCAGAAGCCCTGACGGCTCTCCTCTGAGGGTTCCTCCTGCCGAGCGAGACACAGCCCCAACCCAACTCTAGAGCAAAGATGCTAGCTGCTGGCTTTCCCAGGCTCCCTTGCAGCTAGAGCGTGTCTCAGATGGGCCTGGCGCGGCTGAGGAGACTCATGCCCCAATTCAACGTTGGAAGCTGATGCACAAGGCAATGGGCTGTGCAGAAGCAATTCCGGGAAGGGGTTGGCAGCTGGAACGTCTGCTTTGGAAGGCAGCCTGGGTGAATTCCTAGGGGCCAGCCCAGCATCTGGCATTGAGGTGTGGGCAGCTCCCCAATGCTGTGTGTGTTACCTGCATGGGCCCGATTCTGTGCCCGGCTCTGGCTGCTTCTGTCTGTCCTGCCCCCATGCCTGGGATACCTCAGAGCTGCTCAGTATACTCCTCAATCCTTCTGGCTTCCGTTAGCCAGAGTCCAGTGGCTCAGCTGGTAAAGAATCTGCCTGCAATGCAGAAGACCTGGGTTAAATCCCTGGGTCGGGAAGATCCCCTGGAGAAGGAAATGGCAACCCACTCCAGTATTCTTGCCTGGAGAATTCCATGGACAGAGGAGCCTGGCGGGCTACACACAGTAGCAGAGTCAGACATGACGGAAGCGACAAAGAGTTTCACTTTCAGTTCAGTTCAGTCGCTCAGTCGTGTCCGACTCTTTGCGGCCCCACAGACTGCAGCACATCAGGCCTCCCTGTCCATCACCAACTCCCGGAGTCCGCCCAAACTCATGTCCATTGAGTCGGTGACACCATCCAACCATCTCATCTTCTGTCAGCCCCTTCTCCTCCTGCCCTCAATCTTTCCCAGCATCAGGGTCTTTTCCAGTGAGTCAGCTCTTCGCATCAGGTGGCCAAAAGATTGGAATTTCAGCTGCAACATCAGTCCTTCCAATGAACACCCAGGACTGATCTCCTTGAGGATGGACTGGTTGGGTCTCCTTGCAGTCCAAGGAACTCTCAAGAGTCTTCTCCAACACCACAGTTCAAAAGCATCAATTCTTCACTGGTCAAGTTTCTTTATAGTCCAACTCTCACATCCACACATGACCAAAGGAAAAACCATAGCCTTGCCAAGTGTTCAAATGAGCCTACTCATTGCCCTACTGCAGATTCCCCACCTTCTCACTCACAATCATGCTTTTGGTGGAGTTTCTCTCAGTAACTCGGCTCAAGCATAAGTGTTTCTCTTTATAGGAGCTCCCATGCTCCAGAGTTATTATTAACTTCAAGGTTCAGGGGAAGGTAACACTTCTAACAGTCCCTGCCTGCCCCGACCCCTGTGGAGCCTCCTTCCCCTCGACTTCCCATGTGGCTCTCCGGGTGGACCTATATCTTCACTTTGCTTACCTTGTGTGTGGATGAAGACACTTTGCAGAAAAAGGGAGCTAGGCTGTGGGAAAAAAAAAACCAAAATTCCATGCAATTCGGAGCCTTTTGTAAAGGTCCATTATCTGCTGCCCGCACCTTCTCATGCATGTAAACTAGTGATTTGCAGGCTCCCATCACCAACAGTGACCAAGACCAGTGCCCATACGGGTACAGAAACCTTCCTGTGAGTATGAAGAACACCCCAAAGACCTTTAAGGAACATCACCCAGATGTGGGCCCCTGAAAGAAAAAAACAAGCTCTCTGCTCTGTGAGTGGAAACTCAGATTCCCAAAACAAATTGGGGACGGGAGGGGTCTCAAGGGCAAATATTTTTAGAATCAGTGCAGCAAAGGAATCCATAGAGATGATACTTAGGTAAAAGCTCGGGCCATCTGGTCTCAACCCAGTTTCCATCACAGCACAAAGGGACCTCCTTGAAGCTGTGACCGAGCTACCGGCGTCCATGGCTACAGCTACAGAATTCCGAGTTCCACCACCCTCATTGACCAGTGCTTAAGTCCTGCCACACAACCTGTACCCTGGTGGGTTCATGACACGGGTCACCCCAGACTCTTCAGCAGAAGGGCTCGAGAGTGCTCAGAGCCTCACCCCAGTTCTGCCACGTGGGAGCATGCTCGGTCAGCTCGGTAATTATTACAAGAAAAAAAAAAAAAAACAGAGAGAGAGAGAAATTTAGAATCAGGCAGGTCTGCACCCCGGCGACACTGGGGCAGAAGCAACAGCCCAGGTCCTGTGCGATTCCCACACAGGATCAGCTTGTGGCCGGAGGCTCTTTGGGGTGACTCACATGCATGGCCAGATGCAGCCCGTCTGGCTGCCTCTGTGTCAGTTCCCCGCTGCCTGTCACTGGGGGTGGGGTGGACATCGCTTCAAAGTGACAATGTGGCTTCTGTTTATGGATTACAGCCGCATAAAGGGAACCAGTCACCGTTTGCACGTGTCTGCCTGCAGTCACCGGCCATCCCTATGACTTTAGGTTCTTCTAAGTCTATTCATTGTGGAACTCAAAAACTGCCAGTGACCCAATTCTGCCGACAGAACATCCATCTGCTTTAAGATTTTCTAAAACAGCCAGCCTGAAACAAACTAACGAGAGAGAAACTAGTTACAAAAACAAAAAAAGCATGCTCGCCTTTCACATCCTAATGCGTCTACACCCCTCTGGTCTCTTCACCTGGTTTACAACCAGTCAGTTGTAAAAGCAGCCCCGGCCCGGGCCCATCTCTCCTGGAGAAAAAAACCACAAGAGCTTGGGGACTTGACTCAGCAGAGCCGTCAGCATGGGCCCCCCAGAGATGCTGCCCCAGACGAAGAAGAAAGCACACACGGAAAGTTCTCTATCAAAATAGAGCAATTTATTCGAGCCAACCGAATATGGTCTGTTGATTCTCTCTTGGAACAAATGAGCCATCACACACACATACACACACACGCACACACACACACACACACACACACACACACACACACACCGTGATTCTCTTTCCAGGAGCGCGTGAGGGTGAGGGTTGTTGTGGGGGATAGGGGAAGAGAATGGAACGGGGCTGCGAGTGGGGGCTGTGTGGATGGAACAGAAGCTGGAAGATGCGGACAGGACATCTGCCTGCACGTCTGACACAGACAATAAAAACCGCAGAAGCCAGAAATTCACAAACCTCGGGGAGCGGAGGGAGGGAGACACTCTGCTTTGTATGGGAAACATGATCGGGAAAAAAGAAACTCTGACAACAAAAAGTGGGCGGAAAGATTAAAAAAAAGAGAAGAAAAAACAGGAAAATAAGTAGACCCTTAGTCCCGACAAAGTGCACTTCGCTTGGCTCCGAGATCTCTTTTCAGAAAGACAAAGTGAACATAGCGGTTCTGTAGCCGTCCATTGGCATCGGATGCGCTTCTGGGGGCTTGCATGCGTGTGTGCACATTGGATGAGCTCCCCGGCACGGCGGACGATTCCGGGGATTGTTCTGTGCGTTATTCTCTGCTTTCAGCACCAAGGTCCCATCCGGGCACTGAGGACCGCGAAGCGCTCTGCACGACGTCTAGAAGCTGCTTGCACGGCAGAGGCCATGTTCCCGCCGAGCAGTGCCAGGAGGCACAGCGGGGGTGACTCAGGGTAGGCATGGCTTCCAGGGATGCTGGCTGCCTCCTCCTCGTGGTCCCCACCCCGAGGCCTCTTCCCCGATGGTACAGTTCTGCCTATCTCAGCAGCGTCACATCATCGCCGCGCCTGGAATCCAGTCCGCGTCTTTGACCTCCCACTGCCTCCAACCCGGCAACTTCCAGACTGGTTCAGCCTCACCAGAAGGCCAATGTCAACACTTGGGAGACCCTGCGTACTGACCTCCCCCGTGATGATCGTCTCCTGAGCCTTTTATACTGAATCCCACCATCACCACCCTCCAGCAGCATTTGGCTCATCAAACGCAAATTGCGTCCGGAACCCGGACAGCTGATGCTGTGTGGAGAGTGCCACGTTTTTACTCGGGGAGGGGTACAGATATGGTGTTCAACTAGCCCTCTGCAAACTGCATCTCAAAGTTAGTCATTTAGGGGGTGGTGGGGGAGCAGTGATTATCCGCGGACCCCTGACGGCGTCTGATGTCTTCAAAGGTGGGAGTGGAGACTCCAACCGAACACTGACCTTCTTCTGAAAGGTTAAGCGTTTAGATACAGCAGAGCCTGAATAACACGCCCGACGCGTGAACAGAGTGCCTTTTGGTCTTGTACCTTTGGGGGTGGCAGGGCGGTTTGAAAACCTCTCAGATCCATGGAGACTCGTTAATGTACTGAGAGAGATGAATGCACTCTGGCTTTGGGGCTGCTTCTGGGACAATCCACCTTCTGCACAAAGGCCTGGCCATGCCCTGCAGTTGGCTTTTGGGTCCACGGACAGATACCAGCACACTCCATATACCATCCGGGCTGGTTGCTGGGACAGAAAAGTGCTGCAACCTACCCACCCATGGCCAGCCCCACTGCTGGCTAGGGGGGAAACAGATAAGCCCAGAGGCCCTGCTGCTAATTGACAAGCTGGGTCAGCATCGGGTCAAGACAACTGTTAAGTACAAAGATCACCTGACCCAAGGGAAAGGAAAACTCTCCTAGGGACACACAAAGCCATGTTTAAATTTTTTTTTTTTAAACAGTAAAAAGAGTTGCTTAAAAAAAAAAAGAAAAGAAAAGGACAATTCTTTTCCCCTGACCTGCTGCCAGAGAAAGCAAACTGTGAAAATGACCTGTGAAGACACCCTAAATCTGTTAATTCACCCCCCCAGGGCTGAAAAGCTCTCCCAGATTGCTTCTGTTGCTGGGAAAGCCCATGAGGTCCCAGAGGCCCCTCTCGTTGGTCATCCCTGGAGGGACTTGGCCGAACTGCTCCTGGTTTTGGAGTGGGGGGCCCACCTGTGGCCCCGAGTCTTGAACTAGGCAGCATTGGTGGTGTGTAGCGGGGCAGTTCTGTCGAGCCCCTTTCACTGATGCTGGTTCTGGGAATGCTTCTTAGGTTCCAGGGCATCCCCTTGTCCACGGCTATGGTAGGGCACAGCAGGAAAAGAAAACAAAACAACGCCTAAGACTTCCTGGAGCAGAAAAGGGGCTGGGGTCTTCAGCTCCAGCCACGCAGACCAACCCCGAGGCCAACCCCAGAGCTGCCCACCCAGAGTCCCCTGGCTGCCTTCCACCAAACTGAAAGTGAAGGGACTCTTCTACCCGTCTCTTCCTAAAGGTATCTTGCTTTCTTTTTTTTTTTTTTGTTGTTGTTGTGAAATATGAATTACACAAAGCTCTCATGTCTGAATGGCCATTTTACGATTTGAAAATTGTTTTAGCATAAAAAATATCTTTTTTTTTTCTTCTCCAAAACTACTCTGGGCTCTTTCTCTTATAATTCCTGTTTTTTTTTTCTTCTTCCTCCTCCTGTGAAAAGTCCCCCTTGCCATGCCTTCTTACGTAAAGCACTTCCTATGCACCAGAAGTGCCCTTGAGATGGAGGATGGGAGGTGACTATGAGGGAGGCGGATGGGTAGGGGAATTGGGGAGGGAGGGGGAAGGTAGTGGGGAGGAGGTTGGGCGTGGGGTGGGTGGGGAGGGGAAGATGCAGGCAAGAAAGCTGTCGTCAGAGACTGTCACCCCATCCAAGAGAGAGGGGCTGTCTCTGTGGTGGGTGAAACAACAGCAAAGAAGCAAGACACCCAGGAACAGTTTCCACCTCGGACCCAACGCCCGCCCCTTACCCTACCCCCCAATCCCACCAACCAAGACGACACGATTCCAGCCCATAGGGAAGCCATGGAGACAAAGATTCTAGAAAATAGAAACTGTTGGGATTACAAAGGTACCCATTTCATCCATACAAACTGGTCTTTCGAACGTCCTTGTGAGAGTTTAACTGTAATAACCAAATTTTTAGGGCAAAAAACAAAAAACCCTTTGACGGGAGGAGTTTTTCCTCCCCTCTCGGTTTATCACAGCATTTTTTCTTCTTCTTTTCATTTCGGCACAGCCTTTCTTTTTGCTCATTCCTCTCAACCATCGGAGCCTGTTCTGGGTGGAAACCGATTTGCGCACCATGTCAAGCTGGCGGCTTTGTGCTCCCACGGGGCTGGATGTTCCGGGTGGAAACCATTCCTTTCCTCCCCCTCTGATAGGACTTGCATGTGTGTTTTCCGTTTTAAACTTCTCGGTGAAGGTTACCAAAAAAAATAAAATAAAATAGAGTCTCTGGTAGCCAGGGATGACTTGGTCTCAAAGGACACTCCCTAAGTTCAGGCTGGTGCAGTTTCGGAGCTGACGGAACTGTGTCTGAATAGTGCTACCACCCCACACGTTCACTGCTGGTCCGTTAGAATTCTCTTCTCGTGTCTATAATATTTTCTTCTGTGTGTGTTTGTTTTCACAGATCTAACACGCACACCTGGAAGGAGAGAGAAAAGCACCTGTTATCTTGCAAGGCACCATAAGATGCCTTTAATACCACAGGATGGCACACAGCCCCTGAACCAAACCTGGCCCGGCGTCCGCTTGTTTATAAATAAAGTTTTATTTGCACACAGTCCACTCTGTGTTCATTCAGCGTGAATGAACATTCATTCAGAGTGAATTCACTCAGGGCTCATTCTGACCAGCTCTAGCAGACAGGTGACTCTCTAAACATCATTACCACCCAACCGCAGGCCACGGCCGTGGGTGGGTGTCACAGACCAGACCACTACACGGTGGAGCAGAAGGGAACTGAAGCCTCAGCACACATCTGTGGCAGGGGGGCAGGCTGACACTCAGCCAGCCAGCGCCCTGCCTTACAGCTCAGGGCAATTCCAGAGTGCAGGCGTGAATCCGCAAGCTGGACACCTCAGGGCACCAGCAGACGGTTACTGGGACCCAGGAGACCGGTGGAATGGAAGGTTGGGCCTTCGTCAGCAGAGGGTCCGGGTGGGAGGACGAACGTGGAAGCCAAGGGTGGGCCAAGTTGCTCAGCACCTGGGATATGGGGGTCACTTCTCTGCTGTGGCGGGAGGTCCCGAGCACCCCGAGAGTTCCAGCAGCAGCCACGGTTTCCACATCAGATGCCAGCAATGCCCCCCACACACCCCCAAAAGAACCCACAGCCCGAATACCTCCAGACACTTCCAATGTCTCCAGGGGTGCAGTCGTTTAAGCTGAGAACCACCAATTTCGCCAGAAAAGAAAAACAACATCCAGGAAGGGAGAAGAGACGTCCGCTCCCAGAGCACTGCCCAGACCAGATGCTTCCTTCACCAACAGGCATCTCAGAGGTCCGACCCGGCCCTGGGAGCACGCCCACGTGGGTCTCAGGGGTCTGGACCGTTCGTGACCCCTTCCCTGAACCCTCACTCCCCCTGCATCCCCTCTCTCTCCCGCCCGGGGAACCCCAGGGTGCCGCTTCGGAGCCATCTGACACACTGGCGCCCAGTTTGTGCATCTGGGGGACCCAGCACACCTCGACGATGCCCCCGGTGCCTCGGTAGCTTTGGACGAGACTTCACTCTGCAAAGCAAGTGCGCCGTCACTCGAGGAGGGAACACTGACGAGGCCACACCCCTGCTGGGTATATCAGCTCAGAAGCTTCCAAAGACAGGGATGCTGATAGAACTTTCAGTGAAAGGGGCTCTGGCGGCTGCGGGAAGTCTAAATCAGGACTACGGCCACGGCGGGGGGTGCGGGGGGGAGGAGAATGCAAAATGTGGGAAGCTGCTGGATAGACCATGGGGACTTTAGCTCGGTGCTCTCTGATAACCTGAAGGCTTGAGATGGGTGGGGAGAGGGAGGTTCAAGAGCGCGGGTCCATTCTGGGACCACACACAATGTCTGCTGCTGCCAATGGAGGGCAGTGGCGGGTTCAACGTTTCCTGCCAAGTTCTCAGAAAACACATAACCTGCGTCTCTGGCACAGGCGACCCAGCTCCCCCAAAGAGCCCCGTGTAGATGGTGCTGGGTGGGCTTATGCTCCCCTCCAGGGAACCGAGGATGTGTCTAGATATGTGTCCGAGGAGAGGCACACCTGAGTGCAAACTCGGGTTCTGGGGTCACAAAGAAGTGAAATCAAAGCGTCAGTCGCTCAGTCCTGTCCGACTCTTGGCGACCCCATGGACTGTAGCCTGCCAGGCTCCTTTGTCCATGGGGTTCTTCAGGCGAGAACACTGGAGTGGGTTGCCGTTTCTTTCTCCGGGAGAATCTTCCCGACCCAGGGATCGAACGCGAGTCTCCCGCATTGCAGGCGGATTCTTTACCACCTGAGGCACCAGGGAAGCCCACGGGTCAATGAGAACTTGACTGTGTTGGGTGTGGGGCTGGGGAGGGGGGAGACCTAGGCGGCGGGAATGCAGGGGGCTGACCTGAGTGTTCTAGATGTGCGCGCACTTGTCGAAGGAGACGCTGGCCACGTACGTCCCGTCGGGGCTGAAGGCCACACTGTAGACGGGCTCCTGGTGCTAGGTGAGCGTGTGGATGCACACGACCCGCTCCATGTCCCAGAGTCGGAGGGTAGAATCGAACGCCGTGCTGGAAGGACACAGAGGTCCCCGAGGATGCCCGTGGGTTCAGAAAAGCTCACCACAGCTGCCAGCAGTTTCCCACCAGTCTCCCGAGGATGCGACTCTCACAGTAAAAGAGTGGCTCTCCTGCGCAGACTCTGAACCTTTCAGAGATTGTAAATGGGTACCTCTTCCTCTTCTAGAACATGACTCAAGATGCACTGAGCACAGAGCCATGGTCCAGGGAGGGGACACAGGCATGCCTGTGGCCACCTCGTGCTGAGTTATGCCAAAAACCATCACCACAACCTCGTAAAGTGTTTCATTTCCATTTAGAATAAATTTAAAAAAAAGTCACGCAATAAATCTCTTTCTATTTTTGGGTGCCATTGTCAGGGGAACAAATTGAGAACCACACTCATTTATTTCTGCACGTCTCTGAGACACGAACGTTACATCTTTGGACATTTTGTAAAACGGTCCCACCACTAACAACACATGTTATCAATGCCACTGGAAACAATGCCAAAAATAGAGCCGAGAGCCATATTTGGGGAAATGGCTAAGTGAGCGAACACAAATATTAGCTCCACGGGTATTAAAATATAATTGGATCCAAATATATAATCACACTCCCGGGAGCTGGAAATTTGAGTTGCGTCTAAATCTGAAAGAAGAGCAGGTGCGTATGTGTGCCAAGTTGTCCCATTCATGTCTGACTCTTTGTGACCCCATGGATTGCAGCCCGCCAGGCTCCTCTGTCCTTGGGATTCTCCAGGCAAGAACACTGCAGTGGGTTGCCGTGCACTCCTCCAGGGAGTCTTCCTGACCCAGGGATCGAACCCATGTCTCTTACATCTTCAGCACTGGCAGGCGGCTTCTTGACCACTAGCGCCACCTGGGAAGCCCACCCACCACAAAGCTGTTTCTCTCAGCATTTCTTCCCTCTTCTGGGACTTACATCCATCTCTTTATGCTTGGTTGTCTAGAAGCCTCACTTACGCCCGTCACGGGTACCATGTGATTCAGAAACAAAACAACGCAAAAAAAAGACACTGTTTTGTTCCTAGACCTTTCAGTGGATTTGAGGACTGTGACTGGCAATGAGAGGATAACACCTCTCATGTTTTTCTGGATCAGCTTTTCAGCTGATGCAACAATTCCTTTCTGTGTTTTCTGAGAGATGCCCTTGGGTCATGCACTTTCAGTAACAGACTGTTCATCCCACTGTTATGGGACAAAGACAAGGGGAGGGGGGCTACCTCTAACTTACAGTAAGGCTGGGCCAGCGGCCACTCCTCCCCACCACGCCATTCTCGGCAAATACGCAGAAAAAAACCCCACTGCTGCTTCCTCCCAAGTCCTGTCTTTCCCAGGCCAGACACACCCACACTTCGTGGGATCATGGTTTCTAGAAGCCTCAGGGTATCCTTCCTTCACTTGGAATATCTTTAGCTTGTGTCCCTCAAGGTTCTTACTAAAATACCCTATTGGGAGTGCAACATTGTATCCTGCGTGACGTCGGACCAGGACCAGGAACACACAAGACTGCAGAACGCAGCCTCAGTGATGACCTTTTGTGAACGTCTAACCACTCTGCTCCCTTCTGGCGTGTCACTGACTGACTAGTCCTCTGCCTCCAATGCTGGCCTCTAAGGGGGTTTACTGCCTATACCAGGGGTCCCCATCCCCTGCGATCTGATGCCTGATGATCCGAGCTGAAGCAGATGCAATCATAACAGCAATAAAGGGCACAGTAAATGTAGTGCGCTTCAATCATCCTGAAACCTTGGGGAAGTGATTTTCCACAAAGCTGGTCCCTGGTGGCAAAAAAGCAAGGGACAGCCAGGATAAACAGTTAGCCTGGATCTGGTATCGGCTGGGGGACCTTTGATCACCATTCAACATTCTTCCCAGCTGCAGCCAAGTTGGCCCAAGTAAACCAAGCCCGAAGTTAAAGTCGCTCAGTCGTGTCTGACTGTTTGGGACCCCATGGACTACACAGTCCATGGGATTCTCCAGGCCAGAATACTAGAGTTGATAGCCTTTCCCTTCTGCAGGGGATCTTCCTGACCCAGGAATCGCACCAGGGTCTCCTGCATTGCAGGTGGATTCTTTACCAACTGAGCTATCAGGGAAGCCCGACGAAGCGTGAAGTCCAAGCTAAATTGTTTCCTTTTTTCAGTTGTAGTAAAAAGCTTCATCAGAGCAAAGTGCCGAGAGACTGGAGGTACGTGATTCCTTCTTCCAGCCTCAAGGTTAAAAGCATGTTCATCCCAACTTAGCCATGACGTGATAAGCTCTATCTCGCAGCCCTTGCACAGTGAGCGGTCTCTCCGGTTGACTTAGTTGGTTTCTAAGTAACTTTGAGTGTGAGTCGCTCAGTTGTGTCCAACTCTCTGTGACCCCACAGACTGTAGCCCACCAGGCTCCTCTGTCCATGGGATTCTCCATGCACAAATACTGGAGTGGGTTGCCATTTCCTTCTCCAGGGTAATCTTCCCAACCCAGGGATCGGACCCAAGTCTCCTGCATTATAGGCAGACTCTTTAGCATCTGAGGGCATAAACAAGTTTGTAAGACACCCTGACAGCATCTCTTGGTCTCTTGGGGACGTGAGTGACTTTTACCGGCTGCGTGGCTGGCACAGCCTCAGCAATCAAGGGAGCTTTCGGCAACTGAGACTGGGTTGCGGGCTGTCTGTCCATTACCTTGCCAGCATGATGCTGGAGTTGGGGTTGTGGTGGCTGGACTGGTGGGTCTCCGCTTGACGGTGTATATCTCTTTGCTGTGCGCCTGAAGGTCATGGACACACGTGTCCTGCTTCATACTCCAGATCTAGGGCACACAACGGGATCGCAGTGAGCAAAGGCTGATTCTCCCACCGAGGTGTGGGGAGTTGGTCACGGCTCCTGCCTGGAGCATTGCAGAGGTTTCTCTTGTCTCTGGGAAGCTCAGGGCCAGCAGGGTGGGCGGCTGACAAAGGGCAGGTGCTTCACAGGCAGAGGCGTCTGCTGACCACCAGGGGGCGCCCGTGAGAAAGGCCGGGGGCGGGGGCGAGGGCGGGGACGGGGGGAGGGGGGCGGTCCATACTACCCTAGTCTGATCTCAGAAGCTAGGCAGGGTCCGGTTGGGTCTAGTTAGTACTTGGATGGGAGAAAGGCCTCGGGAATGAAAGGAAGTTCCGCGGGACTGTGGCCGATAAAGAGCGCTTCATTGCCGGGGCAAGCGGGACGCCGTTTGCCAAGACAAAAGATGACAGAGACATTAAGGAAGCTCACGACACAACTGTCAGCTGCAGGAGCAGCACTGGGACTGAAGACAGTGTGGGGGCTCTGGGGGTCAACTAGGGTCATTCCAGCCTTACCTTCAATGTGATGTCATCAGAGCAAGAGGCCTGCAACATGCCAGAGGGATCCCATTTGATGGCGTTGACTTCCTTCTGCAAGAGAGCCAAAGGTTGAAAAAAAAAAAAAAAAGGAAAGAAATGAAAGCCTGGGAGTAGTAAACAGAAGTTTCCAGGAGGGGGCAGTAATGCTCTGTTATCTATGCAGAAAGCCTGGCAGTACTAAACACAAGCATCCATCAGGGGGCAGGAGTGCTCTGTCTGCTCTGTGAAATGCCTGGGATGAGAGAAACCAAGCTTCCAACAGGGGGCAGGAGTGCTCTGCCTTCTGTGAAAAAAGCCTGGGAGTAGTAAACACAAGCGTCCAGCAGGGGTCAGGAGCGCTCTGTCTGCTATGTGAAAAGCCTGGGATTAGTAAACACAAGTTTCCAACAGGGGGCAGGAGTGCTCTGCCTTCTCCGAAAATAGCCTGGGAGTAGTGAACACAATCGTCCAGCAGGGGTCATGAATGCTCTGTCTTCTATGCAAAAAGCCTGGGAGTACTAAACACAGTGTCCAGCAGGGGGCAGGAGCATTCTGTTCTTGCTGTAAAAACGCCTGGGAATAGTAAGCACAAGTTTCCAGCAGGGGGCAGGAGCGCTCCGCCTTCTCTACAAAAAACCTGGGAGTAGTAAACACGAGCGTCCAGCAGGGGGCAGAGAGCTCTGTGGTCTCTGTCAAAACCTGGGAGCATTATAAAAAAAATGGGGGGGGAAAAAGGAAGAAAAAAAAGCCTGGGCGTAGTTAACACAAGCGTCCAGCAGGGGCAGGAGCGCTCTGTCTTGTATGCCAAAAGCCCAGGAGTAGTAAGCACAAGCATAAGTTTGGGGGAAGGAATGCTCTGGCTTCTATGCAGAAAGCCTGAGAGTAGTTAGCACAAGAGTTCAGCAGGGGGCAGGAGCGTTCTGTCTTCTCTGCAAAACGTCTGGGAGTATAATAAAAATAAATGGGGGGGGGGAGAAAAAAAAAGCCTGGGAATAGTAAACACAAGCGTTCAGCAGGGGGCAGGATCGGTCTGTCTTCTATGCCAAAAGCCCGGGAGTAGTAAGCACAAACGTCCAGCAGGGGGCAGGAATGCTCCCTCTTCTATGCAAAAAACCTGGGAGTAGTAAGCACAAGCGGCCAGCAGGGTCAGGAATGCTCTGTCTTCTATGCAGAAAGCAAGGGCGTAGTAAGCTCATGGATCCAGCAGGGGGCAGGAGCGCTCTGTTCTTGCTGAAAAACTGCCTGGGTGTAGTAAGCACAAGCTTCCAGCAGGGGGCAGGAGCACTCCGTCCTCATTGCAAAAAGCCTGGGACCTGTAACACAGGCTGGATGCAGAGTTCCAAAGAACATCAAGAAAGCCTTCCTCAGGGATCAGTGCAAAGAAATAGAGGAAAACAATAGAATGGGAAAGACTAGAGATCTCTTCAAGAAAATTAGAGATACCAAGGGAACATTTCACGCAAAGATGGGCTCAATAAAGGACAGAAGTGGTATGGTCCTAACAGGAGCAGAAGATGTTAAGAAGAGGTGTCAAGAATACCCAGAAGAACTATATAAGAAAAAGCTTCATCACACAAATAATCATGATGGTGTGATCACCAACCTAGAGCCAGACATTCTTGAATGCGAAGTCATGTGGGCTTCAGGAAGCATCATGACGAACAAAGCTAGTGGAGGTGATGGAATTCCAGTTGAGCTAGTTCAGATCCCAAAGATGATGCTGTGAAAGTGCTGCACTTAATATGACGGCAAATCTGGAAATCTCACCACTGGCCACAGGACTGGAAAAGGTCAGTTTTCATTCCAATCCCAAAGAAAGGCAATGCCAAAGAATGTTCAAACTCCTGCACAATTGCATCCATCTCACACGCTAGTAAAGTAATGCTCGAAATTCTCCAAGCCAGGCTTCAAAAGTACATGAACTGTGAACTTCCAGATGTTTAAGCTGGATTTAGAAAAGGTTGAGGAACCAGAGATCAAATTGCCAGCATCTGCTGGATTATCAGAAAAGCAAGAGAGTTCCAGGAAAACATCCACTTCTTTCTTTATTGACTATGCCAAAGCCTTTGACTGTGTGGACCACAACAAACTCAGGAAAATTCTTAGAGATGGGAATATCAGACCACCTGACCTACCTCTGGAGAAATCTATATGCAGATCAGGAAGCAACAGTTAGAACTGGACATGGGACAACAGACAGGCTCTAAACAGGGAACGGAGTACATCAAGGCTGTATATTGTCACCCTGCTTATTTAACTTGTATGCAGAGTACATCATGAGGAACGCCGGGCTGGAAGAAGCACCAGCTGGAATCAAGATTGCTAGGAGAAATATCAATAACCTCAGATATGCAGATGACAGCACCCATATGGCAGAAAGTGAAGAACTAAAGAGCCTCTTGATGAAACTGAAAGAGGAGAGTGAAAAACTTGGCTTAAGACTCAACATTCAGAAAACTAAGATCATGGCATCCGGTGCCAGCACTTCATGGCAAATAGATGGGGAAAGAGTGGCAGTCTATTTTTGGGGACTCCAAAATCACTGCAGACAGTGACTGCAGCCATGAAATTAAAAGATGCTTACTCCTTGGAAGGAAAGTTATGGCCAACCTAGACAGCATATTAAAAAGCAGAGACATTACTTTACTGACAAAGGTCCGTCTAGTCAAAGTTATGGTTTTTCCAGTAGTCAGGGGTGAATGGGAGAGTTGGACTATAAAGAAAATTGAGGAGATGCTTTTGACCTGCGGTGTTGGAGAAGACTCTTGAGAGTCCCTTGGACTGCAAGGAGATCCAGCCAGTCCATCCTAAAGTCCTAAATCAGTCCTGAATATTCATCAGAAGGACTGATGCTGAAGCTGAAGCTCCGATCCTTTGGCCACCTGGTGCGAAGAGCTGACTCACTTGAAAAGACCCAGATGCTGAGAAAGACAAGGTGGGAGGAGAAGGGGACAACAGAGGATGAGATGATTGGATGGGATCACTGACTCAACGGACATGAGTTTGAGCAAGCTCTAGGAGTTGGTGATGGATGGGGAAGCCTGGTGTCCTGCAGTCCACGGGGTCACACAGAGTGGGACACGACTGAGCGACTGAACTGAACTGACTGCCTGGTCTCCAGGAGCAGCGGGTTCTTTGCTCCAGTAAAATGGCTGCTCCCACCATCTCGATGGGCAACCTGGACTCTCCTGAGATGTGGCTGCAGGGTCCATGGCCGTGGACGTGAGCCCTTCCCCCATCCCCCATCTTCTAAATTCCTCTGCTCTCTGAGGGCTCATCACTCTTGGTGTGACCTATTCTGACCTAGAACCCCCCGGACTCATCTTCAACGTGCCCCAAGAGGACTCTGTGAGTGCCTCTCCCCCCGCAGGCCACGGTAGGGTTTCGTGTGGTGGTCGTGGAGACGCTACAGGCACACACTTGCTTTTGTTTGGTCGTAATCATAGCCTCTTCCTGTATCTCAGGCTTCTCCAGGCATTTACCTCCCTGAGGCTCTCTCTTCTCTTCCTTGACTATTCTCCAAAATTCTGCACGCGTTAAACAGGGCTCGTTCTGCCTGTCTTGATACAGGCTTCCGTTCAGTTCAGTTCAGTCCCTCAGCATGTCAGACTCTTTGCGACCCCATAGACTGCAGCACGCCAGGCCTCCCTGTCCACCACCAGCTCCCAGAGCTTGCTCAAAGGCATGTCCATCGAGCTGGTGATGCCATCCAACCATCTCATCCTCTGTTGTCCCCTTCTCCTCCCGCCTTCA
The DNA here is from genome assembly GCF_033118175.1 of Dama dama. Lineage (NCBI taxonomy): Eukaryota > Metazoa > Chordata > Mammalia > Artiodactyla > Cervidae > Dama > Dama dama. The sequence goes on from NC_083715.1 coordinate 11,306,323, forward strand.
ACCTTTCCCAGCATCAGGGTCTTTTCCAAGGAGTCAGTTCTTCGCATCAGGTGTCCAAAGTATTGGAGCTTCAGCATAACTCCTTCCATTCAATATTCAGGACTGATTTCCTTTAGGATGCACTGGTTGGATCTCCTTGCAGCCCAAGTCTTCTCCAACACCACAGTTCAAAAGCATCAATTCTTGGGCACTCACCCTTCTTTATGGCCCAACTTTCACATCCACACATGACTATGTGAAAAACCGTAGCTTTGGTTACATGGGCTTAGGACCTGACTATGCTCAGATCATTGCCAACATTTCCATCATTCCATAATCTTAAATATATAATAACATAAAGTTGTCCTTTGGTATCCATGAGAGGTTTGTTCTGGGACCCCCATGGAAACCAAAATCCACAGATGCCCTCCACATCTGCTTGGTCTACATTTGCGGGGCAGTGTGGAGGACTGTCTGTTTACAGACTTTATGTATTATAAACACACACGTGCATATACGTTTTGGGGGACGAAAATATTGTACATACTACACACAGGAGACACAAGCCACCTAGATAACTCTATGGCACAAGCACACACCATTTCCTCAGTTTTGCCATGTGACCCTCATTCACATCAAGATCAGAAATCTGTCTTGCTTGGGGAAAGCTGTCCAGGCAGCTGCTGGATTTGTGCTTTTGGAGTCCTAGGGCCACAGAGGGGATTCAGGGCATCCCATGACCATGACCGTGGTACCCAGGGCTGCAAGCTCCTAAAGCTGCCCTTGTTATGACGTCACAGCCACCTGGACCCAAGATGCCCAGCAGCAGTAAAAAGGACTTTTGAGCTTTTCTGAGTTCTTAACCTCTGTATTGATATCCAGTCTGCCAAAATCATCAGAAGCCCTGACGGCTCTCCTCTGAGGGTTCCTCCTGCCGAGCGAGACACAGCCCCAACCCAACTCTAGAGCAAAGATGCTAGCTGCTGGCTTTCCCAGGCTCCCTTGCAGCTAGAGCGTGTCTCAGATGGGCCTGGCGCGGCTGAGGAGACTCATGCCCCAATTCAACGTTGGAAGCTGATGCACAAGGCAATGGGCTGTGCAGAAGCAATTCCGGGAAGGGGTTGGCAGCTGGAACGTCTGCTTTGGAAGGCAGCCTGGGTGAATTCCTAGGGGCCAGCCCAGCATCTGGCATTGAGGTGTGGGCAGCTCCCCAGTGCTGTGTGTGTTACCTGCATGGGACTGATTCTGTGCCCGGCTCTGGCTGCTTCTGTCTGTCCTGCCCCCATGCCTGGGATACCTCAGAGCTGCTTAGTATACACCTCTATCATTCAGGCTTCCGTTAGCCAGAGTCCAGTGGCTCAGCTGGTAAAGAATCTGCCTGCAATGCAGAAGACCTGGGTTAAATCCCTGGGTCGGGAAGATCCCCTGGAGAAGGAAATGGCAACCCACTCCAGTATTCTTGCCTGGAGAATTCCATGGACAGAGGAGCCTGGTGGGCTACACACAGTAGCAGAGTCAGACATGACGGAAGTGACAAAGAGTTTCACTTTCAGTTCAGTTCAGTCGCTCAGTCGTGTCCGACTCTTTGCGGCCCCACAGACTGCAGCACACCAGGCCTCCCTGTCCATCACCAACTCCTGGAGTCCGCCCAAACTCATGTCCATTGAGTCGGTGACACCATCCAACCATCTCATCTTCTGTCAGCCCCTTCTCCTCCTGCCCTCAATCTTTCCCAGCATCAGGGTCTTTTCCAGTGAGTCAGCTCTTCGCATCAGGTGGCCAAAAGATTGGAATTTCAGCTGCAACATCAGTCCTTCCAATGAACACCCAGGACTGATCTCCTTGAGGATGGACTGGTTGGGTCTCCTTGCAGTCCAAGGAACTCTCAAGAGTCTTCTCCAACACCACAGTTCAAAAGCATCAATTCTTCACTGGTCAAGTTTCTTTATAGTCCAACTCTCACATCCACACATGACCAAAGGAAAAACCATAGCCTTGCCAAGTGTTCAAATGAGCCTACTCATTGCCCTACTGCAGATTCCCCACCTTCTCACTCACAATCATGCTTTTGGTGGAGTTTCTCTCAGTAACTCGGCTCAAGCATAAGTGTTTCTCTTTATAGGAGCTCCCATGCTCCAGAGTTATTATTAACTTCAAGGTTCAGGGGAAGGTAACACTTCTAACAGTCCCTGCCTGCCCCGACCCCTGTGGAGCCTCCCTCCCCTCGACTTCCCATGTGGCTCTCCGGGTGGACCTATATCTTCACTTTGCTTACCTTGTGTGTGGATGAAGACACTTTGCAGAAAAAGGGAGCTAGGCTGTGGGAAAAAAAACCAAAATTCCATGCAATTCGGAGCCTTTTGTAAAGGTCCATTATCTGCTGCCCGCACCTTCTCATGCATGTAAACTAGTGATTTGCAGGCTCCCATCACCAACAGTGACCAAGACCAGGGCCCATACGGGTACAGAAACATTCCCATGAGTATGAAAAACGCGCCAAAGACCTTTAAGGAACATCACCCAGATGTGGGCCCCTGAAAAAAAAAACAAGCTCTCTGCTCTGTGAGTGGAAACTCAGATTCCCAAAACAAATTGCGGACGGGAGGGGTCTCAAAGGGCAAATATTTTTAGAATCAGTGCAGCAAAGGATTCCACAGAGATGATACTTAGGTAAAAGCTCGGGCCATCTGGTCTCAACCCAGTTTCCATCACAGCACAAAGGGACCTCCTTGAAGCTGTGACCGAGCTACCAGCGTCCGTGGCTACAGCTACAGAATTCCGAGTTCCACCACCCTCACTGAGCGGTGCTTAAGTCCTGCCACACAACCTGTACCCTGGTGGGTTCATGACACGGGTCACCCCAGACTCTTCAGCAGAAGGGCTCGAGAGTGCTCAGAGCCTCATCCCAGTTCTGCCACGTGGGAGCATGCTCGGTCAGCTCGGTAATTATTACAAGAAAAAAAAAAAAAAACACAGAGAGAGAGAGAAATTTAGAATCAGGCAGGTCTGCACCCCGGCGACAGTGGGGCAGAAGCAACAGCCCAGGTCCTGTGCGATTCCCACACAGGATCAGCTTGTGGCCGGAGGCTCTTTGGGGTGACTCACATGCATGGCCAGATGCAGCCCGTCTGGCTGCCTCTGTGTCAGTTCCCCGCTGCCTGTCACTGGGGGTGGGGCGGACATCGCTTCAGAGTGACAATGTGGCTTCTGTTTATGGAGTACAGCCGCATAAAGGGAACCAGTCACCGTCTGCACGTGTCTGCCTGCAGTCACCGGCCATCCCTATGACTTTAGGTTCTTCTAAGTCTATTCATTGTGGAACTCAAAAACTGCCAGTGACCCAATTCTGCCGACAGAACATCCATCTGCTTTAAGATTTTCTAAAACAGCCAGCCTGAAACAAACTAACGAGAGAGAAACTAGTTACAAAAACAAAAAAAGCATGCTCGCCTTTCACTTCCTAATGCGTCTACACCCCTCTGGTCTCTTCACCTGGTTTACAACCAGTCAGTTGTAAAAGCAGCCCCGGCCCGGGCCCATCTCTCCTGGAGAAAAAAAACCACAAGAGCTTGGGGACTTGACTCAGCAGAGCCGTCAGCATGGGCCCCCCAGAGATGCTGCCCCAGACGAAGAAGAAAGCACACACGGAAAGTTCTCTATCAAAATAGAGCAATTTATTCGAGCCAACCGAATATGGTCTGTTGATTCTCTCTTGGAACAAATGAGCCATCACACACACATACACACACACGCGCGCACACACACACACACACACACACACACACACCGTGATTCTCTTTCCAGGAGCGCGTGAGGGTGAGGGTTTTTGTGGGGGATAGGGGGAGAGAACGGAACGGGGCAGCGGGTGGGGGCTGTGTGGATGGAACAGAAGCTGGAGGATGCGGACAGGACATCTGGCTGCACGTCTGACACAGACAATAAAAACCGCAGAAGCCAGAAATTCACAAACCTCGGGGAGCGGAGGGAGGGAGACACTCTGCTTTGTATGGGAAACACGATCGGGAAAAAAGAAACTCTGACAACAAAAAGTGGGCGGAAAGATTATAAAAGAGAGAAGAAAAAACAGGAAAATAAGTAGACCCTTAGTCCCGACAAAGTGCACTTCGCTTGGCTCCGAGATCTCTTTTCAGAAAGACAAAGTGAACATTGCAGTTCTGCATCCGTCCATTGGCATCGAATGCGCTTCTGGGGGCTTGCATGCGTGTGTGCACATTGGATGAGCTCCCCGGCACGGCGGACGATTCCGGGGATTGTTCTGTGCGTTATTCTCTGCTTTCAGCACCAAGGTCCCATCCGGGCACTGAGGACCGCGAAGCGCTCTGCACGACGTCTAGAAGCTGCTTGCACTGCCGAGGCCATGTTCTCGCCGAGCAGTGCCAGGAGGCACAGCGGGGGTGACTCAGGGTAGGCATGGCTTCCAGGGATGCTGGCTGCCTCCTCCTCGTGGTCCCCACCCCGGGGACTCTTCCCCGATGGTACACCGGCAGTTCTGCCTATCTCAGCAGCGTCACATCATCGCCGCGCCTGGTATCCAGTCCGCGTCCTTGACCTCCCACTGGCTCCAACCCGGCAACTTCCAGACTGGTTCAGCTTCACCAGGAGGCCAATGTCAACACTTGGGAGACCCTGCGTACTGACCTCCCCCGTGATGATCGTCTCCTGAGCCTTTTATACTGAATCCCACCATCACCATCCTCCAGCAGCATTTGGCTCATCAAACGCAAATTGCGTCCGGAACCCGGACAGCTGATGCTGTGTGGAGAGTGCCACGTTTTTACTCGGGGAGGGGTACAGATATGGTGTTCAACTAGCCCTCTGCAAACTGCATCTCAAAGTTAGTCATTTAGGGGGTGGTGGGGAAGCAGTGATTATTCGCGGACCCCTGACGGCGTCTGATGTCTTCAAAGGTGGGAGTGGAGACTCCAACCGAACACTGACCTTCTTCTGACAGGTTAAGCGTTTAGATACAGCAGAGCCTGAATAACACGCCCGACGCCTGAACAGAGTGCCTTTTGGTCTTGTACCTTTGGGGGTGACGGGGTGGTTTGAAAACCTCTCAGATCCACGGAGACTCGTTAATGTACTGAGAGAGATGAATGCACTCTGGCTTTGGGGCTGCTTCTGGGACAATCCACCTACTGCACAAAGGCCTGGCCATGCCCTGCAGTTGGCTTTTGGGTCCACGGACAGATACCAGCACACTCCATATACCATCCGGGCTGGTTGCTGGGACAGAAACGTGCTGCAACCTACCCACCCATGGCCAGCCCCACTGCTGGCTAGGGGGGAAACAGATAAGCCCAGAGGCCCCGCTGCTAATTTACAAGCTGGGTCAGCATCGGGTCAAGACAACTGTTAAGTACAAAGATCACCTGATCCAAGGGAAAGGAAAACTCTCCTAGGGACACACAAAGCCATGTTTTAATTTTCTTTTTTTAAACAGTAAAAAGAGTTGCTTAAAAAAAAAAAAAAAAAGGACAATTCTTTTCCCCTGACCTGCTGCCAGAGAAAGCAAACTGTGAAAATGACCTGTGAAGACACCCTACATCTGTGAATTCACCCCCCCAGGGCTGAAAAGCTCTCCCAGATTGCTTCTGTTGCTGGGAAAGCCCATGAGGTCCCAGAGGCCCCTCTGGTTGGTCACCCCTGGAGGGACTTGGCCAAACTGCTCCTGGTTTTGGAGGGGGGTCCCACCTGTGGCCCCGAGTCTTGAACTAGGCAGCATTGGTGGTGTGGAGCGGGGCGGTTCTGTCGACCCCCTTTCACTGATGCTGGTTCTGGGAATGCTTCTTAGGTTCCAGGGCATCCCCTTGTCCACGGCTATGGTAGGGCACAGCAGGAAAAGAAAACAAAACAACGCCTAGGTCTTCCTGGAGCAGAAAAGGAGCTGGGGTCTTCAGCTCCAGCCACACAGACCAGCCCCGAGGCCAACCCCAGAGCTGCCCACCCAGAGTCCCCTCGCTGCCTTCCACCAAACTGAAAGTGAAGGGACTCTTCTACCCGTCTCTTCCTAAAGGTATCTTGCTTTCTTTTTTTTTTTTGTTGTTGTTGTGAAATATGAATTACACAAAGCTCTCATGTCTGAATGGCCATTTTACGATTTGAAAATTGTTTCAGCATAAAAAATATCTTTTTTTTTCTTCTCCAAAACTACTCTGGGCTCTTTCTCTTATAAGTCCTGTTTTTTTTTCTTCTTCCTCCTCCTGTGAAAAGTCCCCCTTGCCATGCCTTCTTACGTAAAGCACTTACTATGCACCAGAAGTGCCCTTGAGATGGAGAATGGGAGGTGACTATGAGGGAGGCGGATGGGTAGGGGCATGGGGGAGGGAGGGGGAAGGTAGTGGGGAGGAGGATGGGCGTGGGGGGGTGGGGAGGGGAAGATGCAGGCAAGAAAGCTGTCGTCAGAGACTGTCACCCCATCCAAGAGAGAGGGGCTGTCTCTGTGGTGGGTGAAACAACAGCAAAGAAGCAAGACACCCAGGAACAGTTTCCACCTCGGACCCAACGCCCGCCCCTTACCCCACCCCCCAATCCCACCAACCAAGACGACACGATTCCAGCCCATAGGGAAGCCATGGAGACAAAGATTCTAGAAAATAGAAACTGTTGGGATTACAAAGGTACCCATTTCATCCATACAAACTGGTCTTTCGAACGTCCTTGTGAGAGTTTAACTGTAATAACCAAATTTTTAGGGCAAAAAACAAAAAAACCCATTGACGGGAGGAGTTTTTCCTCCCCTCTCGGTTTATCACAGCATTTTTTCTTCTTCTTTTCATTTCGGCACAGCCTTTCCTTTTTTGCTCATTCCTCTCAACCATCGGAGCCTGTTCTGGGTGGAAACCGATTTGTGCACCATGTCAAGCTGGCGGCTTTGCGCTCCCACGGGGCTGGATGTTCCGGGTGGAAACCATTCCTTTCCTCCCCCTCTGATAGGACTTGCATGTGTGTTTTCCGTTTTAAACTTCTTGGTGAAGGTTACCAAAACAATAAAATAAAATAGAGTCTCTGGTAGCCAGGGATGACTTGGTCTCAAAGGACACTCCCTAAGTTCAGGCTGGTGCAGTTTCGGAGCTGACGGAACTGTGTCTGAATAGTGCTACCACCCCACACGTTCACTGCTGGTCCGTTAGAATTCTCTTCTCGTGTCTATAATATTTTCTTCTGTGTGTGTTTGTTTTCACAGATCTAACACGCACACCTGGAAGGAGAGAGAAAAGCACCTGTTATCTTGAGAGGCACCATAAGATGCCTTTAATACCACAGGATGGCACACAGCCCCTGAACCAAACCTGGCCCGGCGTCCGCTTGTTTATAAATAAAGTTTTATTTGCACACAGTCCACTCTGTGTTCATTCAGCGTGAATGAACATTCATTCAGAGTGAATTCACTCAGGGCTCATTCCGACCAGCTCTAGCAGACAGGTGACTGTCTAAACATCATTACCACCCAACCGCAGGCCACGGCCGTGGGTGGGTGTCACAGACCAGACCACTACACGGCGGAGCAGAAGGGAACTGAAGCCTCAGCACACATCTGGGGCAGGGGGGCAGGCTGACACTCAGCCAGCCAGCGCCCTGCCTTACAGCTCAGGGCAATTCCAGAGTGCAGGCGTGAATCCGCAAGCTGGACACCTCAGGGCACCAGCAGACGGTTACTGGGACCCAGGAGACCGGTGGAATGGAAGGTTGGGCCTTCGTCACCAGAGGGTCCGGGTGGGAGGACGAACGTGGAAGCCAAGGGTGGGCCAAGTTGCTCAGCACCTGGGATATGGGGGGCACTTCTCTGCTGTGGCGGGAGGTCCCGAGCACCCCGAGAGTTCCAGCAGCAGCCACGGTTTCCACATCAGATGCCAGCAATGCCCCCCACACACCCCCAAAAGAACCCACAGCCCGAATGCCTCCAGACACTTCCAATGTCTCCAGGGGTGCAATCGTTCCAGCTGAGAACCACCAATTCCGCCAGAAAAGAAAAACAACATCCAGGAAGCGAGAAGAGACGTCCGCTCCCAGAGCACTGCCCAGACCAGATGCTTCCTTCACCAACAGGCATCTCAGAGGCCCGACCCGGCCCTGGGAGCACGCCCACGTGGGTCTCAGGGGTCTGGACCGTTCGTGACCCGTTCCCTGAACCCTCACTCCCCCTGCATCCCCTCTCTCTCCCGCCCGGGGGAACCCCAGGGTGCCGCTTCGGAGCCGTCTGACACACTGGCGCCCAGTTTGTGCATCTGGGGGACCCAGCACACCTCGACGATGCCCCCGGTGCCTCGGTAGCTGTGGACGAGACTTCACTCTGCAAAGCAAGTGCGCCGTCACTCGAGGAGGGAACACTGACGAGGCCACACCCCTGCTGGGTATGTCAGCTCAGAAGCTTCCAAAGACAGGGATGCTGATAGAACTTTCAGTGAAAGGGGCTCTGGCGGCTGCGGGAAGTCTAAATCAGGACTACGGCCACGGCGGGGGGTGCGGGGGGAGGAGAATGCAAAATGTGGGAAGCTGCTGGATAGACCATGGGGACTTTAGCTCGGTGCTCTCTGATAACCTGAAGGCTTGAGATGGGTGGGGAGAGGGAGGTTCAAGAGCGCGGGTCCATTCTGGGACCACACGCAATGTCTGCTGCTGCCAATGGAGGGCAGTGGCGGGTTCAACGTTTCCTGCCAAGTTCTCAGAAAACACATAACCCGCGTCTCTGGCACAGGCGACCCAGCTCCCCCAAAGAGCCCCGTGTAGATGGTGCTGGGTGGGCTTATGCTCCCCTCCAGGGAACCGAGGATGTGTCTAGATATGTGTCCGAGGAGAGGCACACCTGAGTGCAAACTCGGGTTCTGGGGTCACAAAGAAGTGAAATCAAAGCGTCAGTCGCTCAGTCCTGTCCGACTCTTGGCGACCCCATGGACTGTAGCCTGCCAGGCTCCTTTGTCCATGGGGTTCTTCAGGCGAGAACACTGGAGTGGGTTGCCGTTTCTTTCTCCGGGAGAATCTTCCCGACCCAGGGATCGAACGCGAGTCTCCCGCATTGCAGGCGGATTCTTTACCACCTGAGGCACCAGGGAAGCCCACGGGTCAGTGAGAACTTGACTGTGTTGGGTGTGGGGCTGGGGAGGGGGGAGACCTAGGCGGCGGGAATGCAGGGGGCTGACCTGAGTGTTCTAGATGTGCGCGCACTTGTCGAAGGAGACGCTGGCCACGTACGTCCCGTCGGGGCTGAAGGCCACACTGTAGACGGGCTCCTGGTGCTAGGTGAGCGTGTGGATGCACACGACCCGCTCCATGTCCCAGAGTCGGAGGGTAGAATCGAACGCCGTGCTGGAAGGACACAGAGGTCCCCGAGGATGCCCGTGGGTTCAGAAAAGCTCACCACAGCTGCCAGCAGTTTCCCACCAGTCTCCCGAGGATGCGACTCTCACAGTAAAAGAGTGGCTCTCCTGCGCAGACTCTGAACCTTTCAGAGATTGTAAATGGGTACCTCTTCCTCTTCTAGAACATGACTCAAGATGCACTGAGCACAGAGCCATGGTCCAGGGAGGGGACACAGGCATGCCTGTGGCCACCTCGTGCTGAGTTATGCCAAAAACCATCACCACAACCTCGTAAAGTGTTTCATTTCCATTTAAAATAAATTAAAAAAAAAGTCACGCAATAAATCTCTTTCTATTTTTGGGTGCCATTGTCAGGGGAACAAATTGAGAACCACACTCATTTATTTCTGCACGTCTCTGAGACACGAACGTTACATCTTAGGACATTTTGTAAAACGGTCCCACCACTAACAACACATGTTATCACTGCCACTGGAAACAATGCCAAAAATAGAGCTGAGAGCCATATTTGGGGAAATAGCTAAGTGAGCGAACACAAATATTAGCTCCACGGGTATTAAAATATAATCGGATCCAAATATATAATCACACTCCCGGGAGCTGGAAATTTGAGTTGCGTCTAAATCTGAAAGAAGAGCAGGTGCGTATGTGTGCCAAGTTGTCCCATTCATGTCTGACTCTTTGTGACCCCATGGATTGCAGCCCGCCAGGCTCCTCTGTCCTTGGGATTCTCCAGGCAAGAACACTGCAGTGGGTTGCCATGCACTCCTCCAGGGAGTCTTCCTGACCCAGGAATCGAACCCATGTCTCTTACATCTTCAGCACTGGCAGGCGGCTTCTTGACCACTAGCGCCACCTGGGAAGCCCACCCACCACAAAGCTGTTTCTCTCAGCATTTCTTCCCTCTTCTGGGACTTACATCCATCTCTTTATGCTTGGTTGTCTAGAAGCCTCACTTACGCCCGTCACGGGTACCATGTGATTCAGAAACAAAACAACGCAAAACAAAAGACACTGTTTTGTTCCTAGACCTTTCAGTGGATTTGAGGACTGTGACTGGCAATGAGAGGATAACACCTCTCATGTTTTTCTGGATCAGCTTTTCAGCTGATGCAACAATTCCTTTCTGTGTTTTCTGAGAGATGCCCTTGGGTCATGCACTTTCAGTAACAGACTGTTCATCCCACTGTTATGGGACAAAGACAAGGGGAGGGGGGCTACCTCTAACTTACAGTAAGGCTGGGCCAGCGGCCACTCCTCCCCACCACGCCATTCTCGGCAAATACGCAGAAAAAAACCCCACTGCTGCTTCCTCCCAAGTCCTGTCTTTCCCAGGCCAGACACACCCACACTTCGTGGGATCATGGTTTCTAGAAGCCTCAGGGTATCCTTCCTTCACTTGGAATATCTTTAGCTTGTGTCCCTCAAGGTTCTTACTAAAATACCCTATTGGGAGTGCAACATTGTATCCTGCGTGACGTCGGACCAGGACCAGGAACACACAAGACTGCAGAACGCAGCCTCAGTGATGACCTTTTGTGAACGTCTAACCACTCTGCTCCCTTCTGGCGTGTCACTGACTGACTAGTCCTCTGCCTCCAATGCTGGCCTCTAAGGGGGTTTACTGCCTATACCAGGGGTCCCCATCCCCTGCGATCTGATGCCTGATGATCCGAGCTGAAGCAGATGCAATCATAACAGCAATAAAGGGCACAGTAAATGTAGTGCGCTTCAATCATCCTGAAACCTTGGGGAAGTGATTTTCCACAAAGCTGGTCCCTGGTGGCAAAAAAGCAAGGGACAGCCAGGATAAACAGTTAGCCTGGATCTGGTATCGGCTGGGGGACCTTTGATCACCATTCAACATTCTTCCCAGCTGCAGCCAAGTTGGCCCAAGTAAACCAAGCCCGAAGTTAAAGTCGCTCAGTCGTGTCTGACTGTTTGGGACCCCATGGACTACACAGTCCATGGGATTCTCCAGGCCAGAATACTAGAGTTGATAGCCTTTCCCTTCTGCAGGGGATCTTCCTGACCCAGGAATCGCACCAGGGTCTCCTGCATTGCAGGTGGATTCTTTACCAACTGAGCTATCAGGGAAGCCCGACGAAGCGTGAAGTCCAAGCTAAATTGTTTCCTTTTTTCAGTTGTAGTAAAAAGCTTCATCAGAGCAAAGTGCCGAGAGACTGGAGGTACGTGATTCCTTCTTCCAGCCTCAAGGTTAAAAGCATGTTCATCCCAACTTAGCCATGACGTGATAAGCTCTATCTCGCAGCCCTTGCACAGTGAGCGGTCTCTCCGGTTGACTTAGTTGGTTTCTAAGTAACTTTGAGTGTGAGTCGCTCAGTTGTGTCCAACTCTCTGTGACCCCACAGACTGTAGCCCACCAGGCTCCTCTGTCCATGGGATTCTCCATGCACAAATACTGGAGTGGGTTGCCATTTCCTTCTCCAGGGGAATCTTCCCAACCCAGGGATCGGACCCAAGTCTCCTGCATTATAGGCAGACTCTTTAGCATCTGAGGGCATAAACACGTTTGTAAGACACCCTGACAGCATCTCTTGGTCTCTTGGGGACGTGAGTGACTTTTACCGGCTGCGTGGCTGGCACAGCCTCAGCAATCAAGGGAGCTTTCGGCAACTGAGACTGGGTTGCGGGCTGTCTGTCCATTACCTTGCCAGCATGATGCTGGAGTTGGGGTTGTGGTGGCTGGACTGGTGGGTCTCCGCTTGACGGTGTATATCTCTTTGCTGTGCGCCTGAAGGTCATGGACACACGTGTCCTGCTTCATACTCCAGATCTAGGGCACACAACGGGATCGCAGTGAGCAAAGGCTGATTCTCCCACCGAGGTGTGGGGAGTTGGTCACGGCTCCTGCCTGGAGCATTGCAGAGGTTTCTCTTGTCTCTGGGAAGCTCAGGGCCAGCAGGGTGGGCGGCTGACAAAGGGCAGGTGCTTCACAGGCAGAGGCGTCTGCTGACCACCAGGGGGCGCCCGTGAGAAAGGCCGGGGGCGGGGGCGAGGGCGGGGACGGGGGGAGGGGGGCGGTCCATACTACCCTAGTCTGATCTCAGAAGCTAGGCAGGGTCCGGTTGGGTCTAGTTAGTACTTGGATGGGAGAAAGGCCTCGGGAATGAAAGGAAGTTCCGCGGGACTGTGGCCGATAAAGAGCGCTTCATTGCCGGGGCAAGCGGGACGCCGTTTGCCACGACAAAAGATGACAGAGACATTAAGGAAGCTCACGACACAACTGTCAGCTGCAGGAGCAGCACTGGGACTGAAGACAGTGTGGGGGCTCTGGGGGTCAACTAGGGTCATTCCAGCCTTACCTTCAATGTGATGTCATCAGAGCAAGAGGCCTGCAACATGCCAGAGGGATCCCATTTGATGGCGTTGACTTCCTTCTGCAAGAGAGCCAAAGGTTGAAAAAAAAAAAAAAAAGGAAAGAAATGAAAGCCTGGGAGTAGTAAACAGAAGTTTCCAGGAGGGGGCAGTAATGCTCTGTTATCTATGCAGAAAGCCTGGCAGTACTAAACACAAGCATCCAGCAGGGGGCAGGAGTGCTCTGTCTGCTCTGTGAAATGCCTGGGATGAGAGAAACCAAGCTTCCAACAGGGGGCAGGAGTGCTCTGCCTTCTGCGAAAAAGGCCTGGGAGTAGTAAACACAAGCGTCCAGCAGGGGTCAGGAGCGCTCTGTCTGCTATGTGAAAAGCCTGGGATTAGTAAACACAAGTTTCCAACAGGGGGCAGGAGTGCTCTGCCTTCTCCGAAAATAGCCTGGGAGTAGTGAACACAATCGTCCAGCAGGGGTCATGAATGCTCTGTCTTCTATGCAAAAAGCCTGGGAGTACTAAACACAGTGTCCAGCAGGGGGCAGGAGCACTCTGTTCTTGCTGTAAAAACGCCTGGGAATAGTAAGCACAAGTTTCCAGCAGGGGGCAGGAGCGCTCCGCCTTCTCTACAAAAAACCTGGGAGTAGTAAACACGAGCGTCCAGCAGGGGGCAGAGAGCTCTGTGGTCTCTGTCAAAACCTGGGAGCATTATAAAAAAAATGGGGGGAAAAAAAAGGAAGAAAAAAAAGCCTGGGCGTAGTTAACACAAGCGTCCAGCAGGGGCAGGAGCGCTCTGTCTTGTATGCCAAAAGCCCAGGAGTAGTAAACACAAGCATAAGTTTGGGGGAAGGAATGCTCTGGCTTCTATGCAGAAAGCCTGAGAGTAGGTAGCACAAGCGTTCAGCAGGGGGCAGGAGCGTTCTGTCTTCTCTGCAAAACGTCTGGGAATATAATAAAAATAAATGGGGGGGGGAGAAAAAAAAAGCCTGGGAATAGTAAACACAAGCGTTCAGCAGGGGGCAGGATCGGTCTGTCTTCTATGCCAAAAGCCCGGGAGTAGTAAGCACAAACGTCCAGCAGGGGGCAGGAATGCTCCCTCTTCTATGCAAAAAACCTGGGAGTAGTAAGCACAAGCGGCCAGCAGGGTCAGGAATGCTCTGTCTTCTATGCAGAAAGCAAGGGCGTAGTAAGCTCAAGGATCCAGCAGGGGGCAGGAGCGCTCTGTTCTTGCTGAAAAACTGCCTGGGTGTAGTAAGCACAAGCTTCCAGCAGGGGGCAGGAGCACTCCGTCCTCATTGCAAAAAGCCTGGGACCTGTAACACAGGCTGGATGCAGAGTTCCAAAGAACATCAAGAAAGCCTTCCTCAGGGATCAGTGCAAAGAAATAGAGGAAAACAATAGAATGGGAAAGACTAGAGATCTCTTCAAGAAAATTAGAGATACCAAGGGAACATTTCACGCAAAGATGGGCTCAATAAAGGACAGAAGTGGTATGGTCCTAACAGGAGCAGAAGATGTTAAGAAGAGGTGTCAAGAATACCCAGAAGAACTATATAAGAAAAAGCTTCATCACACAAATAATCATGATGGTGTGATCACCAACCTAGAGCCAGACATTCTTGAATGCGAAGTCATGTGGGCTTCAGGAAGCATCATGACGAACAAAGCTAGTGGAGGTGATGGAATTCCAGTTGAGCTAGTTCAGATCCCAAAGATGATGCTGTGAAAGTGCTGCACTTAATATGACGGCAAATCTGGAAATCTCACCACTGGCCACAGGACTGGAAAAGGTCAGTTTTCATTCCAATCCCAAAGAAAGGCAATGCCAAAGAATGTTCAAACTCCTGCACAATTGCATCCATCTCACACGCTAGTAAAGTAATGCTCGAAATTCTCCAAGCCAGGCTTCAAAAGTACATGAACTGTGAACTTCCAGATGTTTAAGCTGGATTTAGAAAAGGTTGAGGAACCAGAGATCAAATTGCCAGCATCTGCTGGATTATCAGAAAAGCAAGAGAGTTCCAGGAAAACATCCACTTCTTTCTTTATTGACTATGCCAAAGCCTTTGACTGTGTGGACCACAACAAACTCAGGAAAATTCTTAGAGATGGGAATATCAGACCACCTGACCTACCTCTGGAGAAATCTATATGCAGATCAGGAAGCAACAGTTAGAACTGGACATGGGACAACAGACAGGCTCTAAACAGGGAACGGAGTACATCAAGGCTGTATATTGTCACCCTGCTTATTTAACTTGTATGCAGAGTACATCATGAGGAACGCCGGGCTGGAAGAAGCACCAGCTGGAATCAAGATTGCTAGGAGAAATATCAATAACCTCAGATATGCAGATGACAGCACCCATATGGCAGAAAGTGAAGAACTAAAGAGCCTCTTGATGAAACTGAAAGAGGAGAGTGAAAAACTTGGCTTAAGACTCAACATTCAGAAAACTAAGATCATGGCATCCGGTGCCAGCACTTCATGGCAAATAGATGGGGAAAGAGTGGCAGTCTATTTTTGGGGACTCCAAAATCACTGCAGACAGTGACTGCAGCCATGAAATTAAAAGATGCTTACTCCTTGGAAGGAAAGTTATGGCCAACCTAGACAGCATATTAAAAAGCAGAGACATTACTTTACTGACAAAGGTCCGTCTAGTCAAAGTTATGGTTTTTCCAGTAGTCAGGGGTGAATGGGAGAGTTGGACTATAAAGAAAATTGAGGAGATGCTTTTGACCTGCGGTGTTGGAGAAGACTCTTGAGAGTCGCTTGGACTGCAAGGAGATCCAGCCAGTCCATCCTAAAGTCCTAAATCAGTCCTGAATATTCATCAGAAGGACTGATGCTGAAGCTGAAGCTCCGATCCTTTGGCCACCTGGTGCGAAGAGCTGACTCACTTGAAAAGACCCAGATGCTGAGAAAGACAAGGTGGGAGGAGAAGGGGACGACAGAGGATGAGATGATTGGATGGGATCACTGACTCAACGGACATGAGTTTGAGCAAGCTCTAGGAGTTGGTGATGGATGGGGAAGCCTGGTGTCCTGCAGTCCACGGGGTCACACAGAGTGGGACACGACTGAGCGACTGAACTGAACTGACTGCCTGGTCTCCAGGAGCAGCGGGTTCTTTGCTCCAGTAAAACGGCTGCTCCCACCATCTCGATGGGCAACCTGGACTCTCCTGAGATGTGGCTGCAGGGTCCATGGCCGTGGACGTGAGCCCTTCCCCTATCCCCCATCTTCTAAATTCCTCTGCTCTCTGAGGGCTCATCACTCTTGGTGTGACCTATTCCGACCTAGAACCCCCCGGACTCATCTTCAACGTGCCCCAAGAGGACTCTGTGAGTGCCTCTCCCCCCGCAGGCCACGGTAGGGTTTCATGTGGTGGTCGTGGAGACGCTACAGGCACACACTTGCTTTTATTTGGTCGTAATCATAGCCTCTTCCTGTATCTCAGGCTTCTCCAGGCATTTACCTCCCTGAGGCTCTCTCTTCTCTTCCTTGACTATTCTCCAAAATTCTGCACGCGTTAAACAGGGCTCGTTCTGCCTGTCTTGATACAGGCTTCCGTTCAGTTCAGTTCAGTCCCTCAGCATGTCAGACTCTTTGCGACCCCATAGACTGCAGCACGCCAGGCCTCCCTGTCCACCACCAGCTCCCAGAGCTTGCTCAAAGGCATGTCCATCGAGCTGGTGATGCCATCCAACCATCTCATCCTCTGTTGTCCCCTTCTCCTCCCGCCTTCAACCTTTCCCAGCATCAGGGTCTTTTCCAAGGAGTCAGTTCTTCGCATCAGGTGTCCAAAGTATTGGAGCTTCAGCATAACTCCTTCCATTCAATATTCAGGACTGATTTCCTTTAGGATGCACTGGTTGGATCTCCTTGCAGCCCAAGTCTTCTCCAACACCACAGTTCAAAAGCATCAATTCTTGGGCACTCACCCTTCTTTATGGCCCAACTTTCACATCCACACATGACTATGTGAAAAACCGTAGCTTTGGTTACATGGGCTTAGGACCTGACTATGCTCAGATCATTGCCAACATTTCCATCATTCCATAATCTTAAATATATAATAACATAAAGTTGTCCTTTGGTATCCATGAGAGGTTTGTTCTGGGACCCCCATGGAAACCAAAATCCACAGATGCCCTCCACATCTGCTTGGTCTACATTTGCGGGGCAGTGTGGAGGACTGTCTGTTTACAGACTTTATGTATTATAAACACACACGTGCATATACGTTTTGGGGGACGAAAATATTGTACATACTACACACAGGAGACACAAGCCACCTAGATAACTCTATGGCACAAGCACACACCATTTCCTCAGTTTTGCCATGTGACCCTCATTCACATCAAGATCAGAAATCTGTCTTGCTTGGGGAAAGCTGTCCAGGCAGCTGCTGGATTTGTGCTTTTGGAGTCCTAGGGCCACAGAGGGGATTCAGGGCATCCCATGACCATGACCGTGGTACCCAGGGCTGCAAGCTCCTAAAGCTGCCCTTGTTATGACGTCACAGCCACCTGGACCCAAGATGCCCAGCAGCAGTAAAAAGGACTTTTGAGCTTTTCTGAGTTCTTAACCTCTGTATTGATATCCAGTCTGCCAAAATCATCAGAAGCCCTGACGGCTCTCCTCTGAGGGTTCCTCCTGCCGAGCGAGACACAGCCCCAACCCAACTCTAGAGCAAAGATGCTAGCTGCTGGCTTTCCCAGGCTCCCTTGCAGCTAGAGCGTGTCTCAGATGGGCCTGGCGCGGCTGAGGAGACTCATGCCCCAATTCAACGTTGGAAGCTGATGCACAAGGCAATGGGCTGTGCAGAAGCAATTCCGGGAAGGGGTTGGCAGCTGGAACGTCTGCTTTGGAAGGCAGCCTGGGTGAATTCCTAGGGGCCAGCCCAGCATCTGGCATTGAGGTGTGGGCAGCTCCCCAGTGCTGTGTGTGTTACCTGCATGGGACTGATTCTGTGCCCGGCTCTGGCTGCTTCTGTCTGTCCTGCCCCCATGCCTGGGATACCTCAGAGCTGCTTAGTATACACCTCTATCATTCAGGCTTCCGTTAGCCAGAGTCCAGTGGCTCAGCTGGTAAAGAATCTGCCTGCAATGCAGAAGACCTGGGTTAAATCCCTGGGTCGGGAAGATCCCCTGGAGAAGGAAATGGCAACCCACTCCAGTATTCTTGCCTGGAGAATTCCATGGACAGAGGAGCCTGGTGGGCTACACACAGTAGCAGAGTCAGACATGACGGAAGCGACAAAGAGTTTCACTTTCAGTTCAGTTCAGTCGCTCAGTCGTGTCCGACTCTTTGCGGCCCCACAGACTGCAGCACACCAGGCCTCCCTGTCCATCACCAACTCCTGGAGTCCGCCCAAACTCATGTCCATTGAGTCGGTGACACCATCCAACCATCTCATCTTCTGTCAGCCCCTTCTCCTCCTGCCCTCAATCTTTCCCAGCATCAGGGTCTTTTCCAGTGAGTCAGCTCTTCGCATCAGGTGGCCAAAAGATTGGAATTTCAGCTGCAACATCAGTCCTTCCAATGAACACCCAGGACTGATCTCCTTGAGGATGGACTGGTTGGGTCTCCTTGCAGTCCAAGGAACTCTCAAGAGTCTTCTCCAACACCACAGTTCAAAAGCATCAATTCTTCACTGGTCAAGTTTCTTTATAGTCCAACTCTCACATCCACACATGACCAAAGGAAAAACCATAGCCTTGCCAAGTGTTCAAATGAGCCTACTCATTGCCCTACTGCAGATTCCCCACCTTCTCACTCACAATCATGCTTTTGGTGGAGTTTCTCTCAGTAACTCGGCTCAAGCATAAGTGTTTCTCTTTATAGGAGCTCCCATGCTCCAGAGTTATTATTAACTTCAAGGTTCAGGGGAAGGTAACACTTCTAACAGTCCCTGCCTGCCCCGACCCCTGTGGAGCCTCCCTCCCCTCGACTTCCCATGTGGCTCTCCGGGTGGACCTATATCTTCACTTTGCTTACCTTGTATGTAGATGAAGACACTTTGCAGAAAAAGGGAGCTAGGCTGTGGGAAAAAAAACCAAAATTCCATGCAATTCGGAGCCTTTTGTAAAGGTCCATTATCTGCTGCCCGCACCTTCTCATGCATGTAAACTAGTGATTTGCAGGCTCCCATCACCAACAGTGACCAAGACCAGGGCCCATACGGGTACAGAAACATTCCCATGAGTATGAAAAACGCGCCAAAGACCTTTAAGGAACATCACCCAGATGTGGGCCCCTGAAAAAAAAAACAAGCTCTCTGCTCTGTGAGTGGAAACTCAGATTCCCAAAACAAATTGCGGACGGGAGGGGTCTCAAAGGGCAAATATTTTTAGAATCAGTGCAGCAAAGGATTCCACAGAGATGATACTTAGGTAAAAGCTCGGGCCATCTGGTCTCAACCCAGTTTCCATCACAGCACAAAGGGACCTCCTTGAAGCTGTGACCGAGCTACCAGCGTCCGTGGCTACAGCTACAGAATTCCGAGTTCCACCACCCTCACTGAGCGGTGCTTAAGTCCTGCCACACAACCTGTACCCTGGTGGGTTCATGACACGGGTCACCCCAGACTCTTCAGCAGAAGGGCTCGAGAGTGCTCAGAGCCTCATCCCAGTTCTGCCACGTGGGAGCATGCTCGGTCAGCTCGGTAATTATTACAAGAAAAAAAAAAAAAACACAGAGAGAGAGAGAAATTTAGAATCAGGCAGGTCTGCACCCCGGCGACAGTGGGGCAGAAGCAACAGCCCAGGTCCTGTGCGATTCCCACACAGGATCAGCTTGTGGCCGGAGGCTCTTTGGGGTGACTCACATGCATGGCCAGATGCAGCCCGTCTGGCTGCCTCTGTGTCAGTTCCCCGCTGCCTGTCACTGGGGGTGGGGCGGACATCGCTTCAGAGTGACAATGTGGCTTCTGTTTATGGAGTACAGCCGCATAAAGGGAACCAGTCACCGTCTGCACGTGTCTGCCTGCAGTCACCGGCCATCCCTATGACTTTAGGTTCTTCTAAGTCTATTCATTGTGGAACTCAAAAACTGCCAGTGACCCAATTCTGCCGACAGAACATCCATCTGCTTTAAGATTTCCTAAAACAGCCAGCCTGAAACAAACTAACGAGAGAGAAACTAGTTACAAAAACAAAAAAAGCATGCTCGCCTTTCACTTCCTAATGCGTCTACACCCCTCTGGTCTCTTCACCTGGTTTACAACCAGTCAGTTGTAAAAGCAGCCCCGGCCCGGGCCCATCTCTCCTGGAGAAAAAAAACCACAAGAGCTTGGGGACTTGACTCAGCAGAGCCGTCAGCATGGGCCCCCCAGAGATGCTGCCCCAGACGAAGAAGAAAGCACACACGGAAAGTTCTCTATCAAAATAGAGCAATTTATTCGAGCCAACCAAATATGGTCTGTTGATTCTCTCTTGGAACAAATGAGCCATCACACACACATACACACACACGTGCGCACACACACACACACACACACACACACACCGTGATTCTCTTTCCAGGAGCGCGTGAGGGTGAGGGTTTTTGTGGGGGATAGGGGGAGAGAACGGAACGGGGCAGCGGGTGGGGGCTGTGTGGATGGAACAGAAGCTGGAAGATGCGGACAGGACATCTGGCTGCACGTCTGACACAGACAATAAAAACCGCAGAAGCCAGAAATTCACAAACCTCGGGGAGCGGAGGGAGGGAGACACTCTGCTTTGTATGGGAAACACGATCGGGAAAAAAGAAACTCTGACAACAAAAAGTGGGCGGAAAGATTATAAAAGAGAGAAGAAAAAACAGGAAAATAAGTAGACCCTTAGTCCCGACAAAGTGCACTTCGCTTGGCTCCGAGATCTCTTTTCAGAAAGACAAAGTGAACATTGCAGTTCTGCATCCGTCCATTGGCATCGAATGCGCTTCTGGGGGCTTGCATGCGTGTGTGCACATTGGATGAGCTCCCCGGCACGGCGGACGATTCCGGGGATTGTTCTGTGCGTTATTCTCTGCTTTCAGCACCAAGGTCCCATCCGGGCACTGAGGACCGCGAAGCGCTCTGCACGACGTCTAGAAGCTGCTTGCACGGCAGAGGCCATGTTCCCGCCGAGCAGTGCCAGGAGGCACAGCGGGGGTGACTCAGGGTAGGCATGGCTTCCAGGGATGCTGGCTGCCTCCTCCTCGTGGTCCCCACCCCGGGGACTCTTCCCCGATGGTACACCGGCAGTTCTGCCTATCTCAGCAGCGTCACATCATCGCCGCGCCTGGTATCCAGTCCGCGTCCTTGACCTCCCACTGGCTCCAACCCGGCAACTTCCAGACTGGTTCAGCTTCACCAGGAGGCCAATGTCAACACTTGGGAGACCCTGCGTACTGACCTCCCCCGTGATGATCGTCTCCTGAGCCTTTTATACTGAATCCCACCATCACCATCCTCCAGCAGCATTTGGCTCATCAAACGCAAATTGCGTCCGGAACCCGGACAGCTGATGCTGTGTGGAGAGTGCCACGTTTTTACTCGGGGAGGGGTACAGATATGGTGTTCAACTAGCCCTCTGCAAACTGCATCTCAAAGTTAGTCATTTAGGGGGTGGTGGGGAAGCAGTGATTATTCGCGGACCCCTGACGGCGTCTGATGTCTTCAAAGGTGGGAGTGGAGACTCCAACCGAACACTGACCTTCTTCTGACAGGTTAAGCGTTTAGATACAGCAGAGCCTGAATAACACGCCCGACGCCTGAACAGAGTGCCTTTTGGTCTTGTACCTTTGGGGGTGACGGGGTGGTTTGAAAACCTCTCAGATCCACGGAGACTCGTTAATGTACTGAGAGAGATGAATGCACTCTGGCTTTGGGGCTGCTTCTGGGACAATCCACCTACTGCACAAAGGCCTGGCCATGCCCTGCAGTTGGCTTTTGGGTCCACGGACAGATACCAGCACACTCCATATACCATCCGGGCTGGTTGCTGGGACAGAAACGTGCTGCAACCTACCCACCCATGGCCAGCCCCACTGCTGGCTAGGGGGGAAACAGATAAGCCCAGAGGCCCCGCTGCTAATTTACAAGCTGGGTCAGCATCGGGTCAAGACAACTGTTAAGTACAAAGATCACCTGATCCAAGGGAAAGGAAAACTCTCCTAGGGACACACAAAGCCATGTTTTAATTTTCTTTTTTTAAACAGTAAAAAGAGTTGCTTAAAAAAAAAAAAAAAAAAAGGACAATTCTTTTCCCCTGACCTGCTGCCAGAGAAAGCAAACTGTGAAAATGACCTGTGAAGACACCCTACATCTGTGAATTCACCCCCCCAGGGCTGAAAAGCTCTCCCAGATTGCTTCTGTTGCTGGGAAAGCCCATGAGGTCCCAGAGGCCCCTCTGGTTGGTCACCCCTGGAGGGACTTGGCCAAACTGCTCCTGGTTTTGGAGGGGGGTCCCACCTGTGGCCCCGAGTCTTGAACTAGGCAGCATTGGTGGTGTGGAGCGGGGCGGTTCTGTCGACCCCCTTTCACTGATGCTGGTTCTGGGAATGCTTCTTAGGTTCCAGGGCATCCCCTTGTCCACGGCTATGGTAGGGCACAGCAGGAAAAGAAAACAAAACAACGCCTAGGTCTTCCTGGAGCAGAAAAGGAGCTGGGGTCTTCAGCTCCAGCCACACAGACCAGCCCCGAGGCCAACCCCAGAGCTGCCCACCCAGAGTCCCCTCGCTGCCTTCCACCAAACTGAAAGTGAAGGGACTCTTCTACCCGTCTCTTCCTAAAGGTATCTTGCTTTCTTTTTTTTTTTTTGTTGTTGTTGTGAAATATGAATTACACAAAGCTCTCATGTCTGAATGGCCATTTTACGATTTGAAAATTGTTTCAGCATAAAAAATATCTTTTTTTTTCTTCTCCAAAACTACTCTGGGCTCTTTCTCTTATAAGTCCTGTTTTTTTTTCTTCTTCCTCCTCCTGTGAAAAGTCCCCCTTGCCATGCCTTCTTACGTAAAGCACTTACTATGCACCAGAAGTGCCCTTGAGATGGAGGATGGGAGGTGACTATGAGGGAGGCGGATGGGTAGGGGCATGGGGGAGGGAGGGGGAAGGTAGTGGGGAGGAGGATGGGCGTGGGGGGGTGGGGAGGGGAAGATGCAGGCAAGAAAGCTGTCGTCAGAGACTGTCACCCCATCCAAGAGAGAGGGGCTGTCTCTGTGGTGGGTGAAACAACAGCAAAGAAGCAAGACACCCAGGAACAGTTTCCACCTCGGACCCAACGCCCGCCCCTTACCCCACCCCCCAATCCCACCAACCAAGACGACACGATTCCAGCCCATAGGGAAGCCATGGAGACAAAGATTCTAGAAAATA
The DNA here is from genome assembly GCF_033118175.1 of Dama dama. NCBI lineage: Eukaryota > Metazoa > Chordata > Mammalia > Artiodactyla > Cervidae > Dama > Dama dama. Next base: position 11,329,324 of record NC_083715.1, read on the forward strand.
GAAACTGTTGGGATTACAAAGGTACCCATTTCATCCATACAAACTGGTCTTTCGAACGTCCTTGTGAGAGTTTAACTGTAATAACCAAATTTTTAGGGCAAAAAACAAAAAAACCCATTGACGGGAGGAGTTTTTCCTCCCCTCTCGGTTTATCACAGCATTTTTTCTTCTTCTTTTCATTTCGGCACAGCCTTTCCTTTTTTGCTCATTCCTCTCAACCATCGGAGCCTGTTCTGGGTGGAAACCGATTTGTGCACCATGTCAAGCTGGCGGCTTTGCGCTCCCACGGGGCTGGATGTTCCGGGTGGAAACCATTCCTTTCCTCCCCCTCTGATAGGACTTGCATGTGTGTTTTCCGTTTTAAACTTCTCGGTGAAGGTTACCAAAACAATAAAATAAAATAGAGTCTCTGGTAGCCAGGGATGACTTGGTCTCAAAGGACACTCCCTAAGTTCAGGCTGGTGCAGTTTCGGAGCTGACGGAACTGTGTCTGAATAGTGCTACCACCCCACACGTTCACTGCTGGTCCGTTAGAATTCTCTTCTCGTGTCTATAATATTTTCTTCTGTGTGTGTTTGTTTTCACAGATCTAACACGCACACCTGGAAGGAGAGAGAAAAGCACCTGTTATCTTGAGAGGCACCATAAGATGCCTTTAATACCACAGGATGGCACACAGCCCCTGAACCAAACCTGGCCCGGCGTCCGCTTGTTTATAAATAAAGTTTTATTTGCACACAGTCCACTCTGTGTTCATTCAGCGTGAATGAACATTCATTCAGAGTGAATTCACTCAGGGCTCATTCCGACCAGCTCTAGCAGACAGGTGACTGTCTAAACATCATTACCACCCAACCGCAGGCCACGGCCGTGGGTGGGTGTCACAGACCAGACCACTACACGGCGGAGCAGAAGGGAACTGAAGCCTCAGCACACATCTGGGGCAGGGGGGCAGGCTGACACTCAGCCAGCCAGCGCCCTGCCTTACAGCTCAGGGCAATTCCAGAGTGCAGGCGTGAATCCGCAAGCTGGACACCTCAGGGCACCAGCAGACGGTTACTGGGACCCAGGAGACCGGTGGAATGGAAGGTTGGGCCTTCGTCACCAGAGGGTCCGGGTGGGAGGACGAACGTGGAAGCCAAGGGTGGGCCAAGTTGCTCAGCACCTGGGATATGGGGGGCACTTCTCTGCTGTGGCGGGAGGTCCCGAGCACCCCGAGAGTTCCAGCAGCAGCCACGGTTTCCACATCAGATGCCAGCAACGCCCCCCACACACCCCCAAAAGAACCCACAGCCCGAATGCCTCCAGACACTTCCAATGTCTCCAGGGGTGCAATCGTTCCAGCTGAGAACCACCAATTCCGCCAGAAAAGAAAAACAACATCCAGGACGCGAGAAGAGACGTCCGCTCCCAGAGCACTGCCCAGACCAGATGCTTCCTTCACCAACAGGCATCTCAGAGGCCCGACCCGGCCCTGGGAGCACGCCCACGTGGGTCTCAGGGGTCTGGACCGTTCGTGACCCGTTCCCTGAACCCTCACTCCCCCTGCATCCCCTCTCTCTCCCGCCCGGGGGAACCCCAGGGTGCCGCTTCGGAGCCGTCTGACACACTGGCGCCCAGTTTGTGCATCTGGGGGACCCAGCACAGCTCGACGATGCCCCCGGTGCCTCGGTAGCTGTGGACGAGACTTCACTCTGCAAAGCAAGTGCGCCGTCACTCGAGGAGGGAACACTGACGAGGCCACACCCCTGCTGGGTATGTCAGCTCAGAAGCTTCCAAAGACAGGGATGCTGATAGAACTTTCAGTGAAAGGGGCTCTGGCGGCTGCGGGAAGTCTAAATCAGGACTACGGCCACGGCGGGGGGTGCGGGGGGAGGAGAATGCAAAATGTGGGAAGCTGCTGGATAGACCATGGGGACTTTAGCTCGGTGCTCTCTGATAACCTGAAGGCTTGAGATGGGTGGGGAGAGGGAGGTTCAAGAGCGCGGGTCCATTCTGGGACCACACGCAATGTCTGCTGCTGCCAATGGAGGGCAGTGGCGGGTTCAACGTTTTCTGCCAAGTTCTCAGAAAACACATAACCCGCGTCTCTGGCACGAGCGACCCAGCTCCCCCAAAGAGCCCCGTGTAGATGGTGCTGGGTGGGCTTATGCTCCCCTCCAGGGAACCGAGGATGTGTCTAGATATGTGTCCGAGGAGAGGCACACCTGAGTGCAAACTCGGGTTCTGGGGTCACAAAGAAGTGAAATCAAAGCGTCAGTCGCTCAGTCCTGTCCGACTCTTGGCGACCCCATGGACTGTAGCCTGCCAGGCTCCTTTGTCCATGGGGTTCTTCAGGCGAGAACACTGGAGTGGGTTGCCGTTTCTTTCTCTGGGAGAATCTTCCCAACCCAGGGATCGAACGCGAGTCTCCCGCATTGCAGGCGGATTCTTTACCACCTGAGGCACCAGGGAAGCCCACGGGTCAGTGAGAACTTGACTGTGTTGGGTGTGGGGCTGGGGAGGGGGGAGACCTAGGCGGCGGGAATGCAGGGGGCTGACCTGAGTGTTCTAGATGTGCGCGCACTTGTCGAAGGAGACGCTGGCCACGTACGTCCCGTCGGGGCTGAAGGCCACACTGTAGACGGGCTCCTGGTGCTAGGTGAGCGTGTGGATGCACACGACCCGCTCCATGTCCCAGAGTCGGAGGGTAGAATCGAACGCCGTGCTGGAAGGACACAGAGGTCCCCGAGGATGCCCGTGGGTTCAGAAAAGCTCACCACAGCTGCCAGCAGTTTCCCACCAGTCTCCCGAGGATGCGACTCTCACAGTAAAAGAGTGGCTCTCCTGCGCAGACTCTGAACCTTTCAGAGATTGTAAATGGGTACCTCTTCCTCTTCTAGAACATGACTCAAGATGCACTGAGCACAGAGCCATGGTCCAGGGAGGGGACACAGGCATGCCTGTGGCCACCTCGTGCTGAGTTATGCCAAAAACCATCACCACAACCTCATAAAGTGTTTCATTTCCATTTAAAATAAATTAAAAAAAAAAGTCACGCAATAAATCTCTTTCTATTTTTGGGTGCCATTGTCAGGGGAACAAATTGAGAACCACACTCATTTATTTCTGCACGTCTCTGAGACACGAACGTTACATCTTAGGACATTTTGTAAAACGGTCCCACCACTAACAACACATGTTATCACTGCCACTGGAAACAATGCCAAAAATAGAGCTGAGAGCCATATTTGGGGAAATAGCTAAGTGAGCGAACACAAATATTAGCTCCACGGGTATTAAAATATAATCGGATCCAAATATATAATCACACTCCCGGGAGCTGGAAATTTGAGTTGCGTCTAAATCTGAAAGAAGAGCAGGTGCGTATGTGTGCCAAGTTGTCCCATTCATGTCTGACTCTTTGTGACCCCATGGATTGCAGCCCGCCAGGCTCCTCTGTCCTTGGGATTCTCCAGGCAAGAACACTGCAGTGGGTTGCCATGCACTCCTCCAGGGAGTCTTCCTGACCCAGGGATCGAACCCATGTCTCTTACATCTTCAGCACTGGCAGGCGGCTTCTTGACCACTAGCGCCACCTGGGAAGCCCACCCACCACAAAGCTGTTTCTCTCAGCATTTCTTCCCTCTTCTGGGACTTACATCCATCTCTTTATGCTTGGTTGTCTAGAAGCCTCACTTACGCCCGTCACGGGTACCATGTGATTCAGAAACAAAACAACGCAAAACAAAAGACACTGTTTTGTTCCTAGACCTTTCAGTGGATTTGAGGACTGTGACTGGCAATGAGAGGATAACACCTCTCATGTTTTTCTGGATCAGCTTTTCAGCTGATGCAACAATTCCTTTCTGTGTTTTCTGAGAGATGCCCTTGGGTCATGCACTTTCAGTAACAGACTGTTCATCCCACTGTTATGGGACAAAGACAAGGGGAGGGGGGCTACCTCTAACTTACAGTAAGGCTGGGCCAGCGGCCACTCCTCCCCACCACGCCATTCTCGGCAAATACGCAGAAAAAAACCCCACTGCTGCTTCCTCCCAAGTCCTGTCTTTCCCAGGCCAGACACACCCACACTTCGTGGGATCATGGTTTCTAGAAGCCTCAGGGTATCCTTCCTTCACTTGGAATATCTTTAGCTTGTGTCCCTCAAGGTTCTTACTAAAATATCCTATTGGGAGTGCAACATTGTATCCTGCGTGACGTCGGACCAGGACCAGGAACACACAAGACTGCAGAACGCAGCCTCAGTGATGACCTTTTGTGAACGTCTAACCACTCTGCTCCCTTCTGGCGTGTCACTGACTGACTAGTCCTCTGCCTCCAATGCTGGCCTCTAAGGGGGTTTACTGCCTATACCAGGGGTCCCCATCCCCTGCGATCTGATGCCTGATGATCCGAGCTGAAGCAGATGCAATCATAACAGCAATAAAGGGCACAGTAAATGTAGTGCGCTTCAATCATCCTGAAACCTTGGGGAAGTGATTTTCCACAAAGCTGGTCCCTGGTGGCAAAAAAGCAAGGGACAGCCAGGATAAACAGTTAGCCTGGATCTGGTATCGGCTGGGGGACCTTTGATCACCATTCAACATTCTTCCCAGCTGCAGCCAAGTTGGCCCAAGTAAACCAAGCCCGAAGTTAAAGTCGCTCAGTCGTGTCTGACTGTTTGGGACCCCATGGACTACACAGTCCATGGGATTCTCCAGGCCAGAATACTAGAGTTGATAGCCTTTCCCTTCTGCAGGGGATCTTCCTGACCCAGGAATCGCACCAGGGTCTCCTGCATTGCAGGTGGATTCTTTACCAACTGAGCTATCAGGGAAGCCCGACGAAGCGTGAAGTCCAAGCTAAATTGTTTCCTTTTTTCAGTTGTAGTAAAAAGCTTCATCAGAGCAAAGTGCCGAGAGACTGGAGGTACGTGATTCCTTCTTCCAGCCTCAAGGTTAAAAGCATGTTCATCCCAACTTAGCCATGACGTGATAAGCTCTATCTCGCAGCCCTTGCACAGTGAGCGGTCTCTCCGGTTGACTTAGTTGGTTTCTAAGTAACTTTGAGTGTGAGTCGCTCAGTTGTGTCCAACTCTCTGTGACCCCACAGACTGTAGCCCACCAGGCTCCTCTGTCCATGGGATTCTCCATGCAAAAATACTGGAGTGGGTTGCCATTTCCTTCTCCAGGGGAATCTTCCCAACCCAGGGATCGGACCCAAGTCTCCTGCATTATAGGCAGACTCTTTAGCATCTGAGGGCATAAACAAGTTTGTAAGACACCCTGACAGCATCTCTTGGTCTCTTGGGGACGTGAGTGACTTTTACCGGCTGCGTGGCTGGCACAGCCTCAGCAATCAAGGGAGCTTTCGGCAACTGAGACTGGGTTGCGGGCTGTCTGTCCATTACCTTGCCAGCATGATGCTGGAGTTGGGGTTGTGGTGGCTGGACTGGTGGGTCTCCGCTTGACGGTGTATATCTCTTTGCTGTGCGCCTGAAGGTCATGGACACACGTGTCCTGCTTCATACTCCAGATCTAGGGCACACAACGGGATCGCAGTGAGCAAAGGCTGATTCTCCCACCGAGGTGTGGGGAGTTGGTCACGGCTCCTGCCTGGAGCATTGCAGAGGTTTCTCTTGTCTCTGGGAAGCTCAGGGCCAGCAGGGTGGGCGGCTGACAAAGGGCAGGTGCTTCACAGGCAGAGGCGTCTGCTGACCACCAGGGGGCGCCCGTGAGAAAGGCCGGGGGCGGGGGCGAGGGCGGGGACGGAGGGAGGGGGACGGTCCATACTACCCTAGTCTGATCTCAGAAGCTAGGCAGGGTCCGGTTGGGTCTAGTTAGTACTTGGATGGGAGAAAGGCCTCGGGAATGAAAGGAAGTTCCGCGGGACTGTGGCCGATAAAGAGCGCTTCATTGCCGGGGCAAGCGGGACGCCGTTTGCCAAGACAAAAGATGACAGAGACATTAAGGAAGCTCACGACACAACTGTCAGCTGCAGGAGCAGCACTGGGACTGAAGACAGTGTGGGGGCTCTGGGGGTCAACTAGGGTCATTCCAGCCTTACCTTCAATGTGATGTCATCAGAGCAAGAGGCCTGCAACATGCCAGAGGGATCCCATTTGATGGCGTTGACTTCTTTCTGCAAGAGAGCCAAAGGTTGAAAAAAAAAAAAAAAAGGAAAGAAATGAAAGCCTGGGAGTAGTAAACAGAAGTTTCCAGGAGGGGGCAGTAATGCTCTGTTATCTATGCAGAAAGCCTGGCAGTACTAAACACAAGCATCCAGCAGGGGGCAGGAGTGCTCTGTCTGCTCTGTGAAATGCCTGGGATGAGAGAAACCAAGCTTCCAACAGGGGGCAGGAGTGCTCTGCCTTCTGCGAAAAAGGCCTGGGAGTAGTAAACACAAGCGTCCAGCAGGGGTCAGGAGCGCTCTGTCTGCTATGTGAAAAGCCTGGGATTAGTAAACACAAGTTTCCAACAGGGGGCAGGAGTGCTCTGCCTTCTCCGAAAATAGCCTGGGAGTAGTGAACACAATCGTCCAGCAGGGGTCATGAATGCTCTGTCTTCTATGCAAAAAGCCTGGGAGTACTAAACACAGTGTCCAGCAGGGGGCAGGAGCACTCTGTTCTTGCTGTAAAAACGCCTGGGAATAGTAAGCACAAGTTTCCAGCAGGGGGCAGGAGCGCTCCGCCTTCTCTACAAAAAACCTGGGAGTAGTAAACACGAGCGTCCAGCAGGGGGCAGAGAGCTCTGTGGTCACTGTCAAAACCTGGGAGCATTATAAAAAAAATGGGGGGAAAAAAAAGGAAGAAAAAAAAGCCTGGGCGTAGTTAACACAAGCGTCCAGCAGGGGCAGGAGCGCTCTGTCTTGTATGCCAAAAGCCCAGGAGTAGTAAGCACAAGCATAAGTTTGGGGGAAGGAATGCTCTGGCTTCTATGCAGAAAGCCTGAGAGTAGGTAGCACAAGCGTTCAGCAGGGGGCAGGAGCGTTCTGTCTTCTCTGCAAAACGTCTGGGAGTATAATAAAAATAAATGGGGGGGGGGGGAGAAAAAAAAAGCCTGGGAATAGTAAACACAAGCGTTCAGCAGGGGGCAGGATCGGTCTGTCTTCTATGCCAAAAGCCCGGGAGTAGTAAGCACAAACGTCCAGCAGGGGGCAGGAATGCTCCCTCTTCTATGCAAAAAACCTGGGAGTAGTAAGCACAAGCGGCCAGCAGGGTCAGGAATGCTCTGTCTTCTATGCAGAAAGCAAGGGCGTAGTAAGCTCAAGGATCCAGCAGGGGGCAGGAGCGCTCTGTTCTTGCTGAAAAACTGCCTGGGTGTAGTAAGCACAAGCTTCCAGCAGGGGGCAGGAGCACTCCGTCCTCATTGCAAAAAGCCTGGGACCTGTAACACAGGCTGGATGCAGAGTTCCAAAGAACATCAAGAAAGCCTTCCTCAGGGATCAGTGCAAAGAAATAGAGGAAAACAATAGAATGGGAAAGACTAGAGATCTCTTCAAGAAAATTAGAGATACCAAGGGAACATTTCACGCAAAGATGGGCTCAATAAAGGACAGAAGTGGTATGGTCCTAACAGGAGCAGAAGATGTTAAGAAGAGGTGTCAAGAATACCCAGAAGAACTATATAAGAAAAAGCTTCATCACACAAATAATCATGATGGTGTGATCACCAACCTAGAGCCAGACATTCTTGAATGCGAAGTCATGTGGGCTTCAGGAAGCATCATGACGAACAAAGCTAGTGGAGGTGATGGAATTCCAGTTGAGCTAGTTCAGATCCCAAAGATGATGCTGTGAAAGTGCTGCACTTAATATGACGGCAAATCTGGAAATCTCACCACTGGCCACAGGACTGGAAAAGGTCAGTTTTCATTCCAATCCCAAAGAAAGGCAATGCCAAAGAATGTTCAAACTCCTGCACAATTGCATCCATCTCACACGCTAGTAAAGTAATGCTCGAAATTCTCCAAGCCAGGCTTCAAAAGTACATGAACTGTGAACTTCCAGATGTTTAAGCTGGATTTAGAAAAGGTTGAGGAACCAGAGATCAAATTGCCAGCATCTGCTGGATTATCAGAAAAGCAAGAGAGTTCCAGGAAAACATCCACTTCTTTCTTTATTGACTATGCCAAAGCCTTTGACTGTGTGGACCACAACAAACTCAGGAAAATTCTTAGAGATGGGAATATCAGACCACCTGACCTACCTCTGGAGAAATCTATATGCAGATCAGGAAGCAACAGTTAGAACTGGACATGGGACAACAGACAGGCTCTAAACAGGGAACGGAGTACATCAAGGCTGTATATTGTCACCCTGCTTATTTAACTTATATGCAGAGTACATCATGAGGAACGCCGGGCTGGAAGAAGCACCAGCTGGAATCAAGATTGCTAGGAGAAATATCAATAACCTCAGATATGCAGATGACAGCACCCATATGGCAGAAAGTGAAGAACTAAAGAGCCTCTTGATGAAACTGAAAGAGGAGAGTGAAAAACTTGGCTTAAGACTCAACATTCAGAAAACTAAGATCATGGCATCCGGTGCCAGCACTTCATGGCAAATAGATGGGGAAAGAGTGGCAGTCTATTTTTGGGGACTCCAAAATCACTGCAGACAGTGACTGCAGCCATGAAATTAAAAGATGCTTACTCCTTGGAAGGAAAGTTATGGCCAACCTAGACAGCATATTAAAAAGCAGAGACATTACTTTACTGACAAAGGTCCGTCTAGTCAAAGTTATGGTTTTTCCAGTAGTCAGGGGTGAATGGGAGAGTTGGACTATAAAGAAAATTGAGGAGATGCTTTTGACCTGCGGTGTTGGAGAAGACTCTTGAGAGTCGCTTGGACTGCAAGGAGATCCAGCCAGTCCATCCTAAAGTCCTAAATCAGTCCTGAATATTCATCAGAAGGACTGATGCTGAAGCTGAAGCTCCGATCCTTTGGCCACCTGGTGCGAAGAGCTGACTCACTTGAAAAGACCCAGATGCTGAGAAAGACAAGGTGGGAGGAGAAGGGGACGACAGAGGATGAGATGATTGGATGGGATCACTGACTCAACGGACATGAGTTTGAGCAAGCTCTAGGAGTTGGTGATGGATGGGGAAGCCTGGTGTCCTGCAGTCCACGGGGTCACACAGAGTGGGACACGACTGAGCGACTGAACTGAACTGACTGCCTGGTCTCCAGGAGCAGCGGGTTCTTTGCTCCAGTAAAACGGCTGCTCCCACCATCTCGATGGGCAACCTGGACTCTCCTGAGATGTGGCTGCAGGGTCCATGGCCGTGGACGTGAGCCCTTCCCCCATCCCCCATCTTCTAAATTCCTCTGCTCTCTGAGGGCTCATCACTCTTGGTGTGACCTATTCCGACCTAGAACCCCCCGGACTCATCTTCAACGTGCCCCAAGAGGACTCTGTGAGTGCCTCTCCCCCCGCAGGCCACGGTAGGGTTTCATGTGGTGGTCGTGGAGACGCTACAGGCACACACTTGCTTTTATTTGGTCGTAATCATAGCCTCTTCCTGTATCTCAGGCTTCTCCAGGCATTTACCTCCCTGAGGCTCTCTCTTCTCTTCCTTGACTATTCTCCAAAATTCTGCACGCGTTAAACAGGGCTCGTTCTGCCTGTCTTGATACAGGCTTCCGTTCAGTTCAGTTCAGTCCCTCAGCATGTCAGACTCTTTGCGACCCCATAGACTGCAGCACGCCAGGCCTCCCTGTCCACCACCAGCTCCCAGAGCTTGCTCAAAGGCATGTCCATCGAGCTGGTGATGCCATCCAACCATCTCATCCTCTGTTGTCCCCTTCTCCTCCCGCCTTCAACCTTTCCCAGCATCAGGGTCTTTTCCAAGGAGTCAGTTCTTCGCATCAGGTGTCCAAAGTATTGGAGCTTCAGCATAACTCCTTCCATTCAATATTCAGGACTGATTTCCTTTAGGATGCACTGGTTGGATCTCCTTGCAGCCCAAGTCTTCTCCAACACCACAGTTCAAAAGCATCAATTCTTGGGCACTCACCCTTCTTTATGGCCCAACTTTCACATCCACACATGACTATGTGAAAAACCGTAGCTTTGGTTACATGGGCTTAGGACCTGACTATGCTCAGATCATTGCCAACATTTCCATCATTCCATAATCTTAAATATATAATAACATAAAGTTGTCCTTTGGTATCCATGAGAGGTTTGTTCTGGGACCCCCATGGAAACCAAAATCCACAGATGCCCACAACATCTGCTTGGTCTACATTTGCGGGGCAGTGTGGAGGACTGTCTGTTTACAGACTTTATGTATTATAAACACACACGTGCATATACGTTTTGGGGGACGAAAATATTGTACATACTACACACAGGAGACACAAGCCACCTAGATAACTCTATGGCACAAGCAGACACCATTTCCTCAGTTTTGCCATGTGACCCTCATTCACATCAAGATCAGAAATCTGTCTTGCTTGGGGAAAGCTGTCCAGGCAGCTGCTGGATTTGTGCTTTTGGAGTCCTAGGGCCACAGAGGGGATTCAGGGCATCCCATGACCATGACCGTGGTACCCAGGGCTGCAAGCTCCTAAAGCTGCCCTTGTTATGACGTCACAGCCACCTGGACCCAAGATGCCCAGCAGCAGTAAAAAGGACTTTTGAGCTTTTCTGAGTTCTTAACCTCTGTATTGATATCCAGTCTGCCAAAATCATCAGAAGCCCTGACGGCTCTCCTCTGAGGGTTCCTCCTGCCGAGCGAGACACAGCCCCAACCCAACTCTAGAGCAAAGATGCTAGCTGCTGGCTTTCCCAGGCTCCCTTGCAGCTAGAGCGTGTCTCAGATGGGCCTGGCGCGGCTGAGGAGACTCATGCCCCAATTCAACGTTGGAAGCTGATGCACAAGGCAATGGGCTGTGCAGAAGCAATTCCGGGAAGGGGTTGGCAGCTGGAACGTCTGCTTTGGAAGGCAGCCTGGGTGAATTCCTAGGGGCCAGCCCAGCATCTGGCATTGAGGTGTGGGCAGCTCCCCAGTGCTGTGTGTGTTACCTGCATGGGACTGATTCTGTGCCCGGCTCTGGCTGCTTCTGTCTGTCCTGCCCCCATGCCTGGGATACCTCAGAGCTGCTTAGTATACACCTCTATCATTCAGGCTTCCGTTAGCCAGAGTCCAGTGGCTCAGCTGGTAAAGAATCTGCCTGCAATGCAGAAGACCTGGGTTAAATCCCTGGGTCGGGAAGATCCCCTGGAGAAGGAAATGGCAACCCACTCCAGTATTCTTGCCTGGAGAATTCCATGGACAGAGGAGCCTGGTGGGCTACACACAGTAGCAGAGTCAGACATGACGGAAGCGACAAAGAGTTTCACTTTCAGTTCAGTTCAGTCGCTCAGTCGTGTCCGACTCTTTGCGGCCCCACAGACTGCAGCACACCAGGCCTCCCTGTCCATCACCAACTCCTGGAGTCCGCCCAAACTCATGTCCATTGAGTCGGTGACACCATCCAACCATCTCATCTTCTGTCAGCCCCTTCTCCTCCTGCCCTCAATCTTTCCCAGCATCAGGGTCTTTTCCAGTGAGTCAGCTCTTCGCATCAGGTGGCCAAAAGATTGGAATTTCAGCTGCAACATCAGTCCTTCCAATGAACACCCAGGACTGATCTCCTTGAGGATGGACTGGTTGGGTCTCCTTGCAGTCCAAGGAACTCTCAAGAGTCTTCTCCAACACCACAGTTCAAAAGCATCAATTCTTCACTGGTCAAGTTTCTTTATAGTCCAACTCTCACATCCACACATGACCAAAGGAAAAACCATAGCCTTGCCAAGTGTTCAAATGAGCCTACTCATTGCCCTACTGCAGATTCCCCACCTTCTCACTCACAATCATGCTTTTGGTGGAGTTTCTCTCAGTAACTCGGCTCAAGCATAAGTGTTTCTCTTTATAGGAGCTCCCATGCTCCAGAGTTATTATTAACTTCAAGGTTCAGGGGAAGGTAACACTTCTAACAGTCCCTGCCTGCCCCGACCCCTGTGGAGCCTCCCTCCCCTCGACTTCCCATGTGGCTCTCCGGGTGGACCTATATCTTCACTTTGCTTACCTTGTGTGTGGATGAAGACACTTTGCAGAAAAAGGGAGATAGGCTGTGGGAAAAAAAACCAAAATTCCATGCAATTCGGAGCCTTTTGTAAAGGTCCATTATCTGCTGCCCGCACCTTCTCATGCATGTAAACTAGTGATTTGCAGGCTCCCATCACCAACAGTGACCAAGACCAGGGCCCATACGGGTACAGAAACATTCCCATGAGTATGAAAAACGCGCCAAAGACCTTTAAGGAACATCACCCAGATGTGGGCCCCTGAAAAAAAAAACAAGCTCTCTGCTCTGTGAGTGGAAACTCAGATTCCCAAAACAAATTGCGGACGGGAGGGGTCTCAAAGGGCAAATATTTTTAGAATCAGTGCAGCAAAGGATTCCACAGAGATGATACTTAGGTAAAAGCTCGGGCCATCTGGTCTCAACCCAGTTTCCATCACAGCACAAAGGGACCTCCTTGAAGCTGTGACCGAGCTACCAGCGTCCGTGGCTACAGCTACAGAATTCCGAGTTCCACCACCCTCACTGAGCGGTGCTTAAGTCCTGCCACACAACCTGTACCCTGGTGGGTTCATGACACGGGTCACCCCAGACTCTTCAGCAGAAGGGCTCGAGAGTGCTCAGAGCCTCATCCCAGTTCTGCCACGTGGGAGCATGCTCGGTCAGCTCGGTAATTATTACAAGAAAAAAAAAAAAAAACACAGAGAGAGAGAGAAATTTAGAATCAGGCAGGTCTGCACCCCGGCGACACTGGGGCAGAAGCAACAGCCCAGGTCCTGTGCGATTCCCACACAGGATCAGCTTGTGGCCGGAGGCTCTTTGGGGTGACTCACATGCATGGCCAGATGCAGCCCGTCTGGCTGCCTCTGTGTCAGTTCCCCGCTGCCTGTCACTGGGGGTGGGGCGGACATCGCTTCAAAGTGACAATGTGGCTTCTGTTTATGGAGTACAGCCGCATAAAGGGAACCAGTCACCGTCTGCACGTGTCTGCCTGCAGTCACCGGCCATCCCTATGACTTTAGGTTCTTCTAAGTCTATTCATTGTGGAACTCAAAAACTGCCAGTGACCCAATTCTGCCGACAGAACATCCATCTGCTTTAAGATTTTCTAAAACAGCCAGCCTGAAACAAACTAACGAGAGAGAAACTAGTTACAAAAACAAAAAAAGCATGCTCGCCTTTCACTTCCTAATGCGTCTACACCCCTCTGGTCTCTTCACCTGGTTTACAACCAGTCAGTTGTAAAAGCAGCCCCGGCCCGGGCCCATCTCTCCTGGAGAAAAAAAACCACAAGAGCTTGGGGACTTGACTCAGCAGAGCCGTCAGCATGGGCCCCCCAGAGATGCTGCCCCAGACGAAGAAGAAAGCACACACGGAAAGTTCTCTATCAAAATAGAGCAATTTATTCGAGCCAACCGAATATGGTCTGTTGATTCTCTCTTGGAACAAATGAGCCATCACACACACATACACACACACGCGCGCACACACACACACACACACACACACACACACCGTGATTCTCTTTCCAGGAGCGCGTGAGGGTGAGGGTTTTTGTGGGGGATAGAGGGAGAGAACGGAACGGGGCAGCGGGTGGGGGCTGTGTGGATGGAACAGAAGCTGGAAGATGCGGACAGGACATCTGGCTGCACGTCTGACACAGACAATAAAAACCGCAGAAGCCAGAAATTCACAAACCTCGGGGAGCGGAGGGAGGGAGACACTCTGCTTTGTATGGGAAACACGATCGGGAAAAAAGAAACTCTGACAACAAAAAGTGGGCGGAAAGATTATAAAAGAGAGAAGAAAAAACAGGAAAATAAGTAGACCCTTAGTCCCGACAAAGTGCACTTCGCTTGGCTCCGAGATCTCTTTTCAGAAAGACAAAGTGAACATTGCAGTTCTGCATCCGTCCATTGGCATCGAATGCGCTTCTGGGGGCTTGCATGCGTGTGTGCACATTGGATGAGCTCCCCGGCACGGCGGACGATTCCGGGGATTGTTCTGTGCGTTATTCTCTGCTTTCAGCACCAAGGTCCCATCCGGGCACTGAGGACCGCGAAGCGCTCTGCACGACGTCTAGAAGCTGCTTGCACTGCCGAGGCCATGTTCCCGCCGAGCAGTGCCAGGAGGCACAGCGGGGGTGACTCAGGGTAGGCATGGCTTCCAGGGATGCTGGCTGCCTCCTCCTCGTGGTCCCCACCCCGGGGACTCTTCCCCGATGGTACACCGGCAGTTCTGCCTATCTCAGCAGCGTCACATCATCGCCGCGCCTGGTATCCAGTCCGCGTCCTTGACCTCCCACTGGCTCCAACCCGGCAACTTCCAGACTGGTTCAGCTTCACCAGGAGGCCAATGTCAACACTTGGGAGACCCTGCGTACTGACCTCCCCCGTGATGATCGTCTCCTGAGCCTTTTATACTGAATCCCACCATCACCATCCTCCAGCAGCATTTGGCTCATCAAACGCAAATTGCGTCCGGAACCCGGACAGCTGATGCTGTGTGGAGAGTGCCACGTTTTTACTCGGGGAGGGGTACAGATATGGTGTTCAACTAGCCCTCTGCAAACTGCATCTCAAAGTTAGTCATTTAGGGGGTGGTGGGGAAGCAGTGATTATTCGCGGACCCCTGACGGCGTCTGATGTCTTCAAAGGTGGGAGTGGAGACTCCAACCGAACACTGACCTTCTTCTGACAGGTTAAGCGTTTAGATACAGCAGAGCCTGAATAACACGCCCGACGCCTGAACAGAGTGCCTTTTGGTCTTGTACCTTTGGGGGTGACGGGGTGGTTTGAAAACCTCTCAGATCCACGGAGACTCGTTAATGTACTGAGAGAGATGAATGCACTCTGGCTTTGGGGCTGCTTCTGGGACAATCCACCTACTGCACAAAGGCCTGGCCATGCCCTGCAGTTGGCTTTTGGGTCCACGGACAGATACCAGCACACTCCATATACCATCCGGGCTGGTTGCTGGGACAGAAACGTGCTGCAACCTACCCACCCATGGCCAGCCCCACTGCTGGCTAGGGGGGAAACAGATAAGCCCAGAGGCCCCGCTGCTAATTTACAAGCTGGGTCAGCATCGGGTCAAGACAACTGTTAAGTACAAAGATCACCTGATACAAGGGAAAGGAAAACTCTCCTAGGGACACACAAAGCCATGTTTTAATTTTCTTTTTTTAAACAGTAAAAAGAGTTGCTTAAAAAAAAAAAAAAAAAAGGACAATTCTTTTCCCCTGACCTGCTGCCAGAGAAAGCAAACTGTGAAAATGACCTGTGAAGACACCCTACATCTGTGAATTCAGCCCCCCAGGGCTGAAAAGCTCTCCCAGATTGCTTCTGTTGCTGGGAAAGCCCATGAGGTCCCAGAGGCCCCTCTGGTTGGTCACCCCTGGAGGGACTTGGCCAAACTGCTCCTGGTTTTGGAGGGGGGTCCCACCTGTGGCCCCGAGTCTTGAACTAGGCAGCATTGGTGGTGTGGAGCGGGGCGGTTCTGTCGACCCCCTTTCACTGATGCTGGTTCTGGGAATGCTTCTTAGGTTCCAGGGCATCCCCTTGTCCACGGCTATGGTAGGGCACAGCAGGAAAAGAAAACAAAACAACGCCTAGGTCTTCCTGGAGCAGAAAAGGAGCTGGGGTCTTCAGCTCCAGCCACACAGACCAGCCCCGAGGCCAACCCCAGAGCTGCCCACCCAGAGTCCCCTCGCTGCCTTCCACCAAACTGAAAGTGAAGGGACTCTTCTACCCGTCTCTTCCTAAAGGTATCTTGCTTTCTTTTTTTTTGTTGTTGTTGTTGTGAAATATGAATTACACAAAGCTCTCATGTCTGAATGGCCATTTTACGATTTGAAAATTGTTTCAGCATAAAAAATATCTTTTTTTTTCTTCTCCAAAACTACTCTGGGCTCTTTCTCTTATAAGTCCTGTTTTTTTTTCTTCTTCCTCCTCCTGTGAAAAGTCCCCCTTGCCATGCCTTCTTACGTAAAGCACTTACTATGCACCAGAAGTGCCCTTGAGATGGAGGATGGGAGGTGACTATGAGGGAGGCGGATGGGTAGGGGCATGGGGGAGGGAGGGGGAAGGTAGTGGGGAGGAGGATGGGCGTGGGGGGGTGGGGAGGGGAAGATGCAGGCAAGAAAGCTGTCGTCAGAGACTGTCACCCCATCCAAGAGAGAGGGGCTGTCTCTGTGGTGGGTGAAACAACAGCAAAGAAGCAAGACACCCAGGAACAGTTTCCACCTCGGACCCAACGCCCGCCCCTTACCCCACCCCCCAATCCCACCAACCAAGACGACACGATTCCAGCCCATAGGGAAGCCATGGAGACAAAGATTCTAGAAAATAGAAACTGTTGGGATTACAAAGGTACCCATTTCATCCATACAAACTGGTCTTTCGAACGTCCTTGTGAGAGTTTAACTGTAATAACCAAATTTTTAGGGCAAAAAACGAAAAAACCCATTGACAGGAAGAGTTTTTCCTCCCCTCTCGGTTTATCACAGCATTTTTTCTTCTTCTTTTCATTTCGGCACAGCCTTTCCTTTTTTGCTCATTCCTCTCAACCATCGGCGCCTGTTCTGGGTGGAAACCGATTTGTGCACCATGTCAAGCTGGTGGCTTTGCTCTCCCACGGGGCTGGAAGTTCCGGGTGGAAACCATTCCTTTCCTCCCCCTCTGATAGGACTTGCATGTGTGTTTTCCGTTTTAAACTTCTCGGTGAAGGTTACCAAAACAATAAAATAAAATAGAGTCTCTGGTAGCCAGGGATGACTTGGTCTCAAAGGACACTCCCTAAGTTCAGGCTGGTGCAGTTTCGGAGCTGACGGAACTGTGTCTGAATAGTGCTACCACCCCACACGTTCACTGCTGGTCCGTTAGAATTCTCTTCTCGTGTCTATAATATTTTCTTCTGTGTGTGTTTGTTTTCACAGATCTAACACGCACACCTGGAAGGAGAGAGAAAAGCACCTGTTATCTTGCGAGGCACCATAAGATGCCTTTAATACCACAGGATGGCACACAGCCCCTGAACCAAACCTGGCCCGGCGTCCGCTTGTTTATAAATAAAGTTTTATTTGCACACAGTCCACTCTGTGTTCATTCAGCGTGAATGAACATTCATTCAGAGTGAATTCACTCAGGGCTCATTCCGACCAGCTCTAGCAGACAGGTGACTGTCTAAACATCATTACCACCCAACCGCAGGCCACGGCCGTGGGTGGGTGTCACAGACCAGACCACTACACGGCGGAGCAGAAGGGAACTGAAGCCTCAGCACACATCTGGGGCAGGGGGGCAGGCTGACACTCAGCCAGCCAGCGCCCTGCCTTACAGCTCAGGGCAATTCCAGAGTGCAGGCGTGAATCCGCAAGCTGGACACCTCAGGGCACCAGCAGACGGTTACTGGGACCCAGGAGACCGGTGGAATGGAAGGTTGGGCCTTCGTCACCAGAGGGTCCGGGTGGGAGGACGAACGTGGAAGCCAAGGGTGGGCCAAGTTGCTCAGCACCTGGGATATGGGGGGCACTTCTCTGCTGTGGCGGGAGGTCCCGAGCACCCCGAGAGTTCCAGCAGCAGCCACGGTTTCCACATCAGATGCCAGCAACGCCCCCCACACACCCCCAAAAGAACCCACAGCCCGAATGCCTCCAGACACTTCCAATGTCTCCAGGGGTGCAATCGTTCCAGCTGAGAACCACCAATTCCGCCAGAAAAGAAAAACAACATCCAGGACGCGAGAAGAGACGTCCGCTCCCAGAGCACTGCCCAGACCAGATGCTTCCTTCACCAACAGGCATCTCAGAGGCCCGACCCGGCCCTGGGAGCACGCCCACGTGGGTCTCAGGGGTCTGGACCGTTCGTGACCCGTTCCCTGAACCCTCACTCCCCCTGCATCCCCTCTCTCTCCCGCCCGGGGGAACCCCAGGGTGCCGCTTCGGAGCCGTCTGACACACTGGCGCCCAGTTTGTGCATCTGGGGGACCCAGCACACCTCGACGATGCCCCCGGTGCCTCGGTAGCTGTGGACGAGACTTCACTCTGCAAAGCAAGTGCGCCGTCACTCGAGGAGGGAACACTGACGAGGCCACACCCCTGCTGGGTATGTCAGCTCAGAAGCTTCCAAAGACAGGGATGCTGATAGAACTTTCAGTGAAAGGGGCTCTGGCGGCTGCGGGAAGTCTAAATCAGGACTACGGCCACGGCGGGGGGTGCGGGGGGAGGAGAATGCAAAATGTGGGAAGCTGCTGGATAGACCATGGGGACTTTAGCTCGGTGCTCTCTGATAACCTGAAGGCTTGAGATGGGTGGGGAGAGGGAGGTTCAAGAGCGCGGGTCCATTCTGGGACCACACGCAATGTCTGCTGCTGCCAATGGAGGGCAGTGGCGGGTTCAACGTTTTCTGCCAAGTTCTCAGAAAACACATAACCCGCGTCTCTGGCACGGGCGACCCAGCTCCCCCAAAGAGCCCCGTGTAGATGGTGCTGGGTGGGCTTATGCTCCCCTCCAGGGAACCGAGGATGTGTCTAGATATGTGTCCGAGGAGAGGCACACCTGAGTGCAAACTCGGGTTCTGGGGTCACAAAGAAGTGAAATCAAAGCGTCAGTCGCTCAGTCCTGTCCGACTCTTGGCGACCCCATGGACTGTAGCCTGCCAGGCTCCTTTGTCCATGGGGTTCTTCAGGCGAGAACACTGGAGTGGGTTGCCGTTTCTTTCTCTGGGAGAATCTTCCCAACCCAGGGATCGAACGCGAGTCTCCCGCATTGCAGGCGGATTCTTTACCACCTGAGGCACCAGGGAAGCCCACGGGTCAGTGAGAACTTGACTGTGTTGGGTGTGGGGCTGGGGAGGGGGGAGACCTAGGCGGCGGGAATGCAGGGGGCTGACCTGAGTGTTCTAGATGTGCGCGCACTTGTCGAAGGAGACGCTGGCCACGTACGTCCCGTCGGGGCTGAAGGCCACACTGTAGACGGGCTCCTGGTGCTAGGTGAGCGTGTGGATGCACACGACCCGCTCCATGTCCCAGAGTCGGAGGGTAGAATCGAACGCCATGCTGGAAGGACACAGAGGTCCCCGAGGATGCCCGTGGGTTCAGAAAAGCTCACCACAGCTGCCAGCAGTTTCCCACCAGTCTCCCGAGGATGCGACTCTCACAGTAAAAGAGTGGCTCTCCTGCGCAGACTCTGAACCTTTCAGAGATTGTAAATGGGTACCTCTTCCTCTTCTAGAACATGACTCAAGATGCACTGAGCACAGAGCCATGGTCCAGGGAGGGGACACAGGCATGCCTGTGGCCACCTCGTGCTGAGTTATGCCAAAAACCATCACCACAACCTCATAAAGTGTTTCATTTCCATTTAAAATAAATTAAAAAAAAAAGTCACGCAATAAATCTCTTTCTATTTTTGGGTGCCATTGTCAGGGGAACAAATTGAGAACCACACTCATTTATTTCTGCACGTCTCTGAGACACGAACGTTACATCTTAGGACATTTTGTAAAACGGTCCCACCACTAACAACACATGTTATCACTGCCACTGGAAACAATGCCAAAAATAGAGCTGAGAGCCATATTTGGGGAAATAGCTAAGTGAGCGAACACAAATATTAGCTCCACGGGTATTAAAATATAATCGGATCCAAATATATAATCACACTCCCGGGAGCTGGAAATTTGAGTTGCGTCTAAATCTGAAAGAAGAGCAGGTGCGTATGTGTGCCAAGTTGTCCCATTCATGTCTGACTCTTTGTGACCCCATGGATTGCAGCCCGCCAGGCTCCTCTGTCCTTGGGATTCTCCAGGCAAGAACACTGCAGTGGGTTGCCATGCACTCCTCCAGGGAGTCTTCCTGACCCAGGAATCGAACCCATGTCTCTTACATCTTCAGCACTGGCAGGCGGCTTCTTGACCACTAGCGCCACCTGGGAAGCCCACCCACCACAAAGCTGTTTCTCTCAGCATTTCTTCCCTCTTCTGGGACTTACATCCATCTCTTTATGCTTGGTTGTCTAGAAGCCTCACTTACGCCCGTCACGGGTACCATGTGATTCAGAAACAAAACAACGCAAAACAAAAGACACTGTTTTGTTCCTAGACCTTTCAGTGGATTTGAGGACTGTGACTGGCAATGAGAGGATAACACCTCTCATGTTTTTCTGGATCAGCTTTTCAGCTGATGCAACAATTCCTTTCTGTGTTTTCTGAGAGATGCCCTTGGGTCATGCACTTTCAGTAACAGACTGTTCATCCCACTGTTATGGGACAAAGACAAGGGGAGGGGGGCTACCTCTAACTTACAGTAAGGCTGGGCCAGCGGCCACTCCTCCCCACCACGCCATTCTCGGCAAATACGCAGAAAAAAACCCCACTGCTGCTTCCTCCCAAGTCCTGTCTTTCCCAGGCCAGACACACCCACACTTCGTGGGATCATGGTTTCTAGAAGCCTCAGGGTATCCTTCCTTCACTTGGAATATCTTTAGCTTGTGTCCCTCAAGGTTCTTACTAAAATACCCTATTGGGAGTGCAACATTGTATCCTGCGTGACGTCGGACCAGGACCAGGAACACACAAGACTGCAGAACGCAGCCTCAGTGATGACCTTTTGTGAACGTCTAACCACTCTGCTCCCTTCTGGCGTGTCACTGACTGACTAGTCCTCTGCCTCCAATGCTGGCCTCTAAGGGGGTTTACTGCCTATACCAGGGGTCCCCATCCCCTGCGATCTGATGCCTGATGATCCGAGCTGAAGCAGATGCAATCATAACAGCAATAAAGGGCACAGTAAATGTAGTGCGCTTCAATCATCCTGAAACCTTGGGGAAGTGATTTTCCACAAAGCTGGTCCCTGGTGGCAAAAAAGCAAGGGACAGCCAGGATAAACAGTTAGCCTGGATCTGGTATCGGCTGGGGGACCTTTGATCACCATTCAACATTCTTCCCAGCTGCAGCCAAGTTGGCCCAAGTAAACCAAGCCCGAAGTTAAAGTCGCTCAGTCGTGTCTGACTGTTTGGGACCCCATGGACTACACAGTCCATGGGATTCTCCAGGCCAGAATACTAGAGTTGATAGCCTTTCCCTTCTGCAGGGGATCTTCCTGACCCAGGAATCGCACCAGGGTCTCCTGCATTGCAGGTGGATTCTTTACCAACTGAGCTATCAGGGAAGCCCGACGAAGCGTGAAGTCCAAGCTAAATTGTTTCCTTTTTTCAGTTGTAGTAAAAAGCTTCATCAGAGCAAAGTGCCGAGAGACTGGAGGTACGTGATTCCTTCTTCCAGCCTCAAGGTTAAAAGCATGTTCATCCCAACTTAGCCATGACGTGATAAGCTCTATCTCGCAGCCCTTGCACAGTGAGCGGTCTCTCCGGTTGACTTAGTTGGTTTCTAAGTAACTTTGAGTGTGAGTCGCTCAGTTGTGTCCAACTCTCTGTGACCCCACAGACTGTAGCCCACCAGGCTCCTCTGTCCATGGGATTCTCCATGCACAAATACTGGAGTGGGTTGCCATTTCCTTCTCCAGGGTAATCTTCCCAACCCAGGGATCGGACCCAAGTCTCCTGCATTATAGGCAGACTCTTTAGCATCTGAGGGCATAAACAAGTTTGTAAGACACCCTGACAGCATCTCTTGGTCTCTTGGGGACGTGAGTGACTTTTACCGGCTGCGTGGCTGGCACAGCCTCAGCAATCAAGGGAGCTTTCGGCAACTGAGACTGGGTTGCGGGCTGTCTGTCCATTACCTTGCCAGCATGATGCTGGAGTTGGGGTTGTGGTGGCTGGACTGGTGGGTCTCCGCTTGACGGTGTATATCTCTTTGCTGTGCGCCTGAAGGTCATGGACACACGTGTCCTGCTTCATACTCCAGATCTAGGGCACACAACGGGATCGCAGTGAGCAAAGGCTGATTCTCCCACCGAGGTGTGGGGAGTTGGTCACGGCTCCTGCCTGGAGCATTGCAGAGGTTTCTCTTGTCTCTGGGAAGCTCAGGGCCAGCAGGGTGGGCGGCTGACAAAGGGCAGGTGCTTCACAGGCAGAGGCGTCTGCTGACCACCAGGGGGCGCCCGTGAGAAAGGCCGGGGGCGGGGGCGAGGGCGGGGACGGGGGGAGGGGGGCGGTCCATACTACCCTAGTCTGATCTCAGAAGCTAGGCAGGGTCCGGTTGGGTCTAGTTAGTACTTGGATGGGAGAAAGGCCTCGGGAATGAAAGGAAGTTCCGCGGGACTGTGGCCGATAAAGAGCGCTTCATTGCCGGGGCAAGCGGGACGCCGTTTGCCAAGACAAAAGATGACAGAGACATTAAGGAAGCTCACGACACAACTGTCAGCTGCAGGAGCAGCACTGGGACTGAAGACAGTGTGGGGGCTCTGGGGGTCAACTAGGGTCATTCCAGCCTTACCTTCAATGTGATGTCATCAGAGCAAGAGGCCTGCAACATGCCAGAGGGATCCCATTTGATGGCGTTGACTTCCTTCTGCAAGAGAGCCAAAGGTTGAAAAAAAAAAAAAAAAGGAAAGAAATGAAAGCCTGGGAGTAGTAAACAGAAGTTTCCAGGAGGGGGCAGTAATGCTCTGTTATCTATGCAGAAAGCCTGGCAGTACTAAACACAAGCATCCATCAGGGGGCAGGAGTGCTCTGTCTGCTCTGTGAAATGCCTGGGATGAGAGAAACCAAGCTTCCAACAGGGGGCAGGAGTGCTCTGCCTTCTGTGAAAAAAGCCTGGGAGTAGTAAACACAAGCGTCCAGCAGGGGTCAGGAGCGCTCTGTCTGCTATGTGAAAAGCCTGGGATTAGTAAACACAAGTTTCCAACAGGGGGCAGGAGTGCTCTGCCTTCTCCGAAAATAGCCTGGGAGTAGTGAACACAATCGTCCAGCAGGGGTCATGAATGCTCTGTCTTCTATGCAAAAAGCCTGGGAGTACTAAACACAGTGTCCAGCAGGGGGCAGGAGCATTCTGTTCTTGCTGTAAAAACGCCTGGGAATAGTAAGCACAAGTTTCCAGCAGGGGGCAGGAGCGCTCCGCCTTCTCTACAAAAAACCTGGGAGTAGTAAACACGAGCGTCCAGCAGGGGGCAGAGAGCTCTGTGGTCTCTGTCAAAACCTGGGAGCATTATAAAAAAAATGGGGGGGGAAAAAGGAAGAAAAAAAAGCCTGGGCG
Organism: Dama dama; assembly: GCF_033118175.1. Lineage (NCBI taxonomy): Eukaryota > Metazoa > Chordata > Mammalia > Artiodactyla > Cervidae > Dama > Dama dama. The sequence goes on from NC_083715.1 coordinate 11,352,538, forward strand.
TAGTTAACACAAGCGTCCAGCAGGGGCAGGAGCGCTCTGTCTTGTATGCCAAAAGCCCAGGAGTAGTAAGCACAAGCATAAGTTTGGGGGAAGGAATGCTCTGGCTTCTATGCAGAAAGCCTGAGAGTAGTTAGCACAAGAGTTCAGCAGGGGGCAGGAGCGTTCTGTCTTCTCTGCAAAACGTCTGGGAGTATAATAAAAATAAATGGGGGGGGGGAGAAAAAAAAAGCCTGGGAATAGTAAACACAAGCGTTCAGCAGGGGGCAGGATCGGTCTGTCTTCTATGCCAAAAGCCCGGGAGTAGTAAGCACAAACGTCCAGCAGGGGGCAGGAATGCTCCCTCTTCTATGCAAAAAACCTGGGAGTAGTAAGCACAAGCGGCCAGCAGGGTCAGGAATGCTCTGTCTTCTATGCAGAAAGCAAGGGCGTAGTAAGCTCATGGATCCAGCAGGGGGCAGGAGCGCTCTGTTCTTGCTGAAAAACTGCCTGGGTGTAGTAAGCACAAGCTTCCAGCAGGGGGCAGGAGCACTCCGTCCTCATTGCAAAAAGCCTGGGACCTGTAACACAGGCTGGATGCAGAGTTCCAAAGAACATCAAGAAAGCCTTCCTCAGGGATCAGTGCAAAGAAATAGAGGAAAACAATAGAATGGGAAAGACTAGAGATCTCTTCAAGAAAATTAGAGATACCAAGGGAACATTTCACGCAAAGATGGGCTCAATAAAGGACAGAAGTGGTATGGTCCTAACAGGAGCAGAAGATGTTAAGAAGAGGTGTCAAGAATACCCAGAAGAACTATATAAGAAAAAGCTTCATCACACAAATAATCATGATGGTGTGATCACCAACCTAGAGCCAGACATTCTTGAATGCGAAGTCATGTGGGCTTCAGGAAGCATCATGACGAACAAAGCTAGTGGAGGTGATGGAATTCCAGTTGAGCTAGTTCAGATCCCAAAGATGATGCTGTGAAAGTGCTGCACTTAATATGACGGCAAATCTGGAAATCTCACCACTGGCCACAGGACTGGAAAAGGTCAGTTTTCATTCCAATCCCAAAGAAAGGCAATGCCAAAGAATGTTCAAACTCCTGCACAATTGCATCCATCTCACACGCTAGTAAAGTAATGCTCGAAATTCTCCAAGCCAGGCTTCAAAAGTACATGAACTGTGAACTTCCAGATGTTTAAGCTGGATTTAGAAAAGGTTGAGGAACCAGAGATCAAATTGCCAGCATCTGCTGGATTATCAGAAAAGCAAGAGAGTTCCAGGAAAACATCCACTTCTTTCTTTATTGACTATGCCAAAGCCTTTGACTGTGTGGACCACAACAAACTCAGGAAAATTCTTAGAGATGGGAATATCAGACCACCTGACCTACCTCTGGAGAAATCTATATGCAGATCAGGAAGCAACAGTTAGAACTGGACATGGGACAACAGACAGGCTCTAAACAGGGAACGGAGTACATCAAGGCTGTATATTGTCACCCTGCTTATTTAACTTGTATGCAGAGTACATCATGAGGAACGCCGGGCTGGAAGAAGCACCAGCTGGAATCAAGATTGCTAGGAGAAATATCAATAACCTCAGATATGCAGATGACAGCACCCATATGGCAGAAAGTGAAGAACTAAAGAGCCTCTTGATGAAACTGAAAGAGGAGAGTGAAAAACTTGGCTTAAGACTCAACATTCAGAAAACTAAGATCATGGCATCCGGTGCCAGCACTTCATGGCAAATAGATGGGGAAAGAGTGGCAGTCTATTTTTGGGGACTCCAAAATCACTGCAGACAGTGACTGCAGCCATGAAATTAAAAGATGCTTACTCCTTGGAAGGAAAGTTATGGCCAACCTAGACAGCATATTAAAAAGCAGAGACATTACTTTACTGACAAAGGTCCGTCTAGTCAAAGTTATGGTTTTTCCAGTAGTCAGGGGTGAATGGGAGAGTTGGACTATAAAGAAAATTGAGGAGATGCTTTTGACCTGCGGTGTTGGAGAAGACTCTTGAGAGTCCCTTGGACTGCAAGGAGATCCAGCCAGTCCATCCTAAAGTCCTAAATCAGTCCTGAATATTCATCAGAAGGACTGATGCTGAAGCTGAAGCTCCGATCCTTTGGCCACCTGGTGCGAAGAGCTGACTCACTTGAAAAGACCCAGATGCTGAGAAAGACAAGGTGGGAGGAGAAGGGGACAACAGAGGATGAGATGATTGGATGGGATCACTGACTCAACGGACATGAGTTTGAGCAAGCTCTAGGAGTTGGTGATGGATGGGGAAGCCTGGTGTCCTGCAGTCCACGGGGTCACACAGAGTGGGACACGACTGAGCGACTGAACTGAACTGACTGCCTGGTCTCCAGGAGCAGCGGGTTCTTTGCTCCAGTAAAATGGCTGCTCCCACCATCTCGATGGGCAACCTGGACTCTCCTGAGATGTGGCTGCAGGGTCCATGGCCGTGGACGTGAGCCCTTCCCCCATCCCCCATCTTATAAATTCCTCTGCTCTCTGAGGGCTCATCACTCTTGGTGTGACCTATTCTGACCTAGAACCCCCCGGACTCATCTTCAACGTGCCCCAAGAGGACTCTGTGAGTGCCTCTCCCCCCGCAGGCCACGGTAGGGTTTCGTGTGGTGGTCGTGGAGACGCTACAGGCACACACTTGCTTTTGTTTGGTCGTAATCATAGCCTCTTCCTGTATCTCAGGCTTCTCCAGGCATTTACCTCCCTGAGGCTCTCTCTTCTCTTCCTTGACTATTCTCCAAAATTCTGCACGCGTTAAACAGGGCTCGTTCTGCCTGTCTTGATACAGGCTTCCGTTCAGTTCAGTTCAGTCCCTCAGCATGTCAGACTCTTTGCGACCCCATAGACTGCAGCACGCCAGGCCTCCCTGTCCACCACCAGCTCCCAGAGCTTGCTCAAAGGCATGTCCATCGAGCTGGTGATGCCATCCAACCATCTCATCCTCTGTTGTCCCCTTCTCCTCCCGCCTTCAACCTTTCCCAGCATCAGGGTCTTTTCCAAGGAGTCAGTTCTTCGCATCAGGTGTCCAAAGTATTGGAGCTTCAGCATAACTCCTTCCATTCAATATTCAGGACTGATTTCCTTTAGGATGCACTGGTTGGATCTCCTTGCAGCCCAAGTCTTCTCCAACACCACAGTTCAAAAGCATCAATTCTTGGGCACTCACCCTTCTTTATGGCCCAACTTTCACATCCACACATGACTATGTGAAAAACCGTAGCTTTGGTTACATGGGCTTAGGACCTGACTATGCTCAGATCATTGCCAACATTTCCATCATTCCATAATCTTAAATATATAATAACATAAAGTTGTCCTTTGGTATCCATGAGAGGTTTGTTCTGGGACCCCCATGGAAACCAAAATCCACAGATGCCCTCCACATCTGCTTGGTCTACATTTGCGGGGCAGTGTGGAGGACTGTCTGTTTACAGACTTTATGTATTATAAACACACACGTGCATATACGTTTTGGGGGACGAAAATATTGTACATACTACACACAGGAGACACAAGCCACCTAGATAACTCTATGGCACAAGCAGACACCATTTCCTCAGTTTTGCCATGTGACCCTCATTCACATCAAGATCAGAAATCTGTCTTGCTTGGGGAAAGCTGTCCAGGCAGCTGCTGGATTTGTGCTTTTGGAGTCCTAGGGCCACAGAGGGGATTCAGGGCATCCCATGACCATGACCGTGGTACCCAGGGCTGCAAGCTCCTAAAGCTGCCCTTGTTATGACGTCACAGCCACCTGGACCCAAGATGCCCAGCAGCAGTAAAAAGGACTTTTGAGCTTTTCTGAGTTCTTAACCTCTGTATTGATATCCAGTCTGCCAAAATCATCAGAAGCCCTGACGGCTCTCCTCTGAGGGTTCCTCCTGCCGAGCGAGACACAGCCCCAACCCAACTCTAGAGCAAAGATGCTAGCTGCTGGCTTTCCCAGGCTCCCTTGCAGCTAGAGCGTGTCTCAGATGGGCCTGGCGCGGCTGAGGAGACTCATGCCCCAATTCAACGTTGGAAGCTGATGCACAAGGCAATGGGCTGTGCAGAAGCAATTCCGGGAAGGGGTTGGCAGCTGGAACGTCTGCTTTGGAAGGCAGCCTGGGTGAATTCCTAGGGGCCAGCCCAGCATCTGGCATTGAGGTGTGGGCAGCTCCCCAGTGCTGTGTGTGTTACCTGCATGGGACTGATTCTGTGCCCGGCTCTGGCTGCTTCTGTCTGTCCTGCCCCCATGCCTGGGATACCTCAGAGCTGCTTAGTATACACCTCTATCATTCAGGCTTCCGTTAGCCAGAGTCCAGTGGCTCAGCTGGTAAAGAATCTGCCTGCAATGCAGAAGACCTGGGTTAAATCCCTGGGTCGGGAAGATCCCCTGGAGAAGGAAATGGCAACCCACTCCAGTATTCTTGCCTGGAGAATTCCATGGACAGAGGAGCCTGGTGGGCTACACACAGTAGCAGAGTCAGACATGACGGAAGCGACAAAGAGTTTCACTTTCAGTTCAGTTCAGTCGCTCAGTCGTGTCCGACTCTTTGCGGCCCCACAGACTGCAGCACACCAGGCCTCCCTGTCCATCACCAACTCCTGGAGTCCGCCCAAACTCATGTCCATTGAGTCGGTGACACCATCCAACCATCTCATCTTCTGTCAGCCCCTTCTCCTCCTGCCCTCAATCTTTCCCAGCATCAGGGTCTTTTCCAGTGAGTCAGCTCTTCGCATCAGGTGGCCAAAAGATTGGAATTTCAGCTGCAACATCAGTCCTTCCAATGAACACCCAGGACTGATCTCCTTGAGGATGGACTGGTTGGGTCTCCTTGCAGTCCAAGGAACTCTCAAGAGTCTTCTCCAACACCACAGTTCAAAAGCATCAATTCTTCACTGGTCAAGTTTCTTTATAGTCCAACTCTCACATCCACACATGACCAAAGGAAAAACCATAGCCTTGCCAAGTGTTCAAATGAGCCTACTCATTGCCCTACTGCAGATTCCCCACCTTCTCACTCACAATCATGCTTTTGGTGGAGTTTCTCTCAGTAACTCGGCTCAAGCATAAGTGTTTCTCTTTATAGGAGCTCCCATGCTCCAGAGTTATTATTAACTTCAAGGTTCAGGGGAAGGTAACACTTCTAACAGTCCCTGCCTGCCCCGACCCCTGTGGAGCCTCCCTCCCCTCGACTTCCCATGTGGCTCTCCGGGTGGACCTATATCTTCACTTTGCTTACCTTGTGTGTGGATGAAGACACTTTGCAGAAAAAGGGAGCTAGGCTGTGGGAAAAAAAACCAAAATTCCATGCAATTCGGAGCCTTTTGTAAAGGTCCATTATCTGCTGCCCGCACCTTCTCATGCATGTAAACTAGTGATTTGCAGGCTCCCATCACCAACAGTGACCAAGACCAGGGCCCATACGGGTACAGAAACATTCCCATGAGTATGAAAAACGCGCCAAAGACCTTTAAGGAACATCACCCAGATGTGGGCCCCTGAAAAAAAAAACAAGCTCTCTGCTCTGTGAGTGGAAACTCAGATTCCCAAAACAAATTGCGGACGGGAGGGGTCTCAAAGGGCAAATATTTTTAGAATCAGTGCAGCAAAGGATTCCACAGAGATGATACTTAGGTAAAAGCTCGGGCCATCTGGTCTCAACCCAGTTTCCATCACAGCACAAAGGGACCTCCTTGAAGCTGTGACCGAGCTACCAGCGTCCGTGGCTACAGCTACAGAATTCCGAGTTCCACCACCCTCACTGAGCGGTGCTTAAGTCCTGCCACACAACCTGTACCCTGGTGGGTTCATGACACGGGTCACCCCAGACTCTTCAGCAGAAGGGCTCGAGAGTGCTCAGAGCCTCATCCCAGTTCTGCCACGTGGGAGCATGCTCGGTCAGCTCGGTAATTATTACAAGAAAAAAAAAAAAAACACAGAGAGAGAGAGAAATTTAGAATCAGGCAGGTCTGCACCCCGGCGACAGTGGGGCAGAAGCAACAGCCCAGGTCCTGTGCGATTCCCACACAGGATCAGCTTGTGGCCGGAGGCTCTTTGGGGTGACTCACATGCATGGCCAGATGCAGCCCGTCTGGCTGCCTCTGTGTCAGTTCCCCGCTGCCTGTCACTGGGGGTGGGGCGGACATCGCTTCAGAGTGACAATGTGGCTTCTGTTTATGGAGTACAGCCGCATAAAGGGAACCAGTCACCGTCTGCACGTGTCTGCCTGCAGTCACCGGCCATCCCTATGACTTTAGGTTCTTCTAAGTCTATTCATTGTGGAACTCAAAAACTGCCAGTGACCCAATTCTGCCGACAGAACATCCATCTGCTTTAAGATTTTCTAAAACAGCCAGCCTGAAACAAACTAACGAGAGAGAAACTAGTTACAAAAACAAAAAAAGCATGCTCGCCTTTCACTTCCTAATGCGTCTACACCCCTCTGGTCTCTTCACCTGGTTTACAACCAGTCAGTTGTAAAAGCAGCCCCGGCCCGGGCCCATCTCTCCTGGAGAAAAAAAACCACAAGAGCTTGGGGACTTGACTCAGCAGAGCCGTCAGCATGGGGCCCCCAGAGATGCTGCCCCAGACGAAGAAGAAAGCACACACGGAAAGTTCTCTATCAAAATAGAGCAATTTATTCGAGCCAACCGAATATGGTCTGTTGATTCTCTCTTGGAACAAATGAGCCATCACACACACATACACACACACGCGCGCACACACACACACACACACACACACACACACCGTGATTCTCTTTCCAGGAGCGCGTGAGGGTGAGGGTTTTTGTGGGGGATAGGGGGAGAGAACGGAACGGGGCAGCGGGTGGGGGCTGTGTGGATGGAACAGAAGCTGGAGGATGCGGACAGGACATCTGGCTGCACGTCTGACACAGACAATAAAAACCGCAGAAGCCAGAAATTCACAAACCTCGGGGAGCGGAGGGAGGGAGACACTCTGCTTTGTATGGGAAACACGATCGGGAAAAAAGAAACTCTGACAACAAAAAGTGGGCGGAAAGATTATAAAAGAGAGAAGAAAAAACAGGAAAATAAGTAGACCCTTAGTCCCGACAAAGTGCACTTCGCTTGGCTCCGAGATCTCTTTTCAGAAAGACAAAGTGAACATTGCAGTTCTGCATCCGTCCATTGGCATCGAATGCGCTTCTGGGGGCTTGCATGCGTGTGTGCACATTGGATGAGCTCCCCGGCACGGCGGACGATTCCGGGGATTGTTCTGTGCGTTATTCTCTGCTTTCAGCACCAAGGTCCCATCCGGGCACTGAGGACCGCGAAGCGCTCTGCACGACGTCTAGAAGCTGCTTGCACTGCCGAGGCCATGTTCTCGCCGAGCAGTGCCAGGAGGCACAGCGGGGGTGACTCAGGGTAGGCATGGCTTCCAGGGATGCTGGCTGCCTCCTCCTCGTGGTCCCCACCCCGGGGACTCTTCCCCGATGGTACACCGGCAGTTCTGCCTATCTCAGCAGCGTCACATCATCGCCGCGCCTGGTATCCAGTCCGCGTCCTTGACCTCCCACTGGCTCCAACCCGGCAACTTCCAGACTGGTTCAGCTTCACCAGGAGGCCAATGTCAACACTTGGGAGACCCTGCGTACTGACCTCCCCCGTGATGATCATCTCCTGAGCCTTTTATACTGAATCCCACCATCACCATCCTCCAGCAGCATTTGGCTCATCAAACGCAAATTGCGTCCGGAACCCGGACAGCTGATGCTGTGTGGAGAGTGCCACGTTTTTACTCGGGGAGGGGTACAGATATGGTGTTCAACTAGCCCTCTGCAAACTGCATCTCAAAGTTAGTCATTTAGGGGGTGGTGGGGAAGCAGTGATTATTCGCGGACCCCTGACGGCGTCTGATGTCTTCAAAGGTGGGAGTGGAGACTCCAACCGAACACTGACCTTCTTCTGACAGGTTAAGCGTTTAGATACAGCAGAGCCTGAATAACACGCCCGACGCCTGAACAGAGTGCCTTTTGGTCTTGTACCTTTGGGGGTGACGGGGTGGTTTGAAAACCTCTCAGATCCACGGAGACTCGTTAATGTACTGAGAGAGATGAATGCACTCTGGCTTTGGGGCTGCTTCTGGGACAATCCACCTACTGCACAAAGGCCTGGCCATGCCCTGCAGTTGGCTTTTGGGTCCACGGACAGATACCAGCACACTCCATATACCATCCGGGCTGGTTGCTGGGACAGAAACGTGCTGCAACCTACCCACCCATGGCCAGCCCCACTGCTGGCTAGGGGGGAAACAGATAAGCCCAGAGGCCCCGCTGCTAATTTACAAGCTGGGTCAGCATCGGGTCAAGACAACTGTTAAGTACAAAGATCACCTGATCCAAGGGAAAGGAAAACTCTCCTAGGGACACACAAAGCCATGTTTTAATTTTCTTTTTTTAAACAGTAAAAAGAGTTGCTTAAAAAAAAAAAAAAAAAGGACAATTCTTTTCCCCTGACCTGCTGCCAGAGAAAGCAAACTGTGAAAATGACCTGTGAAGACACCCTACATCTGTGAATTCACCCCCCCAGGGCTGAAAAGCTCTCCCAGATTGCTTCTGTTGCTGGGAAAGCCCATGAGGTCCCAGAGGCCCCTCTGGTTGGTCACCCCTGGAGGGACTTGGCCAAACTGCTCCTGGTTTTGGAGGGGGGTCCCACCTGTGGCCCCGAGTCTTGAACTAGGCAGCATTGGTGGTGTGGAGCGGGGCGGTTCTGTCGACCCCCTTTCACTGATGCTGGTTCTGGGAATGCTTCTTAGGTTCCAGGGCATCCCCTTGTCCACGGCTATGGTAGGGCACAGCAGGAAAAGAAAACAAAACAACGCCTAGGTCTTCCTGGAGCAGAAAAGGAGCTGGGGTCTTCAGCTCCAGCCACACAGACCAGCCCCGAGGCCAACCCCAGAGCTGCCCACCCAGAGTCCCCTCGCTGCCTTCCACCAAACTGAAAGTGAAGGGACTCTTCTACCCGTCTCTTCCTAAAGGTATCTTGCTTTCTTTTTTTTTTTTGTTGTTGTTGTGAAATATGAATTACACAAAGCTCTCATGTCTGAATGGCCATTTTACGATTTGAAAATTGTTTCAGCATAAAAAATATCTTTTTTTTTCTTCTCCAAAACTACTCTGGGCTCTTTCTCTTATAAGTCCTGTTTTTTTTTCTTCTTCCTCCTCCTGTGAAAAGTCCCCCTTGCCATGCCTTCTTACGTAAAGCACTTACTATGCACCAGAAGTGCCCTTGAGATGGAGAATGGGAGGTGACTATGAGGGAGGCGGATGGGTAGGGGCATGGGGGAGGGAGGGGGAAGGTAGTGGGGAGGAGGATGGGCGTGGGGGGGTGGGGAGGGGAAGATGCAGGCAAGAAAGCTGTCGTCAGAGACTGTCACCCCATCCAAGAGAGAGGGGCTGTCTCTGTGGTGGGTGAAACAACAGCAAAGAAGCAAGACACCCAGGAACAGTTTCCACCTCGGACCCAACGCCCGCCCCTTACCCCACCCCCCAATCCCACCAACCAAGACGACACGATTCCAGCCCATAGGGAAGCCATGGAGACAAAGATTCTAGAAAATAGAAACTGTTGGGATTACAAAGGTACCCATTTCATCCATACAAACTGGTCTTTCGAACGTCCTTGTGAGAGTTTAACTGTAATAACCAAATTTTTAGGGCAAAAAACAAAAAAACCCATTGACGGGAGGAGTTTTTCCTCCCCTCTCGGTTTATCACAGCATTTTTTCTTCTTCTTTTCATTTCGGCACAGCCTTTCCTTTTTTGCTCATTCCTCTCAACCATCGGAGCCTGTTCTGGGTGGAAACCGATTTGTGCACCATGTCAAGCTGGCGGCTTTGCGCTCCCACGGGGCTGGATGTTCCGGGTGGAAACCATTCCTTTCCTCCCCCTCTGATAGGACTTGCATGTGTGTTTTCCGTTTTAAACTTCTCGGTGAAGGTTACCAAAACAATAAAATAAAATAGAGTCTCTGGTAGCCAGGGATGACTTGGTCTCAAAGGACACTCCCTAAGTTCAGGCTGGTGCAGTTTCGGAGCTGACGGAACTGTGTCTGAATAGTGCTACCACCCCACACGTTCACTGCTGGTCCGTTAGAATTCTCTTCTCGTGTCTATAATATTTTCTTCTGTGTGTGTTTGTTTTCACAGATCTAACACGCACACCTGGAAGGAGAGAGAAAAGCACCTGTTATCTTGAGAGGCACCATAAGATGCCTTTAATACCACAGGATGGCACACAGCCCCTGAACCAAACCTGGCCCGGCGTCCGCTTGTTTATAAATAAAGTTTTATTTGCACACAGTCCACTCTGTGTTCATTCAGCATGAATGAACATTCATTCAGAGTGAATTCACTCAGGGCTCATTCCGACCAGCTCTAGCAGACAGGTGACTGTCTAAACATCATTACCACCCAACCGCAGGCCACGGCCGTGGGTGGGTGTCACAGACCAGACCACTACACGGCGGAGCAGAAGGGAACTGAAGCCTCAGCACACATCTGGGGCAGGGGGGCAGGCTGACACTCAGCCAGCCAGCGCCCTGCCTTACAGCTCAGGGCAATTCCAGAGTGCAGGCGTGAATCCGCAAGCTGGACACCTCAGGGCACCAGCAGACGGTTACTGGGACCCAGGAGACCGGTGGAATGGAAGGTTGGGCCTTCGTCACCAGAGGGTCCGGGTGGGAGGACGAACGTGGAAGCCAAGGGTGGGCCAAGTTGCTCAGCACCTGGGATATGGGGGGCACTTCTCTGCTGTGGCGGGAGGTCCCGAGCACCCCGAGAGTTCCAGCAGCAGCCACGGTTTCCACATCAGATGCCAGCAATGCCCCCCACACACCCCCAAAAGAACCCACAGCCCGAATGCCTCCAGACACTTCCAATGTCTCCAGGGGTGCAATCGTTCCAGCTGAGAACCACCAATTCCGCCAGAAAAGAAAAACAACATCCAGGAAGCGAGAAGAGACGTCCGCTCCCAGAGCACTGCCCAGACCAGATGCTTCCTTCACCAACAGGCATCTCAGAGGCCCGACCCGGCCCTGGGAGCACGCCCACGTGGGTCTCAGGGGTCTGGACCGTTCGTGACCCGTTCCCTGAACCCTCACTCCCCCTGCATCCCCTCTCTCTCCCGCCCGGGGGAACCCCAGGGTGCCGCTTCGGAGCCGTCTGACACACTGGCGCCCAGTTTGTGCATCTGGGGGACCCAGCACACCTCGACGATGCCCCCGGTGCCTCGGTAGCTGTGGACGAGACTTCACTCTGCAAAGCAAGTGCGCCGTCACTCGAGGAGGGAACACTGACGAGGCCACACCCCTGCTGGGTATGTCAGCTCAGAAGCTTCCAAAGACAGGGATGCTGATAGAACTTTCAGTGAAAGGGGCTCTGGCGGCTGCGGGAAGTCTAAATCAGGACTACGGCCACGGCGGGGGGTGCGGGGGGAGGAGAATGCAAAATGTGGGAAGCTGCTGGATAGACCATGGGGACTTTAGCTCGGTGCTCTCTGATAACCTGAAGGCTTGAGATGGGTGGGGAGAGGGAGGTTCAAGAGCGCGGGTCCATTCTGGGACCACACGCAATGTCTGCTGCTGCCAATGGAGGGCAGTGGCGGGTTCAACGTTTCCTGCCAAGTTCTCAGAAAACACATAACCCGCGTCTCTGGCACAGGCGACCCAGCTCCCCCAAAGAGCCCCGTGTAGATGGTGCTGGGTGGGCTTATGCTCCCCTCCAGGGAACCGAGGATGTGTCTAGATATGTGTCCGAGGAGAGGCACACCTGAGTGCAAACTCGGGTTCTGGGGTCACAAAGAAGTGAAATCAAAGCGTCAGTCGCTCAGTCCTGTCCGACTCTTGGCGACCCCATGGACTGTAGCCTGCCAGGCTCCTTTGTCCATGGGGTTCTTCAGGCGAGAACACTGGAGTGGGTTGCCGTTTCTTTCTCCGGGAGAATCTTCCCGACCCAGGGATCGAACGCGAGTCTCCCGCATTGCAGGCGGATTCTTTACCACCTGAGGCACCAGGGAAGCCCACGGGTCAGTGAGAACTTGACTGTGTTGGGTGTGGGGCTGGGGAGGGGGGAGACCTAGGCGGCGGGAATGCAGGGGGCTGACCTGAGTGTTCTAGATGTGCGCGCACTTGTCGAAGGAGACGCTGGCCACGTACGTCCCGTCGGGGCTGAAGGCCACACTGTAGACGGGCTCCTGGTGCTAGGTGAGCGTGTGGATGCACACGACCCGCTCCATGTCCCAGAGTCGGAGGGTAGAATCGAACGCCGTGCTGGAAGGACACAGAGGTCCCCGAGGATGCCCGTGGGTTCAGAAAAGCTCACCACAGCTGCCAGCAGTTTCCCACCAGTCTCCCGAGGATGCGACTCTCACAGTAAAAGAGTGGCTCTCCTGCGCAGACTCTGAACCTTTCAGAGATTGTAAATGGGTACCTCTTCCTCTTCTAGAACATGACTCAAGATGCACTGAGCACAGAGCCATGGTCCAGGGAGGGGACACAGGCATGCCTGTGGCCACCTCGTGCTGAGTTATGCCAAAAACCATCACCACAACCTCGTAAAGTGTTTCATTTCCATTTAAAATAAATTAAAAAAAAAGTCACGCAATAAATCTCTTTCTATTTTTGGGTGCCATTGTCAGGGGAACAAATTGAGAACCACACTCATTTATTTCTGCACGTCTCTGAGACACGAACGTTACATCTTAGGACATTTTGTAAAACGGTCCCACCACTAACAACACATATTATCACTGCCACTGGAAACAATGCCAAAAATAGAGCTGAGAGCCATATTTGGGGAAATAGCTAAGTGAGCGAACACAAATATTAGCTCCACGGGTATTAAAATATAATCGGATCCAAATATATAATCACACTCCCGGGAGCTGGAAATTTGAGTTGCGTCTAAATCTGAAAGAAGAGCAGGTGCGTATGTGTGCCAAGTTGTCCCATTCATGTCTGACTCTTTGTGACCCCATGGATTGCAGCCCGCCAGGCTCCTCTGTCCTTGGGATTCTCCAGGCAAGAACACTGCAGTGGGTTGCCATGCACTCCTCCAGGGAGTCTTCCTGACCCAGGGATCGAACCCATGTCTCTTACATCTTCAGCACTGGCAGGCGGCTTCTTGACCACTAGCGCCACCTGGGAAGCCCACCCACCACAAAGCTGTTTCTCTCAGCATTTCTTCCCTCTTCTGGGACTTACATCCATCTCTTTATGCTTGGTTGTCTAGAAGCCTCACTTACGCCCGTCACGGGTACCATGTGATTCAGAAACAAAACAACGCAAAACAAAAGACACTGTTTTGTTCCTAGACCTTTCAGTGGATTTGAGGACTGTGACTGGCAATGAGAGGATAACACCTCTCATGTTTTTCTGGATCAGCTTTTCAGCTGATGCAACAATTCCTTTCTGTGTTTTCTGAGAGATGCCCTTGGGTCATGCACTTTCAGTAACAGACTGTTCATCCCACTGTTATGGGACAAAGACAAGGGGAGGGGGGCTACCTCTAACTTACAGTAAGGCTGGGCCAGCGGCCACTCCTCCCCACCACGCCATTCTCGGCAAATACGCAGAAAAAAACCCCACTGCTGCTTCCTCCCAAGTCCTGTCTTTCCCAGGCCAGACACACCCACACTTCGTGGGATCATGGTTTCTAGAAGCCTCAGGGTATCCTTCCTTCACTTGGAATATCTTTAGCTTGTGTCCCTCAAGGTTCTTACTAAAATACCCTATTGGGAGTGCAACATTGTATCCTGCGTGACGTCGGACCAGGACCAGGAACACACAAGACTGCAGAACGCAGCCTCAGTGATGACCTTTTGTGAACGTCTAACCACTCTGCTCCCTTCTGGCGTGTCACTGACTGACTAGTCCTCTGCCTCCAATGCTGGCCTCTAAGGGGGTTTACTGCCTATACCAGGGGTCCCCATCCCCTGCGATCTGATGCCTGATGATCCGAGCTGAAGCAGATGCAATCATAACAGCAATAAAGGGCACAGTAAATGTAGTGCGCTTCAATCATCCTGAAACCTTGGGGAAGTGATTTTCCACAAAGCTGGTCCCTGGTGGCAAAAAAGCAAGGGACAGCCAGGATAAACAGTTAGCCTGGATCTGGTATCGGCTGGGGGACCTTTGATCACCATTCAACATTCTTCCCAGCTGCAGCCAAGTTGGCCCAAGTAAACCAAGCCCGAAGTTAAAGTCGCTCAGTCGTGTCTGACTGTTTGGGACCCCATGGACTACACAGTCCATGGGATTCTCCAGGCCAGAATACTAGAGTTGATAGCCTTTCCCTTCTGCAGGGGATCTTCCTGACCCAGGAATCGCACCAGGGTCTCCTGCATTGCAGGTGGATTCTTTACCAACTGAGCTATCAGGGAAGCCCGACGAAGCGTGAAGTCCAAGCTAAATTGTTTCCTTTTTTCAGTTGTAGTAAAAAGCTTCATCAGAGCAAAGTGCCGAGAGACTGGAGGTACGTGATTCCTTCTTCCAGCCTCAAGGTTAAAAGCATGTTCATCCCAACTTAGCCATGACGTGATAAGCTCTATCTCGCAGCCCTTGCACAGTGAGCGGTCTCTCCGGTTGACTTAGTTGGTTTCTAAGTAACTTTGAGTGTGAGTCGCTCAGTTGTGTCCAACTCTCTGTGACCCCACAGACTGTAGCCCACCAGGCTCCTCTGTCCATGGGATTCTCCATGCACAAATACTGGAGTGGGTTGCCATTTCCTTCTCCAGGGGAATCTTCCCAACCCAGGGATCGGACCCAAGTCTCCTGCATTATAGGCAGACTCTTTAGCATCTGAGGGCATAAACACGTTTGTAAGACACCCTGACAGCATCTCTTGGTCTCTTGGGGACGTGAGTGACTTTTACCGGCTGCGTGGCTGGCACAGCCTCAGCAATCAAGGGAGCTTTCGGCAACTGAGACTGGGTTGCGGGCTGTCTGTCCATTACCTTGCCAGCATGATGCTGGAGTTGGGGTTGTGGTGGCTGGACTGGTGGGTCTCCGCTTGACGGTGTATATCTCTTTGCTGTGCGCCTGAAGGTCATGGACACACGTGTCCTGCTTCATACTCCAGATCTAGGGCACACAACGGGATCGCAGTGAGCAAAGGCTGATTCTCCCACCGAGGTGTGGGGAGTTGGTCACGGCTCCTGCCTGGAGCATTGCAGAGGTTTCTCTTGTCTCTGGGAAGCTCAGGGCCAGCAGGGTGGGCGGCTGACAAAGGGCAGGTGCTTCACAGGCAGAGGCGTCTGCTGACCACCAGGGGGCGCCCGTGAGAAAGGCCGGGGGCGGGGGCGAGGGCGGGGACGGGGGGAGGGGGGCGGTCCATACTACCCTAGTCTGATCTCAGAAGCTAGGCAGGGTCCGGTTGGGTCTAGTTAGTACTTGGATGGGAGAAAGGCCTCGGGAATGAAAGGAAGTTCCGCGGGACTGTGGCCGATAAAGAGCGCTTCATTGCCGGGGCAAGCGGGACGCCGTTTGCCACGACAAAAGATGACAGAGACATTAAGGAAGCTCACGACACAACTGTCAGCTGCAGGAGCAGCACTGGGACTGAAGACAGTGTGGGGGCTCTGGGGGTCAACTAGGGTCATTCCAGCCTTACCTTCAATGTGATGTCATCAGAGCAAGAGGCCTGCAACATGCCAGAGGGATCCCATTTGATGGCGTTGACTTCCTTCTGCAAGAGAGCCAAAGGTTGAAAAAAAAAAAAAAAGGAAAGAAATGAAAGCCTGGGAGTAGTAAACAGAAGTTTCCAGGAGGGGGCAGTAATGCTCTGTTATCTATGCAGAAAGCCTGGCAGTACTAAACACAAGCATCCAGCAGGGGGCAGGAGTGCTCTGTCTGCTCTGTGAAATGCCTGGGATGAGAGAAACCAAGCTTCCAACAGGGGGCAGGAGTGCTCTGCCTTCTGCGAAAAAGGCCTGGGAGTAGTAAACACAAGCGTCCAGCAGGGGTCAGGAGCACTCTGTCTGCTATGTGAAAAGCCTGGGATTAGTAAACACAAGTTTCCAACAGGGGGCAGGAGTGCTCTGCCTTCTCCGAAAATAGCCTGGGAGTAGTGAACACAATCGTCCAGCAGGGGTCATGAATGCTCTGTCTTCTATGCAAAAAGCCTGGGAGTACTAAACACAGTGTCCAGCAGGGGGCA
Organism: Dama dama; assembly: GCF_033118175.1. NCBI lineage: Eukaryota > Metazoa > Chordata > Mammalia > Artiodactyla > Cervidae > Dama > Dama dama. The sequence continues at coordinate 11,368,726 of NC_083715.1, forward strand.
GGAGCACTCTGTTCTTGCTGTAAAAACGCCTGGGAATAGTAAGCACAAGTTTCCAGCAGGGGGCAGGAGCGCTCCGCCTTCTCTACAAAAAACCTGGGAGTAGTAAACACGAGCGTCCAGCAGGGGGCAGAGAGCTCTGTGGTCTCTGTCAAAACCTGGGAGCATTATAAAAAAAATGGGGGGAAAAAAAAGGAAGAAAAAAAAGCCTGGGCGTAGTTAACACAAGCGTCCAGCAGGGGCAGGAGCGCTCTGTCTTGTATGCCAAAAGCCCAGGAGTAGTAAACACAAGCATAAGTTTGGGGGAAGGAATGCTCTGGCTTCTATGCAGAAAGCCTGAGAGTAGGTAGCACAAGCGTTCAGCAGGGGGCAGGAGCGTTCTGTCTTCTCTGCAAAACGTCTGGGAATATAATAAAAATAAATGGGGGGGGGAGAAAAAAAAAGCCTGGGAATAGTAAACACAAGCGTTCAGCAGGGGGCAGGATCGGTCTGTCTTCTATGCCAAAAGCCCGGGAGTAGTAAGCACAAACGTCCAGCAGGGGGCAGGAATGCTCCCTCTTCTATGCAAAAAACCTGGGAGTAGTAAGCACAAGCGGCCAGCAGGGTCAGGAATGCTCTGTCTTCTATGCAGAAAGCAAGGGCGTAGTAAGCTCAAGGATCCAGCAGGGGGCAGGAGCGCTCTGTTCTTGCTGAAAAACTGCCTGGGTGTAGTAAGCACAAGCTTCCAGCAGGGGGCAGGAGCACTCCGTCCTCATTGCAAAAAGCCTGGGACCTGTAACACAGGCTGGATGCAGAGTTCCAAAGAACATCAAGAAAGCCTTCCTCAGGGATCAGTGCAAAGAAATAGAGGAAAACAATAGAATGGGAAAGACTAGAGATCTCTTCAAGAAAATTAGAGATACCAAGGGAACATTTCACGCAAAGATGGGCTCAATAAAGGACAGAAGTGGTATGGTCCTAACAGGAGCAGAAGATGTTAAGAAGAGGTGTCAAGAATACCCAGAAGAACTATATAAGAAAAAGCTTCATCACACAAATAATCATGATGGTGTGATCACCAACCTAGAGCCAGACATTCTTGAATGCGAAGTCATGTGGGCTTCAGGAAGCATCATGACGAACAAAGCTAGTGGAGGTGATGGAATTCCAGTTGAGCTAGTTCAGATCCCAAAGATGATGCTGTGAAAGTGCTGCACTTAATATGACGGCAAATCTGGAAATCTCACCACTGGCCACAGGACTGGAAAAGGTCAGTTTTCATTCCAATCCCAAAGAAAGGCAATGCCAAAGAATGTTCAAACTCCTGCACAATTGCATCCATCTCACACGCTAGTAAAGTAATGCTCGAAATTCTCCAAGCCAGGCTTCAAAAGTACATGAACTGTGAACTTCCAGATGTTTAAGCTGGATTTAGAAAAGGTTGAGGAACCAGAGATCAAATTGCCAGCATCTGCTGGATTATCAGAAAAGCAAGAGAGTTCCAGGAAAACATCCACTTCTTTCTTTATTGACTATGCCAAAGCCTTTGACTGTGTGGACCACAACAAACTCAGGAAAATTCTTAGAGATGGGAATATCAGACCACCTGACCTACCTCTGGAGAAATCTATATGCAGATCAGGAAGCAACAGTTAGAACTGGACATGGGACAACAGACAGGCTCTAAACAGGGAACGGAGTACATCAAGGCTGTATATTGTCACCCTGCTTATTTAACTTGTATGCAGAGTACATCATGAGGAACGCCGGGCTGGAAGAAGCACCAGCTGGAATCAAGATTGCTAGGAGAAATATCAATAACCTCAGATATGCAGATGACAGCACCCATATGGCAGAAAGTGAAGAACTAAAGAGCCTCTTGATGAAACTGAAAGAGGAGAGTGAAAAACTTGGCTTAAGACTCAACATTCAGAAAACTAAGATCATGGCATCCGGTGCCAGCACTTCATGGCAAATAGATGGGGAAAGAGTGGCAGTCTATTTTTGTGGACTCCAAAATCACTGCAGACAGTGACTGCAGCCATGAAATTAAAAGATGCTTACTCCTTGGAAGGAAAGTTATGGCCAACCTAGACAGCATATTAAAAAGCAGAGACATTACTTTACTGACAAAGGTCCGTCTAGTCAAAGTTATGGTTTTTCCAGTAGTCAGGGGTGAATGGGAGAGTTGGACTATAAAGAAAATTGAGGAGATGCTTTTGACCTGCGGTGTTGGAGAAGACTCTTGAGAGTCGCTTGGACTGCAAGGAGATCCAGCCAGTCCATCCTAAAGTCCTAAATCAGTCCTGAATATTCATCAGAAGGACTGATGCTGAAGCTGAAGCTCCGATCCTTTGGCCACCTGGTGCGAAGAGCTGACTCACTTGAAAAGACCCAGATGCTGAGAAAGACAAGGTGGGAGGAGAAGGGGACGACAGAGGATGAGATGATTGGATGGGATCACTGACTCAACGGACATGAGTTTGAGCAAGCTCTAGGAGTTGGTGATGGATGGGGAAGCCTGGTGTCCTGCAGTCCACGGGGTCACACAGAGTGGGACACGACTGAGCGACTGAACTGAACTGACTGCCTGGTCTCCAGGAGCAGCGGGTTCTTTGCTCCAGTAAAACGGCTGCTCCCACCATCTCGATGGGCAACCTGGACTCTCCTGAGATGTGGCTGCAGGGTCCATGGCCGTGGACGTGAGCCCTTCCCCTATCCCCCATCTTCTAAATTCCTCTGCTCTCTGAGGGCTCATCACTCTTGGTGTGACCTATTCCGACCTAGAACCCCCCGGACTCATCTTCAACGTGCCCCAAGAGGACTCTGTGAGTGCCTCTCCCCCCGCAGGCCACGGTAGGGTTTCATGTGGTGGTCGTGGAGACGCTACAGGCACACACTTGCTTTTATTTGGTCGTAATCATAGCCTCTTCCTGTATCTCAGGCTTCTCCAGGCATTTACCTCCCTGAGGCTCTCTCTTCTCTTCCTTGACTATTCTCCAAAATTCTGCACGCGTTAAACAGGGCTCGTTCTGCCTGTCTTGATACAGGCTTCCGTTCAGTTCAGTTCAGTCCCTCAGCATGTCAGACTCTTTGCGACCCCATAGACTGCAGCACGCCAGGCCTCCCTGTCCACCACCAGCTCCCAGAGCTTGCTCAAAGGCATGTCCATCGAGCTGGTGATGCCATCCAACCATCTCATCCTCTGTTGTCCCCTTCTCCTCCCGCCTTCAACCTTTCCCAGCATCAGGGTCTTTTCCAAGGAGTCAGTTCTTCGCATCAGGTGTCCAAAGTATTGGAGCTTCAGCATAACTCCTTCCATTCAATATTCAGGACTGATTTCCTTTAGGATGCACTGGTTGGATCTCCTTGCAGCCCAAGTCTTCTCCAACACCACAGTTCAAAAGCATCAATTCTTGGGCACTCACCCTTCTTTATGGCCCAACTTTCACATCCACACATGACTATGTGAAAAACCGTAGCTTTGGTTACATGGGCTTAGGACCTGACTATGCTCAGATCATTGCCAACATTTCCATCATTCCATAATCTTAAATATATAATAACATAAAGTTGTCCTTTGGTATCCATGAGAGGTTTGTTCTGGGACCCCCATGGAAACCAAAATCCACAGATGCCCTCCACATCTGCTTGGTCTACATTTGCGGGGCAGTGTGGAGGACTGTCTGTTTACAGACTTTATGTATTATAAACACACACGTGCATATACGTTTTGGGGGACGAAAATATTGTACATACTACACACAGGAGACACAAGCCACCTAGATAACTCTATGGCACAAGCAGACACCATTTCCTCAGTTTTGCCATGTGACCCTCATTCACATCAAGATCAGAAATCTGTCTTGCTTGGGGAAAGCTGTCCAGGCAGCTGCTGGATTTGTGCTTTTGGAGTCCTAGGGCCACAGAGGGGATTCAGGGCATCCCATGACCATGACCGTGGTACCCAGGGCTGCAAGCTCCTAAAGCTGCCCTTGTTATGACGTCACAGCCACCTGGACCCAAGATGCCCAGCAGCAGTAAAAAGGACTTTTGAGCTTTTCTGAGTTCTTAACCTCTGTATTGATATCCAGTCTGCCAAAATCATCAGAAGCCCTGACGGCTCTCCTCTGAGGGTTCCTCCTGCCGAGCGAGACACAGCCCCAACCCAACTCTAGAGCAAAGATGCTAGCTGCTGGCTTTCCCAGGCTCCCTTGCAGCTAGAGCGTGTCTCAGATGGGCCTGGCGCGGCTGAGGAGACTCATGCCCCAATTCAACGTTGGAAGCTGATGCACAAGGCAATGGGCTGTGCAGAAGCAATTCCGGGAAGGGGTTGGCAGCTGGAACGTCTGCTTTGGAAGGCAGCCTGGGTGAATTCCTAGGGGCCAGCCCAGCATCTGGCATTGAGGTGTGGGCAGCTCCCCAGTGCTGTGTGTGTTACCTGCATGGGACTGATTCTGTGCCCGGCTCTGGCTGCTTCTGTCTGTCCTGCCCCCATGCCTGGGATACCTCAGAGCTGCTTAGTATACACCTCTATCATTCAGGCTTCCGTTAGCCAGAGTCCAGTGGCTCAGCTGGTAAAGAATCTGCCTGCAATGCAGAAGACCTGGGTTAAATCCCTGGGTCGGGAAGATCCCCTGGAGAAGGAAATGGCAACCCACTCCAGTATTCTTGCCTGGAGAATTCCATGGACAGAGGAGCCTGGTGGGCTACACACAGTAGCAGAGTCAGACATGACGGAAGCGACAAAGAGTTTCACTTTCAGTTCAGTTCAGTCGCTCAGTCGTGTCCGACTCTTTGCGGCCCCACAGACTGCAGCACACCAGGCCTCCCTGTCCATCACCAACTCCTGGAGTCCGCCCAAACTCATGTCCATTGAGTCGGTGACACCATCCAACCATCTCATCTTCTGTCAGCCCCTTCTCCTCCTGCCCTCAATCTTTCCCAGCATCAGGGTCTTTTCCAGTGAGTCAGCTCTTCGCATCAGGTGGCCAAAAGATTGGAATTTCAGCTGCAACATCAGTCCTTCCAATGAACACCCAGGACTGATCTCCTTGAGGATGGACTGGTTGGGTCTCCTTGCAGTCCAAGGAACTCTCAAGAGTCTTCTCCAACACCACAGTTCAAAAGCATCAATTCTTCACTGGTCAAGTTTCTTTATAGTCCAACTCTCACATCCACACATGACCAAAGGAAAAACCATAGCCTTGCCAAGTGTTCAAATGAGCCTACTCATTGCCCTACTGCAGATTCCCCACCTTCTCACTCACAATCATGCTTTTGGTGGAGTTTCTCTCAGTAACTCGGCTCAAGCATAAGTGTTTCTCTTTATAGGAGCTCCCATGCTCCAGAGTTATTATTAACTTCAAGGTTCAGGGGAAGGTAACACTTCTAACAGTCCCTGCCTGCCCCGACCCCTGTGGAGCCTCCCTCCCCTCGACTTCCCATGTGGCTCTCCGGGTGGACCTATATCTTCACTTTGCTTACCTTGTGTGTAGATGAAGACACTTTGCAGAAAAAGGGAGCTAGGCTGTGGGAAAAAAAACCAAAATTCCATGCAATTCGGAGCCTTTTGTAAAGGTCCATTATCTGCTGCCCGCACCTTCTCATGCATGTAAACTAGTGATTTGCAGGCTCCAATCACCAACAGTGACCAAGACCAGGGCCCATACGGGTACAGAAACATTCCCATGAGTATGAAAAACGCGCCAAAGACCTTTAAGGAACATCACCCAGATGTGGGCCCCTGAAAAAAAAAACAAGCTCTCTGCTCTGTGAGTGGAAACTCAGATTCCCAAAACAAATTGCGGACGGGAGGGGTCTCAAAGGGCAAATATTTTTAGAATCAGTGCAGCAAAGGATTCCACAGAGATGATACTTAGGTAAAAGCTCGGGCCATCTGGTCTCAACCCAGTTTCCATCACAGCACAAAGGGACCTCCTTGAAGCTGTGACCGAGCTACCAGCGTCTGTGGCTACAGCTACAGAATTCCGAGTTCCACCACCCTCACTGAGCGGTGCTTAAGTCCTGCCACACAACCTGTACCCTGGTGGGTTCATGACACGGGTCACCCCAGACTCTTCAGCAGAAGGGCTCGAGAGTGCTCAGAGCCTCATCCCAGTTCTGCCACGTGGGAGCATGCTCGGTCAGCTCGGTAATTATTACAAGAAAAAAAAAAAAAACACAGAGAGAGAGAGAAATTTAGAATCAGGCAGGTCTGCACCCCGGCGACACTGGGGCAGAAGCAACAGCCCAGGTCCTGTGCGATTCCCACACAGGATCAGCTTGTGGCCGGAGGCTCTTTGGGGTGACTCACATGCATGGCCAGATGCAGCCCGTCTGGCTGCCTCTGTGTCAGTTCCCCGCTGCCTGTCACTGGGGGTGGGGCGGACATCGCTTCAGAGTGACAATGTGGCTTCTGTTTATGGAGTACAGCCGCATAAAGGGAACCAGTCACCGTCTGCACGTGTCTGCCTGCAGTCACCGGCCATCCCTATGACTTTAGGTTCTTCTAAGTCTATTCATTGTGGAACTCAAAAACTGCCAGTGACCCAATTCTGCCGACAGAACATCCATCTGCTTTAAGATTTCCTAAAACAGCCAGCCTGAAACAAACTAACGAGAGAGAAACTAGTTACAAAAACAAAAAAAGCATGCTCGCCTTTCACTTCCTAATGCGTCTACACCCCTCTGGTCTCTTCACCTGGTTTACAACCAGTCAGTTGTAAAAGCAGCCCCGGCCCGGGCCCATCTCTCCTGGAGAAAAAAAACCACAAGAGCTTGGGGACTTGACTCAGCAGAGCCGTCAGCATGGGCCCCCCAGAGATGCTGCCCCAGACGAAGAAGAAAGCACACACGGAAAGTTCTCTATCAAAATAGAGCAATTTATTCGAGCCAACCAAATATGGTCTGTTGATTCTCTCTTGGAACAAATGAGCCATCACACACACATACACACACACGTGCGCACACACACACACACACACACACACACACACCGTGATTCTCTTTCCAGGAGCGCGTGAGGGTGAGGGTTTTTGTGGGGGATAGGGGGAGAGAACGGAACGGGGCAGCGGGTGGGGGCTGTGTGGATGGAACAGAAGCTGGAGGATGCGGACAGGACATCTGGCTGCACGTCTGACACAGACAATAAAAACCGCAGAAGCCAGAAATTCACAAACCTCGGGGAGCGGAGGGAGGGAGACACTCTGCTTTGTATGGGAAACACGATCGGGAAAAAAGAAACTCTGACAACAAAAAGTGGGCGGAAAGATTATAAAAGAGAGAAGAAAAAACAGGAAAATAAGTAGACCCTTAGTCCCGACAAAGTGCACTTCGCTTGGCTCCGAGATCTCTTTTCAGAAAGACAAAGTGAACATTGCAGTTCTGCATCCGTCCATTGGCATCGAATGCGCTTCTGGGGGCTTGCATGCGTGTGTGCACATTGGATGAGCTCCCCGGCACGGCGGACGATTCCGGGGATTGTTCTGTGCGTTATTCTCTGCTTTCAGCACCAAGGTCCCATCCGGGCACTGAGGACCGCGAAGCGCTCTGCACGACGTCTAGAAGCTGCTTGCACTGCCGAGGCCATGTTCCCGCCGAGCAGTGCCAGGAGGCACAGCGGGGGTGACTCAGGGTAGGCATGGCTTCCAGGGATGCTGGCTGCCTCCTCCTCGTGGTCCCCACCCCGGGGACTCTTCCCCGATGGTACACCGGCAGTTCTGCCTATCTCAGCAGCGTCACATCATCGCCGCGCCTGGTATCCAGTCCGCGTCCTTGACCTCCCACTGGCTCCAACCCGGCAACTTCCAGACTGGTTCAGCTTCACCAGGAGGCCAATGTCAACACTTGGGAGACCCTGCGTACTGACCTCCCCCGTGATGATCGTCTCCTGAGCCTTTTATACTGAATCCCACCATCACCATCCTCCAGCAGCATTTGGCTCATCAAACGCAAATTGCGTCCGGAACCCGGACAGCTGATGCTGTGTGGAGAGTGCCACGTTTTTACTCGGGGAGGGGTACAGATATGGTGTTCAACTAGCCCTCTGCAAACTGCATCTCAAAGTTAGTCATTTAGGGGGTGGTGGGGAAGCAGTGATTATTCGCGGACCCCTGACGGCGTCTGATGTCTTCAAAGGTGGGAGTGGAGACTCCAACCGAACACTGACCTTCTTCTGACAGGTTAAGCGTTTAGATACAGCAGAGCCTGAATAACACGCCCGACGCCTGAACAGAGTGCCTTTTGGTCTTGTACCTTTGGGGGTGACGGGGTGGTTTGAAAACCTCTCAGATCCACGGAGACTCGTTAATGTACTGAGAGAGATGAATGCACTCTGGCTTTGGGGCTGCTTCTGGGACAATCCACCTACTGCACAAAGGCCTGGCCATGCCCTGCAGTTGGCTTTTGGGTCCACGGACAGATACCAGCACACTCCATATACCATCCGGGCTGGTTGCTGGGACAGAAACGTGCTGCAACCTACCCACCCATGGCCAGCCCCACTGCTGGCTAGGGGGGAAACAGATAAGCCCAGAGGCCCCGCTGCTAATTTACAAGCTGGGTCAGCATCGGGTCAAGACAACTGTTAAGTACAAAGATCACCTGATCCAAGGGAAAGGAAAACTCTCCTAGGGACACACAAAGCCATGTTTTAATTTTCTTTTTTTAAACAGTAAAAAGAGTTGCTTAAAAAAAAAAAAAAAAAAGGACAATTCTTTTCCCCTGACCTGCTGCCAGAGAAAGCAAACTGTGAAAATGACCTGTGAAGACACCCTACATCTGTGAATTCACCCCCCCAGGGCTGAAAAGCTCTCCCAGATTGCTTCTGTTGCTGGGAAAGCCCATGAGGTCCCAGAGGCCCCTCTGGTTGGTCACCCCTGGAGGGACTTGGCCAAACTGCTCCTGGTTTTGGAGGGGGGTCCCACCTGTGGCCCCGAGTCTTGAACTAGGCAGCATTGGTGGTGTGGAGCGGGGCGGTTCTGTCGACCCCCTTTCACTGATGCTGGTTCTGGGAATGCTTCTTAGGTTCCAGGGCATCCCCTTGTCCACGGCTATGGTAGGGCACAGCAGGAAAAGAAAACAAAACAACGCCTAGGTCTTCCTGGAGCAGAAAAGGAGCTGGGGTCTTCAGCTCCAGCCACACAGACCAGCCCCGAGGCCAACCCCAGAGCTGCCCACCCAGAGTCCCCTCGCTGCCTTCCACCAAACTGAAAGTGAAGGGACTCTTCTACCCGTCTCTTCCTAAAGGTATCTTGCTTTCTTTTTTTTTTTTTGTTGTTGTTGTGAAATATGAATTACACAAAGCTCTCATGTCTGAATGGCCATTTTACGATTTGAAAATTGTTTCAGCATAAAAAATATCTTTTTTTTTCTTCTCCAAAACTACTCTGGGCTCTTTCTCTTATAAGTCCTGTTTTTTTTTCTTCTTCCTCCTCCTGTGAAAAGTCCCCCTTGCCATGCCTTCTTACGTAAAGCACTTACTATGCACCAGAAGTGCCCTTGAGATGGAGGATGGGAGGTGACTATGAGGGAGGCGGATGGGTAGGGGCATGGGGGAGGGAGGGGGAAGGTAGTGGGGAGGAGGATGGGCGTGGGGGTTGGGGAGGGGAAGATGCAGGCAAGAAAGCTGTCGTCAGAGACTGTCACCCCATCCAAGAGAGAGGGGCTGTCTCTGTGGTGGGTGAAACAACAGCAAAGAAGCAAGACACCCAGGAACAGTTTCCACCTCGGACCCAACGCCCGCCCCTTACCCCACCCCCCAATCCCACCAACCAAGACGACACGATTCCAGCCCATAGGGAAGCCATGGAGACAAAGATTCTAGAAAATAGAAACTGTTGGGATTACAAAGGTACCCATTTCATCCATACAAACTGGTCTTTCGAACGTCCTTGTGAGAGTTTAACTGTAATAACCAAATTTTTAGGGCAAAAAACAAAAAAACCCATTGACGGGAGGAGTTTTTCCTCCCCTCTCGGTTTATCACAGCATTTTTTCTTCTTCTTTTCATTTCGGCACAGCCTTTCCTTTTTTGCTCATTCCTCTCAACCATCGGAGCCTGTTCTGGGTGGAAACCGATTTGTGCACCATGTCAAGCTGGCGGCTTTGCGCTCCCACGGGGCTGGATGTTCCGGGTGGAAACCATTCCTTTCCTCCCCCTCTGATAGGACTTGCATGTGTGTTTTCCGTTTTAAACTTCTCGGTGAAGGTTACCAAAACAATAAAATAAAATAGAGTCTCTGGTAGCCAGGGATGACTTGGTCTCAAAGGACACTCCCTAAGTTCAGGCTGGTGCAGTTTCGGAGCTGACGGAACTGTGTCTGAATAGTGCTACCACCCCACACGTTCACTGCTGGTCCGTTAGAATTCTCTTCTCGTGTCTATAATATTTTCTTCTGTGTGTGTTTGTTTTCACAGATCTAACACGCACACCTGGAAGGAGAGAGAAAAGCACCTGTTATCTTGAGAGGCACCATAAGATGCCTTTAATACCACAGGATGGCACACAGCCCCTGAACCAAACCTGGCCCGGCGTCCGCTTGTTTATAAATAAAGTTTTATTTGCACACAGTCCACTCTGTGTTCATTCAGCGTGAATGAACATTCATTCAGAGTGAATTCACTCAGGGCTCATTCCGACCAGCTCTAGCAGACAGGTGACTGTCTAAACATCATTACCACCCAACCGCAGGCCACGGCCGTGGGTGGGTGTCACAGACCAGACCACTACACGGCGGAGCAGAAGGGAACTGAAGCCTCAGCACACATCTGGGGCAGGGGGGCAGGCTGACACTCAGCCAGCCAGCGCCCTGCCTTACAGCTCAGGGCAATTCCAGAGTGCAGGCGTGAATCCGCAAGCTGGACACCTCAGGGCACCAGCAGACGGTTACTGGGACCCAGGAGACCGGTGGAATGGAAGGTTGGGCCTTCGTCACCAGAGGGTCCGGGTGGGAGGACGAACGTGGAAGCCAAGGGTGGGCCAAGTTGCTCAGCACCTGGGATATGGGGGGCACTTCTCTGCTGTGGCGGGAGGTCCCGAGCACCCCGAGAGTTCCAGCAGCAGCCACGGTTTCCACATCAGATGCCAGCAACGCCCCCCACACACCCCCAAAAGAACCCACAGCCCGAATGCCTCCAGACACTTCCAATGTCTCCAGGGGTGCAATCGTTCCAGCTGAGAACCACCAATTCCGCCAGAAAAGAAAAACAACATCCAGGACGCGAGAAGAGACGTCCGCTCCCAGAGCACTGCCCAGACCAGATGCTTCCTTCACCAACAGGCATCTCAGAGGCCCGACCCGGCCCTGGGAGCACGCCCACGTGGGTCTCAGGGGTCTGGACCGTTCGTGACCCGTTCCCTGAACCCTCACTCCCCCTGCATCCCCTCTCTCTCCCGCCCGGGGGAACCCCAGGGTGCCGCTTCGGAGCCGTCTGACACACTGGCGCCCAGTTTGTGCATCTGGGGGACCCAGCACAGCTCGATGATGCCCCCGGTGCCTCGGTAGCTGTGGACGAGACTTCACTCTGCAAAGCAAGTGCGCCGTCACTCGAGGAGGGAACACTGACGAGGCCACACCCCTGCTGGGTATGTCAGCTCAGAAGCTTCCAAAGACAGGGATGCTGATAGAACTTTCAGTGAAAGGGGCTCTGGCGGCTGCGGGAAGTCTAAATCAGGACTACGGCCACGGCGGGGGGTGCGGGGGGAGGAGAATGCAAAATGTGGGAAGCTGCTGGATAGACCATGGGGACTTTAGCTCGGTGCTCTCTGATAACCTGAAGGCTTGAGATGGGTGGGGAGAGGGAGGTTCAAGAGCGCGGGTCCATTCTGGGACCACACGCAATGTCTGCTGCTGCCAATGGAGGGCAGTGGCGGGTTCAACGTTTTCTGCCAAGTTCTCAGAAAACACATAACCCGCGTCTCTGGCACGGGCGACCCAGCTCCCCCAAAGAGCCCCGTGTAGATGGTGCTGGGTGGGCTTATGCTCCCCTCCAGGGAACCGAGGATGTGTCTAGATATGTGTCCGAGGAGAGGCACACCTGAGTGCAAACTCGGGTTCTGGGGTCACAAAGAAGTGAAATCAAAGCGTCAGTCGCTCAGTCCTGTCCGACTCTTGGCGACCCCATGGACTGTAGCCTGCCAGGCTCCTTTGTCCATGGGGTTCTTCAGGCGAGAACACTGGAGTGGGTTGCCGTTTCTTTCTCTGGGAGAATCTTCCCAACCCAGGGATCGAACGCGAGTCTCCCGCATTGCAGGCGGATTCTTTACCACCTGAGGCACCAGGGAAGCCCACGGGTCAGTGAGAACTTGACTGTGTTGGGTGTGGGGCTGGGGAGGGGGGAGACCTAGGCGGCGGGAATGCAGGGGGCTGACCTGAGTGTTCTAGATGTGCGCGCACTTGTCGAAGGAGACGCTGGCCACGTACGTCCCGTCGGGGCTGAAGGCCACACTGTAGACGGGCTCCTGGTGCTAGGTGAGCGTGTGGATGCACACGACCCGCTCCATGTCCCAGAGTCGGAGGGTAGAATCGAACGCCGTGCTGGAAGGACACAGAGGTCCCCGAGGATGCCCGTGGGTTCAGAAAAGCTCACCACAGCTGCCAGCAGTTTCCCACCAGTCTCCCGAGGATGCGACTCTCACAGTAAAAGAGTGGCTCTCCTGCGCAGACTCTGAACCTTTCAGAGATTGTAAATGGGTACCTCTTCCTCTTCTAGAACATGACTCAAGATGCACTGAGCACAGAGCCATGGTCCAGGGAGGGGACACAGGCATGCCTGTGGCCACCTCGTGCTGAGTTATGCCAAAAACCATCACCACAACCTCATAAAGTGTTTCATTTCCATTTAAAATAAATTAAAAAAAAAAGTCACGCAATAAATCTCTTTCTATTTTTGGGTGCCATTGTCAGGGGAACAAATTGAGAACCACACTCATTTATTTCTGCACGTCTCTGAGACACGAACGTTACATCTTAGGACATTTTGTAAAACGGTCCCACCACTAACAACACATGTTATCACTGCCACTGGAAACAATGCCAAAAATAGAGCTGAGAGCCATATTTGGGGAAATAGCTAAGTGAGCGAACACAAATATTAGCTCCACGGGTATTAAAATATAATCGGATCCAAATATATAATCACACTCCCGGGAGCTGGAAATTTGAGTTGCGTCTAAATCTGAAAGAAGAGCAGGTGCGTATGTGTGCCAAGTTGTCCCATTCATGTCTGACTCTTTGTGACCCCATGGATTGCAGCCCGCCAGGCTCCTCTGTCCTTGGGATTCTCCAGGCAAGAACACTGCAGTGGGTTGCCATGCACTCCTCCAGGGAGTCTTCCTGACCCAGGGATCGAACCCATGTCTCTTACATCTTCAGCACTGGCAGGCGGCTTCTTGACCACTAGCGCCACCTGGGAAGCCCACCCACCACAAAGCTGTTTCTCTCAGCATTTCTTCCCTCTTCTGGGACTTACATCCATCTCTTTATGCTTGGTTGTCTAGAAGCCTCACTTACGCCCGTCACGGGTACCATGTGATTCAGAAACAAAACAACGCAAAACAAAAGACACTGTTTTGTTCCTAGACCTTTCAGTGGATTTGAGGACTGTGACTGGCAATGAGAGGATAACACCTCTCATGTTTTTCTGGATCAGCTTTTCAGCTGATGCAACAATTCCTTTCTGTGTTTTCTGAGAGATGCCCTTGGGTCATGCACTTTCAGTAACAGACTGTTCATCCCACTGTTATGGGACAAAGACAAGGGGAGGGGGGCTACCTCTAACTTACAGTAAGGCTGGGCCAGCGGCCACTCCTCCCCACCACGCCATTCTCGGCAAATACGCAGAAAAAAACCCCACTGCTGCTTCCTCCCAAGTCCTGTCTTTCCCAGGCCAGACACACCCACACTTCGTGGGATCATGGTTTCTAGAAGCCTCAGGGTATCCTTCCTTCACTTGGAATATCTTTAGCTTGTGTCCCTCAAGGTTCTTACTAAAATATCCTATTGGGAGTGCAACATTGTATCCTGCGTGACGTCGGACCAGGACCAGGAACACACAAGACTGCAGAACGCAGCCTCAGTGATGACCTTTTGTGAACGTCTAACCACTCTGCTCCCTTCTGGCGTGTCACTGACTGACTAGTCCTCTGCCTCCAATGCTGGCCTCTAAGGGGGTTTACTGCCTATACCAGGGGTCCCCATCCCCTGCGATCTGATGCCTGATGATCCGAGCTGAAGCAGATGCAATCATAACAGCAATAAAGGGCACAGTAAATGTAGTGCGCTTCAATCATCCTGAAACCTTGGGGAAGTGATTTTCCACAAAGCTGGTCCCTGGTGGCAAAAAAGCAAGGGACAGCCAGGATAAACAGTTAGCCTGGATCTGGTATCGGCTGGGGGACCTTTGATCACCATTCAACATTCTTCCCAGCTGCAGCCAAGTTGGCCCAAGTAAACCAAGCCCGAAGTTAAAGTCGCTCAGTCGTGTCTGACTGTTTGGGACCCCATGGACTACACAGTCCATGGGATTCTCCAGGCCAGAATACTAGAGTTGATAGCCTTTCCCTTCTGCAGGGGATCTTCCTGACCCAGGAATCGCACCAGGGTCTCCTGCATTGCAGGTGGATTCTTTACCAACTGAGCTATCAGGGAAGCCCGACGAAGCGTGAAGTCCAAGCTAAATTGTTTCCTTTTTTCAGTTGTAGTAAAAAGCTTCATCAGAGCAAAGTGCCGAGAGACTGGAGGTACGTGATTCCTTCTTCCAGCCTCAAGGTTAAAAGCATGTTCATCCCAACTTAGCCATGACGTGATAAGCTCTATCTCGCAGCCCTTGCACAGTGAGCGGTCTCTCCGGTTGACTTAGTTGGTTTCTAAGTAACTTTGAGTGTGAGTCGCTCAGTTGTGTCCAACTCTCTGTGACCCCACAGACTGTAGCCCACCAGGCTCCTCTGTCCATGGGATTCTCCATGCAAAAATACTGGAGTGGGTTGCCATTTCCTTCTCCAGGGGAATCTTCCCAACCCAGGGATCGGACCCAAGTCTCCTGCATTATAGGCAGACTCTTTAGCATCTGAGGGCATAAACAAGTTTGTAAGACACCCTGACAGCATCTCTTGGTCTCTTGGGGACGTGAGTGACTTTTACCGGCTGCGTGGCTGGCACAGCCTCAGCAATCAAGGGAGCTTTCGGCAACTGAGACTGGGTTGCGGGCTGTCTGTCCATTACCTTGCCAGCATGATGCTGGAGTTGGGGTTGTGGTGGCTGGACTGGTGGGTCTCCGCTTGACGGTGTATATCTCTTTGCTGTGCGCCTGAAGGTCATGGACACACGTGTCCTGCTTCATACTCCAGCTCTAGGGCACACAACGGGATCGCAGTGAGCAAAGGCTGATTCTCCCACCGAGGTGTGGGGAGTTGGTCACGGCTCCTGCCTGGAGCATTGCAGAGGTTTCTCTTGTCTCTGGGAAGCTCAGGGCCAGCAGGGTGGGCGGCTGACAAAGGGCAGGTGCTTCACAGGCAGAGGCGTCTGCTGACCACCAGGGGGCGCCCGTGAGAAAGGCCGGGGGCGGGGGCGAGGGCGGGGACGGAGGGAGGGGGACGGTCCATACTACCCTAGTCTGATCTCAGAAGCTAGGCAGGGTCCGGTTGGGTCTAGTTAGTACTTGGATGGGAGAAAGGCCTCGGGAATGAAAGGAAGTTCCGCGGGACTGTGGCCGATAAAGAGCGCTTCATTGCCGGGGCAAGCGGGACGCCGTTTGCCAAGACAAAAGATGACAGAGACATTAAGGAAGCTCACGACACAACTGTCAGCTGCAGGAGCAGCACTGGGACTGAAGACAGTGTGGGGGCTCTGGGGGTCAACTAGGGTCATTCCAGCCTTACCTTCAATGTGATGTCATCAGAGCAAGAGGCCTGCAACATGCCAGAGGGATCCCATTTGATGGCGTTGACTTCCTTCTGCAAGAGAGCCAAAGGTTGAAAAAAAAAAAAAAAGGAAAGAAATGAAAGCCTGGGAGTAGTAAACAGAAGTTTCCAGGAGGGGGCAGTAATGCTCTGTTATCTATGCAGAAAGCCTGGCAGTACTAAACACAAGCATCCAGCAGGGGGCAGGAGTGCTCTGTCTGCTCTGTGAAATGCCTGGGATGAGAGAAACCAAGCTTCCAACAGGGGGCAGGAGTGCTCTGCCTTCTGCGAAAAAGGCCTGGGAGTAGTAAACACAAGCGTCCAGCAGGGGTCAGGAGCGCTCTGTCTGCTATGTGAAAAGCCTGGGATTAGTAAACACAAGTTTCCAACAGGGGGCAGGAGTGCTCTGCCTTCTCCGAAAATAGCCTGGGAGTAGTGAACACAATCGTCCAGCAGGGGTCATGAATGCTCTGTCTTCTATGCAAAAAGCCTGGGAGTACTAAACACAGTGTCCAGCAGGGGGCAGGAGCACTCTGTTCTTGCTGTAAAAACGCCTGGGAATAGTAAGCACAAGTTTCCAGCAGGGGGCAGGAGCGCTCCGCCTTCTCTACAAAAAACCTGGGAGTAGTAAACACGAGCGTCCAGCAGGGGGCAGAGAGCTCTGTGGTCACTGTCAAAACCTGGGAGCATTATAAAAAAAATGGGGGGAAAAAAAAGGAAGAAAAAAAAGCCTGGGCGTAGTTAACACAAGCGTCCAGCAGGGGCAGGAGCGCTCTGTCTTGTATGCCAAAAGCCCAGGAGTAGTAAGCACAAGCATAAGTTTGGGGGAAGGAATGCTCTGGCTTCTATGCAGAAAGCCTGAGAGTAGGTAGCACAAGCGTTCAGCAGGGGGCAGGAGCGTTCTGTCTTCTCTGCAAAACGTCTGGGAGTATAATAAAAATAAATGGGGGGGGGGGAGAAAAAAAAAGCCTGGGAATAGTAAACACAAGCGTTCAGCAGGGGGCAGGATCGGTCTGTCTTCTATGCCAAAAGCCCGGGAGTAGTAAGCACAAACGTCCAGCAGGGGGCAGGAATGCTCCCTCTTCTATGCAAAAAACCTGGGAGTAGTAAGCACAAGCGGCCAGCAGGGTCAGGAATGCTCTGTCTTCTATGCAGAAAGCAAGGGCGTAGTAAGCTCAAGGATCCAGCAGGGGGCAGGAGCGCTCTGTTCTTGCTGAAAAACTGCCTGGGTGTAGTAAGCACAAGCTTCCAGCAGGGGGCAGGAGCACTCCGTCCTCATTGCAAAAAGCCTGGGACCTGTAACACAGGCTGGATGCAGAGTTCCAAAGAACATCAAGAAAGCCTTCCTCAGGGATCAGTGCAAAGAAATAGAGGAAAACAATAGAATGGGAAAGACTAGAGATCTCTTCAAGAAAATTAGAGATACCAAGGGAACATTTCACGCAAAGATGGGCTCAATAAAGGACAGAAGTGGTATGGTCCTAACAGGAGCAGAAGATGTTAAGAAGAGGTGTCAAGAATACCCAGAAGAACTATATAAGAAAAAGCTTCATCACACAAATAATCATGATGGTGTGATCACCAACCTAGAGCCAGACATTCTTGAATGCGAAGTCATGTGGGCTTCAGGAAGCATCATGACGAACAAAGCTAGTGGAGGTGATGGAATTCCAGTTGAGCTAGTTCAGATCCCAAAGATGATGCTGTGAAAGTGCTGCACTTAATATGACGGCAAATCTGGAAATCTCACCACTGGCCACAGGACTGGAAAAGGTCAGTTTTCATTCCAATCCCAAAGAAAGGCAATGCCAAAGAATGTTCAAACTCCTGCACAATTGCATCCATCTCACACGCTAGTAAAGTAATGCTCGAAATTCTCCAAGCCAGGCTTCAAAAGTACATGAACTGTGAACTTCCAGATGTTTAAGCTGGATTTAGAAAAGGTTGAGGAACCAGAGATCAAATTGCCAGCATCTGCTGGATTATCAGAAAAGCAAGAGAGTTCCAGGAAAACATCCACTTCTTTCTTTATTGACTATGCCAAAGCCTTTGACTGTGTGGACCACAACAAACTCAGGAAAATTCTTAGAGATGGGAATATCAGACCACCTGACCTACCTCTGGAGAAATCTATATGCAGATCAGGAAGCAACAGTTAGAACTGGACATGGGACAACAGACAGGCTCTAAACAGGGAACGGAGTACATCAAGGCTGTATATTGTCACCCTGCTTATTTAACTTATATGCAGAGTACATCATGAGGAACGCCGGGCTGGAAGAAGCACCAGCTGGAATCAAGATTGCTAGGAGAAATATCAATAACCTCAGATATGCAGATGACAGCACCCATATGGCAGAAAGTGAAGAACTAAAGAGCCTCTTGATGAAACTGAAAGAGGAGAGTGAAAAACTTGGCTTAAGACTCAACATTCAGAAAACTAAGATCATGGCATCCGGTGCCAGCACTTCATGGCAAATAGATGGGGAAAGAGTGGCAGTCTATTTTTGGGGACTCCAAAATCACTGCAGACAGTGACTGCAGCCATGAAATTAAAAGATGCTTACTCCTTGGAAGGAAAGTTATGGCCAACCTAGACAGCATATTAAAAAGCAGAGACATTACTTTACTGACAAAGGTCCGTCTAGTCAAAGTTATGGTTTTTCCAGTAGTCAGGGGTGAATGGGAGAGTTGGACTATAAAGAAAATTGAGGAGATGCTTTTGACCTGCGGTGTTGGAGAAGACTCTTGAGAGTCGCTTGGACTGCAAGGAGATCCAGCCAGTCCATCCTAAAGTCCTAAATCAGTCCTGAATATTCATCAGAAGGACTGATGCTGAAGCTGAAGCTCCGATCCTTTGGCCACCTGGTGCGAAGAGCTGACTCACTTGAAAAGACCCAGATGCTGAGAAAGACAAGGTGGGAGGAGAAGGGGACGACAGAGGATGAGATGATTGGATGGGATCACTGACTCAACGGACATGAGTTTGAGCAAGCTCTAGGAGTTGGTGATGGATGGGGAAGCCTGGTGTCCTGCAGTCCACGGGGTCACACAGAGTGGGACACGACTGAGCGACTGAACTGAACTGACTGCCTGGTCTCCAGGAGCAGCGGGTTCTTTGCTCCAGTAAAACGGCTGCTCCCACCATCTCGATGGGCAACCTGGACTCTCCTGAGATGTGGCTGCAGGGTCCATGGCCGTGGACGTGAGCCCTTCCCCCATCCCCCATCTTCTAAATTCCTCTGCTCTCTGAGGGCTCATCACTCTTGGTGTGACCTATTCCGACCTAGAACCCCCCGGACTCATCTTCAACGTGCCCCAAGAGGACTCTGTGAGTGCCTCTCCCCCCGCAGGCCACGGTAGGGTTTCATGTGGTGGTCGTGGAGACGCTACAGGCACACACTTGCTTTTATTTGGTCGTAATCATAGCCTCTTCCTGTATCTCAGGCTTCTCCAGGCATTTACCTCCCTGAGGCTCTCTCTTCTCTTCCTTGACTATTCTCCAAAATTCTGCACGCGTTAAACAGGGCTCGTTCTGCCTGTCTTGATACAGGCTTCCGTTCAGTTCAGTTCAGTCCCTCAGCATGTCAGACTCTTTGCGACCCCATAGACTGCAGCACGCCAGGCCTCCCTGTCCACCACCAGCTCCCAGAGCTTGCTCAAAGGCATGTCCATCGAGCTGGTGATGCCATCCAACCATCTCATCCTCTGTTGTCCCCTTCTCCTCCCGCCTTCAACCTTTCCCAGCATCAGGGTCTTTTCCAAGGAGTCAGTTCTTCGCATCAGGTGTCCAAAGTATTGGAGCTTCAGCATAACTCCTTCCATTCAATATTCAGGACTGATTTCCTTTAGGATGCACTGGTTGGATCTCCTTGCAGCCCAAGTCTTCTCCAACACCACAGTTCAAAAGCATCAATTCTTGGGCACTCACCCTTCTTTATGGCCCAACTTTCACATCCACACATGACTATGTGAAAAACCGTAGCTTTGGTTACATGGGCTTAGGACCTGACTATGCTCAGATCATTGCCAACATTTCCATCATTCCATAATCTTAAATATATAATAACATAAAGTTGTCCTTTGGTATCCATGAGAGGTTTGTTCTGGGACCCCCATGGAAACCAAAATCCACAGATGCCCTCCACATCTGCTTGGTCTACATTTGCGGGGCAGTGTGGAGGACTGTCTGTTTACAGACTTTATGTATTATAAACACACACGTGCATATACGTTTTGGGGGACGAAAATATTGTACATACTACACACAGGAGACACAAGCCACCTAGATAACTCTATGGCACAAGCAGACACCATTTCCTCAGTTTTGCCATGTGACCCTCATTCACATCAAGATCAGAAATCTGTCTTGCTTGGGGAAAGCTGTCCAGGCAGCTGCTGGATTTGTGCTTTTGGAGTCCTAGGGCCACAGAGGGGATTCAGGGCATCCCATGACCATGACCGTGGTACCCAGGGCTGCAAGCTCCTAAAGCTGCCCTTGTTATGACGTCACAGCCACCTGGACCCAAGATGCCCAGCAGCAGTAAAAAGGACTTTTGAGCTTTTCTGAGTTCTTAACCTCTGTATTGATATCCAGTCTGCCAAAATCATCAGAAGCCCTGACGGCTCTCCTCTGAGGGTTCCTCCTGCCGAGCGAGACACAGCCCCAACCCAACTCTAGAGCAAAGATGCTAGCTGCTGGCTTTCCCAGGCTCCCTTGCAGCTAGAGCGTGTCTCAGATGGGCCTGGCGCGGCTGAGGAGACTCATGCCCCAATTCAACGTTGGAAGCTGATGCACAAGGCAATGGGCTGTGCAGAAGCAATTCCGGGAAGGGGTTGGCAGCTGGAACGTCTGCTTTGGAAGGCAGCCTGGGTGAATTCCTAGGGGCCAGCCCAGCATCTGGCATTGAGGTGTGGGCAGCTCCCCAGTGCTGTGTGTGTTACCTGCATGGGACTGATTCTGTGCCCGGCTCTGGCTGCTTCTGTCTGTCCTGCCCCCATGCCTGGGATACCTCAGAGCTGCTTAGTATACACCTCTATCATTCAGGCTTCCGTTAGCCAGAGTCCAGTGGCTCAGCTGGTAAAGAATCTGCCTGCAATGCAGAAGACCTGGGTTAAATCCCTGGGTCGGGAAGATCCCCTGGAGAAGGAAATGGCAACCCACTCCAGTATTCTTGCCTGGAGAATTCCATGGACAGAGGAGCCTGGTGGGCTACACACAGTAGCAGAGTCAGACATGACGGAAGCGACAAAGAGTTTCACTTTCAGTTCAGTTCAGTCGCTCAGTCGTGTCCGACTCTTTGCGGCCCCACAGACTGCAGCACACCAGGCCTCCCTGTCCATCACCAACTCCTGGAGTCCGCCCAAACTCATGTCCATTGAGTCGGTGACACCATCCAACCATCTCATCTTCTGTCAGCCCCTTCTCCTCCTGCCCTCAATCTTTCCCAGCATCAGGGTCTTTTCCAGTGAGTCAGCTCTTCGCATCAGGTGGCCAAAAGATTGGAATTTCAGCTGCAACATCAGTCCTTCCAATGAACACCCAGGACTGATCTCCTTGAGGATGGACTGGTTGGGTCTCCTTGCAGTCCAAGGAACTCTCAAGAGTCTTCTCCAACACCACAGTTCAAAAGCATCAATTCTTCACTGGTCAAGTTTCTTTATAGTCCAACTCTCACATCCACACATGACCAAAGGAAAAACCATAGCCTTGCCAAGTGTTCAAATGAGCCTACTCATTGCCCTACTGCAGATTCCCCACCTTCTCACTCACAATCATGCTTTTGGTGGAGTTTCTCTCAGTAACTCGGCTCAAGCATAAGTGTTTCTCTTTATAGGAGCTCCCATGCTCCAGAGTTATTATTAACTTCAAGGTTCAGGGGAAGGTAACACTTCTAACAGTCCCTGCCTGCCCCGACCCCTGTGGAGCCTCCCTCCCCTCGACTTCCCATGTGGCTCTCCGGGTGGACCTATATCTTCACTTTGCTTACCTTGTGTGTGGATGAAGACACTTTGCAGAAAAAGGGAGATAGGCTGTGGGAAAAAAAACCAAAATTCCATGCAATTCGGAGCCTTTTGTAAAGGTCCATTATCTGCTGCCCGCACCTTCTCATGCATGTAAACTAGTGATTTGCAGGCTCCCATCACCAACAGTGACCAAGACCAGGGCCCATACGGGTACAGAAACATTCCCATGAGTATGAAAAACGCGCCAAAGACCTTTAAGGAACATCACCCAGATGTGGGCCCCTGAAAAAAAAAACAAGCTCTCTGCTCTGTGAGTGGAAACTCAGATTCCCAAAACAAATTGCGGACGGGAGGGGTCTCAAAGGGCAAATATTTTTAGAATCAGTGCAGCAAAGGATTCCACAGAGATGATACTTAGGTAAAAGCTCGGGCCATCTGGTCTCAACCCAGTTTCCATCACAGCACAAAGGGACCTCCTTGAAGCTGTGACCGAGCTACCAGCGTCCGTGGCTACAGCTACAGAATTCCGAGTTCCACCACCCTCACTGAGCGGTGCTTAAGTCCTGCCACACAACCTGTACCCTGGTGGGTTCATGACACGGGTCACCCCAGACTCTTCAGCAGAAGGGCTCGAGAGTGCTCAGAGCCTCATCCCAGTTCTGCCACGTGGGAGCATGCTCGGTCAGCTCGGTAATTATTACAAGAAAAAAAAAAAAAAACACAGAGAGAGAGAGAAATTTAGAATCAGGCAGGTCTGCACCCCGGCGACACTGGGGCAGAAGCAACAGCCCAGGTCCTGTGCGATTCCCACACAGGATCAGCTTGTGGCCGGAGGCTCTTTGGGGTGACTCACATGCATGGCCAGATGCAGCCCGTCTGGCTGCCTCTGTGTCAGTTCCCCGCTGCCTGTCACTGGGGGTGGGGCGGACATCGCTTCAAAGTGACAATGTGGCTTCTGTTTATGGAGTACAGCCGCATAAAGGGAACCAGTCACCGTCTGCACGTGTCTGCCTGCAGTCACCGGCCATCCCTATGACTTTAGGTTCTTCTAAGTCTATTCATTGTGGAACTCAAAAACTGCCAGTGACCCAATTCTGCCGACAGAACATCCATCTGCTTTAAGATTTTCTAAAACAGCCAGCCTGAAACAAACTAACGAGAGAGAAACTAGTTACAAAAACAAAAAAAGCATGCTCGCCTTTCACTTCCTAATGCGTCTACACCCCTCTGGTCTCTTCACCTGGTTTACAACCAGTCAGTTGTAAAAGCAGCCCCGGCCCGGGCCCATCTCTCCTGGAGAAAAAAAACCACAAGAGCTTGGGGACTTGACTCAGCAGAGCCGTCAGCATGGGCCCCCCAGAGATGCTGCCCCAGACGAAGAAGAAAGCACACACGGAAAGTTCTCTATCAAAATAGAGCAATTTATTCGAGCCAACCGAATATGGTCTGTTGATTCTCTCTTGGAACAAATGAGCCATCACACACACATACACACACACGCGCGCACACACACACACACACACACACACACACACACACCGTGATTCTCTTTCCAGGAGCGCGTGAGGGTGAGGGTTTTTGTGGGGGATAGAGGGAGAGAACGGAACGGGGCAGCGGGTGGGGGCTGTGTGGATGGAACAGAAGCTGGAAGATGCGGACAGGACATCTGGCTGCACGTCTGACACAGACAATAAAAACCGCAGAAGCCAGAAATTCACAAACCTCGGGGAGCGGAGGGAGGGAGACACTCTGCTTTGTATGGGAAACACGATCGGGAAAAAAGAAACTCTGACAACAAAAAGTGGGCGGAAAGATTATAAAAGAGAGAAGAAAAAACAGGAAAATAAGTAGACCCTTAGTCCCGACAAAGTGCACTTCGCTTGGCTCCGAGATCTCTTTTCAGAAAGACAAAGTGAACATTGCAGTTCTGCATCCGTCCATTGGCATCGAATGCGCTTCTGGGGGCTTGCATGCGTGTGTGCACATTGGATGAGCTCCCCGGCACGGCGGACGATTCCGGGGATTGTTCTGTGCGTTATTCTCTGCTTTCAGCACCAAGGTCCCATCCGGGCACTGAGGACCGCGAAGCGCTCTGCACGACGTCTAGAAGCTGCTTGCACTGCCGAGGCCATGTTCCCGCCGAGCAGTGCCAGGAGGCACAGCGGGGGTGACTCAGGGTAGGCATGGCTTCCAGGGATGCTGGCTGCCTCCTCCTCGTGGTCCCCACCCCGGGGACTCTTCCCCGATGGTACACCGGCAGTTCTGCCTATCTCAGCAGCGTCACATCATCGCCGCGCCTGGTATCCAGTCCGCGTCCTTGACCTCCCACTGGCTCCAACCCGGCAACTTCCAGACTGGTTCAGCTTCACCAGGAGGCCAATGTCAACACTTGGGAGACCCTGCGTACTGACCTCCCCCGTGATGATCGTCTCCTGAGCCTTTTATACTGAATCCCACCATCACCATCCTCCAGCAGCATTTGGCTCATCAAACGCAAATTGCGTCCGGAACCCGGACAGCTGATGCTGTGTGGAGAGTGCCACGTTTTTACTCGGGGAGGGGTACAGATATGGTGTTCAACTAGCCCTCTGCAAACTGCATCTCAAAGTTAGTCATTTAGGGGGTGGTGGGGAAGCAGTGATTATTCGCGGACCCCTGACGGCGTCTGATGTCTTCAAAGGTGGGAGTGGAGACTCCAACCGAACACTGACCTTCTTCTGACAGGTTAAGCGTTTAGATACAGCAGAGCCTGAATAACACGCCCGACGCCTGAACAGAGTGCCTTTTGGTCTTGTACCTTTGGGGGTGACGGGGTGGTTTGAAAACCTCTCAGATCCACGGAGACTCGTTAATGTACTGAGAGAGATGAATGCACTCTGGCTTTGGGGCTGCTTCTGGGACAATCCACCTACTGCACAAAGGCCTGGCCATGCCCTGCAGTTGGCTTTTGGGTCCACGGACAGATACCAGCACACTCCATATACCATCCGGGCTGGTTGCTGGGACAGAAACGTGCTGCAACCTACCCACCCATGGCCAGCCCCACTGCTGGCTAGGGGGGAAACAGATAAGCCCAGAGGCCCCGCTGCTAATTTACAAGCTGGGTCAGCATCGGGTCAAGACAACTGTTAAGTACAAAGATCACCTGATACAAGGGAAAGGAAAACTCTCCTAGGGACACACAAAGCCATGTTTTAATTTTCTTTTTTTAAACAGTAAAAAGAGTTGCTTAAAAAAAAAAAAAAAAAAGGACAATTCTTTTCCCCTGACCTGCTGCCAGAGAAAGCAAACTGTGAAAATGACCTGTGAAGACACCCTACATCTGTGAATTCAGCCCCCCAGGGCTGAAAAGCTCTCCCAGATTGCTTCTGTTGCTGGGAAAGCCCATGAGGTCCCAGAGGCCCCTCTGGTTGGTCACCCCTGGAGGGACTTGGCCAAACTGCTCCTGGTTTTGGAGGGGGGTCCCACCTGTGGCCCCGAGTCTTGAACTAGGCAGCATTGGTGGTGTGGAGCGGGGCGGTTCTGTCGACCCCCTTTCACTGATGCTGGTTCTGGGAATGCTTCTTAGGTTCCAGGGCATCCCCTTGTCCACGGCTATGGTAGGGCACAGCAGGAAAAGAAAACAAAACAACGCCTAGGTCTTCCTGGAGCAGAAAAGGAGCTGGGGTCTTCAGCTCCAGCCACACAGACCAGCCCCGAGGCCAACCCCAGAGCTGCCCACCCAGAGTCCCCTCGCTGCCTTCCACCAAACTGAAAGTGAAGGGACTCTTCTACCCGTCTCTTCCTAAAGGTATCTTGCTTTCTTTTTTTTTGTTGTTGTTGTTGTGAAATATGAATTACACAAAGCTCTCATGTCTGAATGGCCATTTTACGATTTGAAAATTGTTTCAGCATAAAAAATATCTTTTTTTTTCTTCTCCAAAACTACTCTGGGCTCTTTCTCTTATAAGTCCTGTTTTTTTTTCTTCTTCCTCCTCCTGTGAAAAGTCCCCCTTGCCATGCCTTCTTACGTAAAGCACTTACTATGCACCAGAAGTGCCCTTGAGATGGAGGATGGGAGGTGACTATGAGGGAGGCGGATGGGTAGGGGCATGGGGGAGGGAGGGGGAAGGTAGTGGGGAGGAGGATGGGCGTGGGGGGGTGGGGAGGGGAAGATGCAGGCAAGAAAGCTGTCGTCAGAGACTGTCACCCCATCCAAGAGAGAGGGGCTGTCTCTGTGGTGGGTGAAACAACAGCAAAGAAGCAAGACACCCAGGAACAGTTTCCACCTCGGACCCAACGCCCGCCCCTTACCCCACCCCCCAATCCCACCAACCAAGACGACACGATTCCAGCCCATAGGGAAGCCATGGAGACAAAGATTCTAGAAAATAGAAACTGTTGGGATTACAAAGGTACCCATTTCATCCATACAAACTGGTCTTTCGAACGTCCTTGTGAGAGTTTAACTGTAATAACCAAATTTTTAGGGCAAAAAACGAAAAAACCCATTGACAGGAAGAGTTTTTCCTCCCCTCTCGGTTTATCACAGCATTTTTTCTTCTTCTTTTCATTTCGGCACAGCCTTTCCTTTTTTGCTCATTCCTCTCAACCATCGGCGCCTGTTCTGGGTGGAAACCGATTTGTGCACCATGTCAAGCTGGTGGCTTTGCTCTCCCACGGGGCTGGAAGTTCCGGGTGGAAACCATTCCTTTCCTCCCCCTCTGATAGGACTTGCATGTGTGTTTTCCGTTTTAAACTTCTCGGTGAAGGTTACCAAAACAATAAAATAAAATAGAGTCTCTGGTAGCCAGGGATGACTTGGTCTCAAAGGACACTCCCTAAGTTCAGGCTGGTGCAGTTTCGGAGCTGACGGAACTGTGTCTGAATAGTGCTACCACCCCACACGTTCACTGCTGGTCCGTTAGAATTCTCTTCTCGTGTCTATAATATTTTCTTCTGTGTGTGTTTGTTTTCACAGATCTAACACGCACACCTGGAAGGAGAGAGAAAAGCACCTGTTATCTTGCGAGGCACCATAAGATGCCTTTAATACCACAGGATGGCACACAGCCCCTGAACCAAACCTGGCCCGGCGTCCGCTTGTTTATAAATAAAGTTTTATTTGCACACAGTCCACTCTGTGTTCATTCAGCGTGAATGAACATTCATTCAGAGTGAATTCACTCAGGGCTCATTCCGACCAGCTCTAGCAGACAGGTGACTGTCTAAACATCATTACCACCCAACCGCAGGCCACGGCCGTGGGTGGGTGTCACAGACCAGACCACTACACGGCGGAGCAGAAGGGAACTGAAGCCTCAGCACACATCTGGGGCAGGGGGGCAGGCTGACACTCAGCCAGCCAGCGCCCTGCCTTACAGCTCAGGGCAATTCCAGAGTGCAGGCGTGAATCCGCAAGCTGGACACCTCAGGGCACCAGCAGACGGTTACTGGGACCCAGGAGACCGGTGGAATGGAAGGTTGGGCCTTCGTCACCAGAGGGTCCGGGTGGGAGGACGAACGTGGAAGCCAAGGGTGGGCCAAGTTGCTCAGCACCTGGGATATGGGGGGCACTTCTCTGCTGTGGCGGGAGGTCCCGAGCACCCCGAGAGTTCCAGCAGCAGCCACGGTTTCCACATCAGATGCCAGCAACGCCCCCCACACACCCCCAAAAGAACCCACAGCCCGAATGCCTCCAGACACTTCCAATGTCTCCAGGGGTGCAATCGTTCCAGCTGAGAACCACCAATTCCGCCAGAAAAGAAAAACAACATCCAGGACGCGAGAAGAGACGTCCGCTCCCAGAGCACTGCCCAGACCAGATGCTTCCTTCACCAACAGGCATCTCAGAGGCCCGACCCGGCCCTGGGAGCACGCCCACGTGGGTCTCAGGGGTCTGGACCGTTCGTGACCCGTTCCCTGAACCCTCACTCCCCCTGCATCCCCTCTCTCTCCCGCCCGGGGGAACCCCAGGGTGCCGCTTCGGAGCCGTCTGACACACTGGCGCCCAGTTTGTGCATCTGGGGGACCCAGCACACCTCGACGATGCCCCCGGTGCCTCGGTAGCTGTGGACGAGACTTCACTCTGCAAAGCAAGTGCGCCGTCACTCGAGGAGGGAACACTGACGAGGCCACACCCCTGCTGGGTATGTCAGCTCAGAAGCTTCCAAAGACAGGGATGCTGATAGAACTTTCAGTGAAAGGGGCTCTGGCGGCTGCGGGAAGTCTAAATCAGGACTACGGCCACGGCGGGGGGTGCGGGGGGAGGAGAATGCAAAATGTGGGAAGCTGCTGGATAGACCATGGGGACTTTAGCTCGGTGCTCTCTGATAACCTGAAGGCTTGAGATGGGTGGGGAGAGGGAGGTTCAAGAGCGCGGGTCCATTCTGGGACCACACGCAATGTCTGCTGCTGCCAATGGAGGGCAGTGGCGGGTTCAACGTTTTCTGCCAAGTTCTCAGAAAACACATAACCCGCGTCTCTGGCACGGGCGACCCAGCTCCCCCAAAGAGCCCCGTGTAGATGGTGCTGGGTGGGCTTATGCTCCCCTCCAGGGAACCGAGGATGTGTCTAGATATGTGTCCGAGGAGAGGCACACCTGAGTGCAAACTCGGGTTCTGGGGTCACAAAGAAGTGAAATCAAAGCGTCAGTCGCTCAGTCCTGTCCGACTCTTGGCGACCCCATGGACTGTAGCCTGCCAGGCTCCTTTGTCCATGGGGTTCTTCAGGCGAGAACACTGGAGTGGGTTGCCGTTTCTTTCTCTGGGAGAATCTTCCCAACCCAGGGATCGAACGCGAGTCTCCCGCATTGCAGGCGGATTCTTTACCACCTGAGGCACCAGGGAAGCCCACGGGTCAGTGAGAACTTGACTGTGTTGGGTGTGGGGCTGGGGAGGGGGGAGACCTAGGCGGCGGGAATGCAGGGGGCTGACCTGAGTGTTCTAGATGTGCGCGCACTTGTCGAAGGAGACGCTGGCCACGTACGTCCCGTCGGGGCTGAAGGCCACACTGTAGACGGGCTCCTGGTGCTAGGTGAGCGTGTGGATGCACACGACCCGCTCCATGTCCCAGAGTCGGAGGGTAGAATCGAACGCCGTGCTGGAAGGACACAGAGGTCCCCGAGGATGCCCGTGGGTTCAGAAAAGCTCACCACAGCTGCCAGCAGTTTCCCACCAGTCTCCCGAGGATGCGACTCTCACAGTAAAAGAGTGGCTCTCCTGCGCAGACTCTGAACCTTTCAGAGATTGTAAATGGGTACCTCTTCCTCTTCTAGAACATGACTCAAGATGCACTGAGCACAGAGCCATGGTCCAGGGAGGGGACACAGGCATGCCTGTGGCCACCTCGTGCTGAGTTATGCCAAAAACCATCACCACAACCTCATAAAGTGTTTCATTTCCATTTAAAATAAATTAAAAAAAAAAGTCACGCAATAAATCTCTTTCTATTTTTGGGTGCCATTGTCAGGGGAACAAATTGAGAACCACACTCATTTATTTCTGCACGTCTCTGAGACACGAACGTTACATCTTAGGACATTTTGTAAAACGGTCCCACCACTAACAACACATGTTATCACTGCCACTGGAAACAATGCCAAAAATAGAGCTGAGAGCCATATTTGGGGAAATAGCTAAGTGAGCGAACACAAATATTAGCTCCACGGGTATTAAAATATAATCGGATCCAAATATATAATCACACTCCCGGGAGCTGGAAATTTGAGTTGCGTCTAAATCTGAAAGAAGAGCAGGTGCGTATGTGTGCCAAGTTGTCCCATTCATGTCTGACTCTTTGTGACCCCATGGATTGCAGCCCGCCAGGCTCCTCTGTCCTTGGGATTCTCCAGGCAAGAACACTGCAGTGGGTTGCCATGCACTCCTCCAGGGAGTCTTCCTGACCCAGGAATCGAACCCATGTCTCTTACATCTTCAGCACTGGCAGGCGGCTTCTTGACCACTAGCGCCACCTGGGAAGCCCACCCACCACAAAGCTGTTTCTCTCAGCATTTCTTCCCTCTTCTGGGACTTACATCCATCTCTTTATGCTTGGTTGTCTAGAAGCCTCACTTACGCCCGTCACGGGTACCATGTGATTCAGAAACAAAACAACGCAAAACAAAAGACACTGTTTTGTTCCTAGACCTTTCAGTGGATTTGAGGACTGTGACTGGCAATGAGAGGATAACACCTCTCATGTTTTTCTGGATCAGCTTTTCAGCTGATGCAACAATTCCTTTCTGTGTTTTCTGAGAGATGCCCTTGGGTCATGCACTTTCAGTAACAGACTGTTCATCCCACTGTTATGGGACAAAGACAAGGGGAGGGGGGCTACCTCTAACTTACAGTAAGGCTGGGCCAGCGGCCACTCCTCCCCACCACGCCATTCTCGGCAAATACGCAGAAAAAAACCCCACTGCTGCTTCCTCCCAAGTCCTGTCTTTCCCAGGCCAGACACACCCACACTTCGTGGGATCATGGTTTCTAGAAGCCTCAGGGTATCCTTCCTTCACTTGGAATATCTTTAGCTTGTGTCCCTCAAGGTTCTTACTAAAATACCCTATTGGGAGTGCAACATTGTATCCTGCGTGACGTCGGACCAGGACCAGGAACACACAAGACTGCAGAACGCAGCCTCAGTGATGACCTTTTGTGAACGTCTAACCACTCTGCTCCCTTCTGGCGTGTCACTGACTGACTAGTCCTCTGCCTCCAATGCTGGCCTCTAAGGGGGTTTACTGCCTATACCAGGGGTCCCCATCCCCTGCGATCT
Source organism: Dama dama (assembly GCF_033118175.1). NCBI lineage: Eukaryota > Metazoa > Chordata > Mammalia > Artiodactyla > Cervidae > Dama > Dama dama. The sequence continues at coordinate 11,399,324 of NC_083715.1, forward strand.
GATGCCTGATGATCCGAGCTGAAGCAGATGCAATCATAACAGCAATAAAGGGCACAGTAAATGTAGTGCGCTTCAATCATCCTGAAACCTTGGGGAAGTGATTTTCCACAAAGCTGGTCCCTGGTGGCAAAAAAGCAAGGGACAGCCAGGATGAACAGTTAGCCTGGATCTGGTATCGGCTGGGGGACCTTTGATCACCATTCAACATTCTTCCCAGCTGCAGCCAAGTTGGCCCAAGTAAACCAAGCCCGAAGTTAAAGTCGCTCAGTCGTGTCTGACTGTTTGGGACCCCATGGACTACACAGTCCATGGGATTCTCCAGGCCAGAATACTAGAGTTGATAGCCTTTCCCTTCTGCAGGGGATCTTCCTGACCCAGGAATCGCACCAGGGTCTCCTGCATTGCAGGTGGATTCTTTACCAACTGAGCTATCAGGGAAGCCCGACGAAGCGTGAAGTCCAAGCTAAATTGTTTCCTTTTTTCAGTTGTAGTAAAAAGCTTCATCAGAGCAAAGTGCCGAGAGACTGGAGGTACGTGATTCCTTCTTCCAGCCTCAAGGTTAAAAGCATGTTCATCCCAACTTAGCCATGACGTGATAAGCTCTATCTCGCAGCCCTTGCACAGTGAGCGGTCTCTCCGGTTGACTTAGTTGGTTTCTAAGTAACTTTGAGTGTGAGTCGCTCAGTTGTGTCCAACTCTCTGTGACCCCACAGACTGTAGCCCACCAGGCTCCTCTGTCCATGGGATTCTCCATGCAAAAATACTGGAGTGGGTTGCCATTTCCTTCTCCAGGGGAATCTTCCCAACCCAGGGATCGGACCCAAGTCTCCTGCATTATAGGCAGACTCTTTAGCATCTGAGGGCATAAACACGTTTGTAAGACACCCTGACAGCATCTCTTGGTCTCTTGGGGACGTGAGTGACTTTTACCGGCTGCGTGGCTGGCACAGCCTCAGCAATCAAGGGAGCTTTCGGCAACTGAGACTGGGTTGCGGGCTGTCTGTCCATTACCTTGCCAGCATGATGCTGGAGTTGGGGTTGTGGTGGCTGGACTGGTGGGTCTCCGCTTGACGGTGTATATCTCTTTGCTGTGCGCCTGAAGGTCATGGACACACGTGTCCTGCTTCATACTCCAGCTCTAGGGCACACAACGGGATCGCAGTGAGCAAAGGCTGATTCTCCCACCGAGGTGTGGGGAGTTGGTCACGGCTCCTGCCTGGAGCATTGCAGAGGTTTCTCTTGTCTCTGGGAAGCTCAGGGCCAGCAGGGTGGGCGGCTGACAAAGGGCAGGTGCTTCACAGGCAGAGGCGTCTGCTGACCACCAGGGGGCGCCCGTGAGAAAGGCCGGGGGCGGGGGCGAGGGCGGGGACGGAGGGAGGGGGACGGTCCATACTACCCTAGTCTGATCTCAGAAGCTAGGCAGGGTCCGGTTGGGTCTAGTTAGTACTTGGATGGGAGAAAGGCCTCGGGAATGAAAGGAAGTTCCGCGGGACTGTGGCCGATAAAGAGCGCTTCATTGCCGGGGCAAGCGGGACGCCGTTTGCCAAGACAAAAGATGACAGAGACATTAAGGAAGCTCACGACACAACTGTCAGCTGCAGGAGCAGCACTGGGACTGAAGACAGTGTGGGGGCTCTGGGGGTCAACTAGGGTCATTCCAGCCTTACCTTCAATGTGATGTCATCAGAGCAAGAGGCCTGCAACATGCCAGAGGGATCCCATTTGATGGCGTTGACTTCCTTCTGCAAGAGAGCCAAAGGTTGAAAAAAAAAAAAAAAAGGAAAGAAATGAAAGCCTGGGAGTAGTAAACAGAAGTTTCCAGGAGGGGGCAGTAATGCTCTGTTATCTATGCAGAAAGCCTGGCAGTACTAAACACAAGCATCCAGCAGGGGGCAGGAGTGCTCTGTCTGCTCTGTGAAATGCCTGGGATGAGAGAAACCAAGCTTCCAACAGGGGGCAGGAGTGCTCTGCCTTCTGCGAAAAAGGCCTGGGAGTAGTAAACACAAGCGTCCAGCAGGGGTCAGGAGCGCTCTGTCTGCTATGTGAAAAGCCTGGGATTAGTAAACACAAGTTTCCAACAGGGGGCAGGAGTGCTCTGCCTTCTCCGAAAATAGCCTGGGAGTAGTGAACACAATCGTCCAGCAGGGGTCATGAATGCTCTGTCTTCTATGCAAAAAGCCTGGGAGTACTAAACACAGTGTCCAGCAGGGGGCAGGAGCACTCTGTTCTTGCTGTAAAAACGCCTGGGAATAGTAAGCACAAGTTTCCAGCAGGGGGCAGGAGCGCTCCGCCTTCTCTACAAAAAACCTGGGAGTAGTAAACACGAGCGTCCAGCAGGGGGCAGAGAGCTCTGTGGTCTCTGTCAAAACCTGGGAGCATTATAAAAAAAATGGGGGGAAAAAAAAGGAAGAAAAAAAAGCCTGGGCGTAGTTAACACAAGCGTCCAGCAGGGGCAGGAGCGCTCTGTCTTGTATGCCAAAAGCCCAGGAGTAGTAAGCACAAGCATAAGTTTGGGGGAAGGAATGCTCTGGCTTCTATGCAGAAAGCCTGAGAGTAGGTAGCACAAGCGTTCAGCAGGGGGCAGGAGCGTTCTGTCTTCTCTGCAAAACGTCTGGGAGTATAATAAAAATAAATGGGGGGGGGGGAGAAAAAAAAAGCCTGGGAATAGTAAACACAAGCGTTCAGCAGGGGGCAGGATCGGTCTGTCTTCTATGCCAAAAGCCCGGGAGTAGTAAGCACAAACGTCCAGCAGGGGGCAGGAATGCTCCCTCTTCTATGCAAAAAACCTGGGAGTAGTAAGCACAAGCGGCCAGCAGGGTCAGGAATGCTCTGTCTTCTATGCAGAAAGCAAGGGCGTAGTAAGCTCAAGGATCCAGCAGGGGGCAGGAGCGCTCTGTTCTTGCTGAAAAACTGCCTGGGTGTAGTAAGCACAAGCTTCCAGCAGGGGGCAGGAGCACTCCGTCCTCATTGCAAAAAGCCTGGGACCTGTAACACAGGCTGGATGCAGAGTTCCAAAGAACATCAAGAAAGCCTTCCTCAGGGATCAGTGCAAAGAAATAGAGGAAAACAATAGAATGGGAAAGACTAGAGATCTCTTCAAGAAAATTAGAGATACCAAGGGAACATTTCACGCAAAGATGGGCTCAATAAAGGACAGAAGTGGTATAGTCCTAACAGGAGCAGAAGATGTTAAGAAGAGGTGTCAAGAATACCCAGAAGAACTATATAAGAAAAAGCTTCATCACACAAATAATCATGATGGTGTGATCACCAACCTAGAGCCAGACATTCTTGAATGCGAAGTCATGTGGGCTTCAGGAAGCATCATGACGAACAAAGCTAGTGGAGGTGATGGAATTCCAGTTGAGCTAGTTCAGATCCCAAAGATGATGCTGTGAAAGTGCTGCACTTAATATGACGGCAAATCTGGAAATCTCACCACTGGCCACAGGACTGGAAAAGGTCAGTTTTCATTCCAATCCCAAAGAAAGGCAATGCCAAAGAATGTTCAAACTCCTGCACAATTGCATCCATCTCACACGCTAGTAAAGTAATGCTCGAAATTCTCCAAGCCAGGCTTCAAAAGTACATGAACTGTGAACTTCCAGATGTTTAAGCTGGATTTAGAAAAGGTTGAGGAACCAGAGATCAAATTGCCAGCATCTGCTGGATTATCAGAAAAGCAAGAGAGTTCCAGGAAAACATCCACTTCTTTCTTTATTGACTATGCCAAAGCCTTTGACTGTGTGGACCACAACAAACTCAGGAAAATTCTTAGAGATGGGAATATCAGACCACCTGACCTACCTCTGGAGAAATCTATATGCAGATCAGGAAGCAACAGTTAGAACTGGACATGGGACAACAGACAGGCTCTAAACAGGGAACGGAGTACATCAAGGCTGTATATTGTCACCCTGCTTATTTAACTTGTATGCAGAGTACATCATGAGGAACGCCGGGCTGGAAGAAGCACCAGCTGGAATCAAGATTGCTAGGAGAAATATCAATAACCTCAGATATGCAGATGACAGCACCCATATGGCAGAAAGTGAAGAACTAAAGAGCCTCTTGATGAAACTGAAAGAGGAGAGTGAAAAACTTGGCTTAAGACTCAACATTCAGAAAACTAAGATCATGGCATCCGGTGCCAGCACTTCATGGCAAATAGATGGGGAAAGAGTGGCAGTCTATTTTTGGGGACTCCAAAATCACTGCAGACAGTGACTGCAGCCATGAAATTAAAAGATGCTTACTCCTTGGAAGGAAAGTTATGGCCAACCTAGACAGCATATTAAAAAGCAGAGACATTACTTTACTGACAAAGGTCCGTCTAGTCAAAGTTATGGTTTTTCCAGTAGTCAGGGGTGAATGGGAGAGTTGGACTATAAAGAAAATTGAGGAGATGCTTTTGACCTGCGGTGTTGGAGAAGACTCTTGAGAGTCGCTTGGACTGCAAGGAGATCCAGCCAGTCCATCCTAAAGTCCTAAATCAGTCCTGAATATTCATCAGAAGGACTGATGCTGAAGCTGAAGCTCCGATCCTTTGGCCACCTGGTGCGAAGAGCTGACTCACTTGAAAAGACCCAGATGCTGAGAAAGACAAGGTGGGAGGAGAAGGGGACGACAGAGGATGAGATGATTGGATGGGATCACTGACTCAACGGACATGAGTTTGAGCAAGCTCTAGGAGTTGGTGATGGATGGGGAAGCCTGGTGTCCTGCAGTCCACGGGGTCACACAGAGTGGGACACGACTGAGCGACTGAACTGAACTGACTGCCTGGTCTCCAGGAGCAGCGGGTTCTTTGCTCCAGTAAAACGGCTGCTCCCACCATCTCGATGGGCAACCTGGACTCTCCTGAGATGTGGCTGCAGGGTCCATGGCCGTGGACGTGAGCCCTTCCCCCATCCCCCATCTTCTAAATTCCTCTGCTCTCTGAGGGCTCATCACTCTTGGTGTGACCTATTCCGACCTAGAACCCCCCGGACTCATCTTCAACGTGCCCCAAGAGGACTCTGTGAGTGCCTCTCCCCCCGCAGGCCACGGTAGGGTTTCATGTGGTGGTCGTGGAGACGCTACAGGCACACACTTGCTTTTATTTGGTCGTAATCATAGCCTCTTCCTGTATCTCAGGCTTCTCCAGGCATTTACCTCCCTGAGGCTCTCTCTTCTCTTCCTTGACTATTCTCCAAAATTCTGCACGCGTTAAACAGGGCTCGTTCTGCCTGTCTTGATACAGGCTTCCGTTCAGTTCAGTTCAGTCCCTCAGCATGTCAGACTCTTTGCGACCCCATAGACTGCAGCACGCCAGGCCTCCCTGTCCACCACCAGCTCCCGGAGCTTGCTCAAAGGCATGTCCATCGAGCTGGTGATGCCATCCAACCATCTCATCCTCTGTTGTCCCCTTCTCCTCCCGCCTTCAACCTTTCCCAGCATCAGGGTCTTTTCCAAGGAGTCAGTTCTTCGCATCAGGTGTCCAAAGTATTGGAGCTTCAGCATAACTCCTTCCATTCAATATTCAGGACTGATTTCCTTTAGGATGCACTGGTTGGATCTCCTTGCAGCCCAAGTCTTCTCCAACACCACAGTTCAAAAGCATCAATTCTTGGGCACTCACCCTTCTTTATGGCCCAACTTTCACATCCACACATGACTATGTGAAAAACCGTAGCTTTGGTTACATGGGCTTAGGACCTGACTATGCTCAGATCATTGCCAACATTTCCATCATTCCATAATCTTAAATATATAATAACATAAAGTTGTCCTTTGGTATCCATGAGAGGTTTGTTCTGGGACCCCCATGGAAACCAAAATCCACAGATGCCCTCCACATCTGCTTGGTCTACATTTGCGGGGCAGTGTGGAGGACTGTCTGTTTACAGACTTTATGTATTATAAACACACACGTGCATATACGTTTTGGGGGACGAAAATATTGTACATACTACACACAGGAGACACAAGCCACCTAGATAACTCTATGGCACAAGCACACACCATTTCCTCAGTTTTGCCATGTGACCCTCATTCACATCAAGATCAGAAATCTGTCTTGCTTGGGGAAAGCTGTCCAGGCAGCTGCTGGATTTGTGCTTTTGGAGTCCTAGGGCCACAGAGGGGATTCAGGGCATCCCATGACCATGACCGTGGTACCCAGGGCTGCAAGCTCCTAAAGCTGCCCTTGTTATGACGTCACAGCCACCTGGACCCAAGATGCCCAGCAGCAGTAAAAAGGACTTTTGAGCTTTTCTGAGTTCTTAACCTCTGTATTGATATCCAGTCTGCCAAAATCATCAGAAGCCCTGACGGCTCTCCTCTGAGGGTTCCTCCTGCCGAGCGAGACACAGCCCCAACCCAACTCTAGAGCAAAGATGCTAGCTGCTGGCTTTCCCAGGCTCCCTTGCAGCTAGAGCGTGTCTCAGATGGGCCTGGCGCGGCTGAGGAGACTCATGCCCCAATTCAACGTTGGAAGCTGATGCACAAGGCAATGGGCTGTGCAGAAGCAATTCCGGGAAGGGGTTGGCAGCTGGAACGTCTGCTTTGGAAGGCAGCCTGGGTGAATTCCTAGAGGCCAGCCCAGCATCTGGCATTGAGGTGTGGGCAGCTCCCCAGTACTGTGTGTGTTACCTGCATGGGACTGATTCTGTGCCCGGCTCTGGCTGCTTCTGTCTGTCCTGCCCCCATGCCTGGGATACCTCAGAGCTGCTTAGTATACACCTCTATCATTCAGGCTTCCGTTAGCCAGAGTCCAGTGGCTCAGCTGGTAAAGAATCTGCCTGCAATGCAGAAGACCTGGGTTAAATCCCTGGGTCGGGAAGATCCCCTGGAGAAGGAAATGGCAACCCACTCCAGTATTCTTGCCTGGAGAATTCCATGGACAGAGGAGCCTGGTGGGCTACACACAGTAGCAGAGTCAGACATGACGGAAGCGACAAAGAGTTTCACTTTCAGTTCAGTTCAGTCGCTCAGTCGTGTCCGACTCTTTGCGGCCCCACAGACTGCAGCACACCAGGCCTCCCTGTCCATCACCAACTCCTGGAGTCCGCCCAAACTCATGTCCATTGAGTCGGTGACACCATCCAACCATCTCATCTTCTGTCAGCCCCTTCTCCTCCTGCCCTCAATCTTTCCCAGCATCAGGGTCTTTTCCAGTGAGTCAGCTCTTCGCATCAGGTGGCCAAAAGATTGGAATTTCAGCTGCAACATCAGTCCTTCCAATGAACACCCAGGACTGATCTCCTTGAGGATGGACTGGTTGGGTCTCCTTGCAGTCCAAGGAACTCTCAAGAGTCTTCTCCAACACCACAGTTCAAAAGCATCAATTCTTCACTGGTCAAGTTTCTTTATAGTCCAACTCTCACATCCACACATGACCAAAGGAAAAACCATAGCCTTGCCAAGTGTTCAAATGAGCCTACTCATTGCCCTACTGCAGATTCCCCACCTTCTCACTCACAATCATGCTTTTGGTGGAGTTTCTCTCAGTAACTCGGCTCAAGCATAAGTGTTTCTCTTTATAGGAGCTCCCATGCTCCAGAGTTATTATTAACTTCAAGGTTCAGGGGAAGGTAACACTTCTAACAGTCCCTGCCTGCCCCGACCCCTGTGGAGCCTCCCTCCCCTCGACTTCCCATGTGGCTCTCCGGGTGGACCTATATCTTCACTTTGCTTACCTTGTGTGTGGATGAAGACACTTTGCAGAAAAAGGGAGATAGGCTGTGGGAAAAAAAACCAAAATTCCATGCAATTCGGAGCCTTTTGTAAAGGTCCATTATCTGCTGCCCGCACCTTCTCATGCATGTAAACTAGTGATTTGCAGGCTCCCATCACCAACAGTGACCAAGACCAGGGCCCATACGGGTACAGAAACATTCCCATGAGTATGAAAACCCCGCCAAAGACCTTTAAGGAACATCACCCAGATGTGGGCCCCTGAAAAAAAAAAACAAGCTCTCTGCTCTGTGAGTGGAAACTCAGATTCCCAAAACAAATTGCGGACGGGAGGGGTCTCAAAGGGCAAATATTTTTAGAATCAGTGCAGCAAAGGATTCCACAGAGATGATACTTAGGTAAAAGCTCGGGCCATCTGGTCTCAACCCAGTTTCCATCACAGCACAAAGGGACCTCCTTGAAGCTGTGACTGAGCTACCAGCGTCCGTGGCTACAGCTACAGAATTCCGAGTTCCACCACCCTCACTGAGCGGTGCTTAAGTCCTGCCACACAACCTGTACCCTGGTGGGTTCATGACACGGGTCACCCAAGACTCTTCAGCAGAAGGGCTCGAGAGTGCTCAGAGCCTCATCCCAGTTCTGCCACGTGGGAGCATGCTCGGTCAGCTCGGTAATTATTACAAGAAAAAAAAAAAAAAACAGAGAGAGAGAGAAATTTAGAATCAGGCAGGTCTGCACCCCGGCGACACTGGGGCAGAAGCAACAGCCCAGGTCCTGTGCGATTCCCACACAGGATCAGCTTGTGGCCGGAGGCTCTTTGGGGTGACTCACATGCATGGCCAGATGCAGCCCGTCTGGCTGCCTCTGTGTCAGTTCCCCGCTGCCTGTCACTGGGGGTGGGGCGGACATCGCTTCACAGTGACAATGTGGCTTCTGTTTATGGATTACAGCCGCATAAAGGGAACCAGTCACCGTCTGAACGTGTCTGCCTGCAGTCACCGGCCATCCCTATGACTTTAGGTTCTTCTAAGTCTATTCATTGTGGAACTCAAAAACTGCCAGTGACCCAATTCTGCCGACAGAACATCCATCTGCTTTAAGATTTTCTAAAACAGCCAGCCTGAAACAAACTAACGAGAGAGAAACTAGTTACAAAAACAAAAAAAGCATGCTCGCCTTTCACTTCCTAATGCGTCTACACCCCTCTGGTCTCTTCACCTGGTTTACAACCAGTCAGTTGTAAAAGCAGCCCCGGCCCGGGCCCATCTCTCCTGGAGAAAAAAAACCACAAGAGCTTGGGGACTTGACTCAGCAGAGCCGTCAGCATGGGCCCCCCAGAGATGCTGCCCCAGACGAAGAAGAAAGCACACACGGAAAGTTCTCTATCAAAATAGAGCAATTTATTCGAGCCAACCGAATATGGTCTGTTGATTCTCTCTTGGAACAAATGAGCCATCACACACACATACACACACACGCGCGCGCGCACACACACACACACACACACACACACCGTGATTCTCTTTCCAGGAGCGCGTGAGGGTGAGGGTTTTTGTGGGGGATAGGGGGAGAGAACGGATCGGGGCAGCGGGTGGGGGCTGTGTGGATGGAACAGAAGCTGGAAGATGCGGACAGGACATCTGGCTGCACGTCTGACACAGACAATAAAAACCGCAGAAGCCAGAAATTCACAAACCTCGGGGAGCGGAGGGAGGGAGACACTCTGCTTTGTATGGGAAACACGATCGGGAAAAAAGAAACTCTGACAACAAAAAGTGGGCGGAAAAATTAAAAAAGAGAGAAGAAAAAACAGGAAAATAAGTAGACCCTTAGTCCCGACAAAGTGCACTTCGCTTGGCTCCGAGATCTCTTTTCAGAAAGACAAAGTGAACATTGCAGTTCTGCATCCGTCCATTGGCATCGAATGCGCTTCTGGGGGCTTGCATGCGTGTGTGCACATTGGATGAGCTCCCCGGCACGGCGGACGATTCCGGGGATTGTTCTGTGCGTTATTCTCTGCTTTCAGCACCAAGGTCCCATCTGGGCACTGAGGACCGCGAAGCGCTCTGCACGACGTCTAGAAGCTGCTTGCACTGCCGAGGCCATGTTCCCGCCGAGCAGTGCCAGGAGGCACAGCGGGGGTGACTCAGGGTAGGCATGGCTTCCAGGGATGCTGGCTGCCTCCTCCTCGTGGTCCCCACCCCGGGGACTCTTCCCCAATGGTACACCGGCAGTTCTGCCTATCTCAGCAGCGTCACATCATCGCCGCGCCTGGTATCCAGTCCGCGTCCTTGACCTCCCACTGGCTCCAACCCGGCAACTTCCAGACTGGTTCAGCTTCACCAGGAGGCCAATGTCAACACTTGGGAGACCCTGCGTACTGACCTCCCCCGTGATGATCGTCTCCTGAGCCTTTTATACTGAATCCCACCATCACCATCCTCCAGCAGCATTTGGCTCATCAAACGCAAATTGCGTCCGGAACCCGGACAGCTGATGCTGTGTGGAGAGTGCCACGTTTTTACTCGGGGAGGGGTACAGATATGGTGTTCAACTAGCCCTCTGCAAACTGCATCTCAAAGTTAGTCATTTAGGGGGTGGTGGGGAAGCAGTGATTATTCGCGGACCCCTGACGGCGTCTGATGTCTTCAAAGGTGGGAGTGGAGACTCCAACCGAACACTGACCTTCTTCTGACAGGTTAAGCGTTTAGATACAGCAGAGCCTGAATAACACGCCCGACGCCTGAACAGAGTGCCTTTTGGTCTTGTACCTTTGGGGGTGACGGGGTGGTTTGAAAACCTCTCAGATCCACGGAGACTCGTTAATGTACTGAGAGAGATGAATGCACTCTGGCTTTGGGGCTGCTTCTGGGACAATCCACCTACTGCACAAAGGCCTGGCCATGCCCTGCAGTTGGCTTTTGGGTCCACGGACAGATACCAGCACACTCCATATACCATCCGGGCTGGTTGCTGGGACAGAAACGTGCTGCAACCTACCCACCCATGGCCAGCCCCACTGCTGGCTAGGGGGGAAACAGATAAGCCCAGAGGCCCCGCTGCTAATTTACAAGCTGGGTCAGCATCGGGTCAAGACAACTGTTAAGTACAAAGATCACCTGATCCAAGGGAAAGGAAAACTCTCCTAGGGACACACAAAGCCATGTTTTAATTTTCTTTTTTTAAACAGTAAAAAGAGTTGCTTAAAAAAAAAAAAAAAAAGGACAATTCTTTTCCCCTGACCTGCTGCCAGAGAAAGCAAACTGTGAAAATGACCTGTGAAGACACCCTACATCTGTGAATTCACCCCCCCAGGGCTGAAAAGCTCTCCCAGATTGCTTCTGTTGCTGGGAAAGCCCATGAGGTCCCAGAGGCCCCTCTGGTTGGTCACCCCTGGAGGGACTTGGCCAAACTGCTCCTGGTTTTGGAGGGGGGTCCCACCTGTGGCCCCGAGTCTTGAACTAGGCAGCATTGGTGGTGTGGAGCGGGGCGGTTCTGTCGACCCCCTTTCACTGATGCTGGTTCTGGGAATGCTTCTTAGGTTCCAGGGCATCCCCTTGTCCACGGCTATGGTAGGGCACAGCAGGAAAAGAAAACAAAACAACGCCTAGGTCTTCCTGGAGCAGAAAAGGAGCTGGGGTCTTCAGCTCCAGCCACACAGACCAGCCCCGAGGCCAACCCCAGAGCTGCCCACCCAGAGTCCCCTCGCTGCCTTCCACCAAACTGAAAGTGAAGGGACTCTTCTACCCGTCTCTTCCTAAAGGTATCTTGCTTTCTTTTTTTTTTTTGTTGTTGTTGTGAAATATGAATTACACAAAGCTCTCATGTCTGAATGGCCATTTTACGATTTGAAAATTGTTTCAGCATAAAAAATATCTTTTTTTTTCTTCTCCAAAACTACTCTGGGCTCTTTCTCTTATAAGTCCTGTTTTTTTTCTTCTTCCTCCTCCTGTGAAAAGTCCCCCTTGCCATGCCTTCTTACGTAAAGCACTTACTATGCACCAGAAGTGCCCTTGAGATGGAGGATGGGAGGTGACTATGAGGGAGGCGGATGGGTAGGGGCATGGGGGAGGGAGGGGGAAGGTAGTGGGGAGGAGGATGGGCGTGGGGGGGTGGGGAGGGGAAGATGCAGGCAAGAAAGCTGTCGTCAGAGACTGTCACCCCATCCAAGAGAGAGGGGCTGTCTCTGTGGTGGGTGAAACAACAGCAAAGAAGCAAGACACCCAGGAACAGTTTCCACCTCGGACCCAACGCCCGCCCCTTACCCCACCCCCCAATCCCACCAACCAAGACGACACGATTCCAGCCCATAGGGAAGCCATGGAGACAAAGATTCTAGAAAATAGAAACTGTTGGGATTACAAAGGTACCCATTTCATCCATACAAACTGGTCTTTCGAACGTCCTTGTGAGAGTTTAACTGTAATAACCAAATTTTTAGGGCAAAAAACAAAAAAACCCATTGACGGGAGGAGTTTTTCCTCCCCTCTCGGTTTATCACAGCATTTTTTCTTCTTCTTTTCATTTCGGCACAGCCTTTCCTTTTTTGCTCATTCCTCTCAACCATCGGAGCCTGTTCTGGGTGGAAACCGATTTGTGCACCATGTCAAGCTGGCGGCTTTGCGCTCCCACGGGGCTGGATGTTCCGGGTGGAAACCATTCCTTTCCTCCCCCTCTGATAGGACTTGCATGTGTGTTTTCCGTTTTAAACTTCTCGGTGAAGGTTACCAAAACAATAAAATAAAATAGAGTCTCTGGTAGCCAGGGATGACTTGGTCTCAAAGGACACTCCCTAAGTTCAGGCTGGTGCAGTTTCGGAGCTGACGGAACTGTGTCTGAATAGTGCTACCACCCCACACGTTCACTGCTGGTCCGTTAGAATTCTCTTCTCGTGTCTATAATATTTTCTTCTGTGTGTGTTTGTTTTCACAGATCTAACACGCACACCTGGAAGGAGAGAGAAAAGCACCTGTTATCTTGAGAGGCACCATAAGATGCCTTTAATACCACAGGATGGCACACAGCCCCTGAACCAAACCTGGCCCGGCGTCCGCTTCTTTATAAATAAAGTTTTATTTGCACACAGTCCACTCTGTGTTCATTCAGCGTGAATGAACATTCATTCAGAGTGAATTCACTCAGGGCTCATTCCGACCAGCTCTAGCAGACAGGTGACTGTCTAAACATCATTACCACCCAACTGCAGGCCACGGCCGTGGGTGGGTGTCACAGACCAGACCACTACACGGCGGAGCAGAAGGGAACTGAAGCCTCAGCACACATCTGGGGCAGGGGGGCAGGCTGACACTCAGCCAGCCAGCGCCCTGCCTTACAGCTCAGGGCAATTCCAGAGTGCAGGCGTGAATCCGCAAGCTGGACACCTCAGGGCACCAGCAGACGGTTACTGGGACCCAGGAGACCGGTGGAATGGAAGGTTGGGCCTTCGTCACCAGAGGGTCCGGGTGGGAGGACGAACGTGGAAGCCAAGGGTGGGCCAAGTTGCTCAGCACCTGGGATATGGGGGGCACTTCTCTGCTGTGGCGGGAGGTCCCGAGCACCCCGAGAGTTCCAGCAGCAGCCACGGTTTCCACATCAGATGCCAGCAACGCCCCCCACACACCCCCAAAAGAACCCACAGCCCGAATGCCTCCAGACACTTCCAATGTCTCCAGGGGTGCAATCGTTCCAGCTGAGAACCACCAATTCCGCCAGAAAAGAAAAACAACATCCAGGAAGCGAGAAGAGACGTCCGCTCCCAGAGCACTGCCCAGACCAGATGCTTCCTTCACCAACAGGCATCTCAGAGGCCCGACCCGGCCCTGGGAGCACGCCCACGTGGGTCTCAGGGGTCTGGACCGTTCGTGACCCGTTCCCTGAACCCTCACTCCCCCTGCATCCCCTCTCTCTCCCGCCCGGGGGAACCCCAGGGTGCCGCTTCGGAGCCGTCTGACACACTGGCGCCCAGTTTGTGCATCTGGGGGACCCAGCACACCTCGACGATGCCCCCGGTGCCTCGGTAGCTGTGGACGAGACTTCACTCTGCAAAGCAAGTGCGCCGTCACTCGAGGAGGGAACACTGACGAGGCCACACCCCTGCTGGGTATGTCAGCTCAGAAGCTTCCAAAGACAGGGATGCTGATAGAACTTTCAGTGAAAGGGGCTCTGGCGGCTGCGGGAAGTCTAAATCAGGACTACGGCCACGGCGGGGGGTGCCGGGGGAGGAGAATGCAAAATGTGGGAAGCTGCTGGATAGACCATGGGGACTTTAGCTCGGTGCTCTCTGATAACCTGAAGGCTTGAGATGGGTGGGGAGAGGGAGGTTCAAGAGCGCGGGTCCATTCTGGGACCACACGCAATGTCTGCTGCTGCCAATGGAGGGCAGTGGCGGGTTCAACGTTTCCTGCCAAGTTCTCAGAAAACACATAACCCGCGTCTCTGGCACGGGCGACCCAGCTCCCCCAAAGAGCCCCGTGTAGATGGTGCTGGGTGGGCTTATGCTCCCCTCCAGGGAACCGAGGATGTGTCTAGATATGTGTCCGAGGAGAGGCACACCTGAGTGCAAACTCGGGTTCTGGGGTCACAAAGAAGTGAAATCAAAGCGTCAGTCGCTCAGTCCTGTCCGACTCTTGGCGACCCCATGGACTGTAGCCTGCCAGGCTCCTTTGTCCATGGGGTTCTTCAGGCGAGAACACTGGAGTGGGTTGCCGTTTCTTTCTCCGGGAGAATCTTCCCGACCCAGGGATCGAACGCGAGTCTCCCGCATTGCAGGCGGATTCTTTACCACCTGAGGCACCAGGGAAGCCCACGGGTCAGTGAGAACTTGACTGTGTTGGGTGTGGGGCTGGGGAGGGGGGAGACCTAGGCGGCGGGAATGCAGGGGGCTGACCTGAGTGTTCTAGATGTGCGCGCACTTGTCGAAGGAGACGCTGGCCACGTACGTCCCGTCGGGGCTGAAGGCCACACTGTAGACGGGCTCCTGGTGCTAGGTGAGCGTGTGGATGCACACGACCCGCTCCATGTCCCAGAGTCGGAGGGTAGAATCGAACGCCGTGCTGGAAGGACACAGAGGTCCCCGAGGATGCCCGTGGGTTCAGAAAAGCTCACCACAGCTGCCAGCAGTTTCCCACCAGTCTCCCGAGGATGCGACTCTCACAGTAAAAGAGTGGCTCTCCTGCGCAGACTCTGAACCTTTCAGAGATTGTAAATGGGTACCTCTTCCTCTTCTAGAACATGACTCAAGATGCACTGAGCACAGAGCCATGGTCCAGGGAGGGGACACAGGCATGCCTGTGGCCACCTCGTGCTGATTTATGCCAAAAACCATCACCACAACCTCATAAAGTGTTTCATTTCCATTTAAAATAAATTAAAAAAAAAAGTCACGCAATAAATCTCTTTCTATTTTTGGGTGCCATTGTCAGGGGAACAAATTGAGAACCACACTCATTTATTTCTGCACGTCTCTGAGACACGAACGTTACATCTTAGGACATTTTGTAAAACGGTCCCACCACTAACAACACATGTTATCACTGCCACTGGAAACAATGCCAAAAATAGAGCTGAGAGCCATATTTGGGGAAATAGCTAAGTGAGCGAACACAAATATTAGCTCCACGGGTATTAAAATATAATCGGATCCAAATATATAATCACACTCCCGGGAGCTGGAAATTTGAGTTGCGTCTAAATCTGAAAGAAGAGCAGGTGCGTATGTGTGCCAAGTTGTCCCATTCATGTCTGACTCTTTGTGACCCCATGGATTGCAGCCCGCCAGGCTCCTCTGTCCTTGGGATTCTCCAGGCAAGAACACTGCAGTGGGTTGCCATGCACTCCTCCAGGGAGTCTTCCTGACCCAGGAATTGAACCCATGTCTCTTACATCTTCAGCACTGGCAGGCGGCTTCTTGACCACTAGCGCCACCTGGGAAGCCCACCCACCACAAAGCTGTTTCTCTCAGCATTTCTTCCCTCTTCTGGGACTTACATCCATCTCTTTATGCTTGGTTGTCTAGAAGCCTCACTTACGCCCGTCACGGGTACCATGTGATTCAGAAACAAAACAACGCAAAACAAAAGACACTGTTTTGTTCCTAGACCTTTCAGTGGATTTGAGGACTGTGACTGGCAATGAGAGGATAACACCTCTCATGTTTTTCTGGATCAGCTTTTC
This sequence comes from Dama dama, assembly GCF_033118175.1. Classification (NCBI taxonomy): domain Eukaryota; kingdom Metazoa; phylum Chordata; class Mammalia; order Artiodactyla; family Cervidae; genus Dama; species Dama dama. The sequence continues at coordinate 11,415,173 of NC_083715.1, forward strand.
AGCTGATGCAACAATTCCTTTCTGTGTTTTCTGAGAGATGCCCTTGGGTCATGCACTTTCAGTAACAGACTGTTCATCCCACTGTTATGGGACAAAGACAAGTGGAGGGGGGCTACCTCTAACTTACAGTAAGGCTGGGCCAGCGGCCACTCCTCCCCACCACGCCATTCTCGGCAAATACGCAGAAAAAAACCCCACTGCTGCTTCCTCCCAAGTCCTGTCTTTCCCAGGCCAGACACACCCACACTTCGTGGGATCATGGTTTCTAGAAGCCTCAGGGTATCCTTCCTTCACTTGGAATATCTTTAGCTTGTGTCCCTCAAGGTTCTTACTAAAATACCCTATTGGGAGTGCAACATTGTATCCTGCGTGACGTCGGACCAGGACCAGGAACACACAAGACTGCAGAACGCAGCCTCAGTGATGACCTTTTGTGAACGTCTAACCACTCTGCTCCCTTCTGGCGTGTCACTGACTGACTAGTCCTCTGCCTCCAATGCTGGCCTCTAAGGGGGTTTACTGCCTATACCAGGGGTCCCCATCCCCTGCGATCTGATGCCTGATGATCCGAGCTGAAGCAGATGCAATCATAACAGCAATAAAGGGCACAGTAAATGTAGTGCGCTTCAATCATCCTGAAACCTTGGGGAAGTGATTTTCCACAAAGCTGGTCCCTGGTGGCAAAAAAGCAAGGGACAGCCAGGATGAACAGTTAGCCTGGATCTGGTATCGGCTGGGGGACCTTTGATCACCATTCAACATTCTTCCCAGCTGCAGCCAAGTTGGCCCAAGTAAACCAAGCCCGAAGTTAAAGTCGCTCAGTCGTGTCTGACTGTTTGGGACCCCATGGACTACACAGTCCATGGGATTCTCCAGGCCAGAATACTAGAGTTGATAGCCTTTCCCTTCTGCAGGGGATCTTCCTGACCCAGGAATCGCACCAGGGTCTCCTGCATTGCAGGTGGATTCTTTACCAACTGAGCTATCAGGGAAGCCCGACGAAGCGTGAAGTCCAAGCTAAATTGTTTCCTTTTTTCAGTTGTAGTAAAAAGCTTCATCAGAGCAAAGTGCCGAGAGACTGGAGGTACGTGATTCCTTCTTCCAGCCTCAAGGTTAAAAGCATGTTCATCCCAACTTAGCCATGACGTGATAAGCTCTATCTCGCAGCCCTTGCACAGTGAGCGGTCTCTCCGGTTGACTTAGTTGGTTTCTAAGTAACTTTGAGTGTGAGTCGCTCAGTTGTGTCCAACTCTCTGTGACCCCACAGACTGTAGCCCACCAGGCTCCTCTGTCCATGGGATTCTCCATGCAAAAATACTGGAGTGGGTTGCCATTTCCTTCTCCAGGGGAATCTTCCCAACCCAGGGATCGGACCCAAGTCTCCTGCATTATAGGCAGACTCTTTAGCATCTGAGGGCATAAACACGTTTGTAAGACACCCTGACAGCATCTCTTGGTCTCTTGGGGACGTGAGTGACTTTTACCGGCTGCGTGGCTGGCACAGCCTCAGCAATCAAGGGAGCTTTCGGCAACTGAGACTGGGTTGCGGGCTGTCTGTCCATTACCTTGCCAGCATGATGCTGGAGTTGGGGTTGTGGTGGCTGGACTGGTGGGTCTCCGCTTGACGGTGTATATCTCTTTGCTGTGCGCCTGAAGGTCATGGACACACGTGTCCTGCTTCATACTCCAGCTCTAGGGCACACAACGGGATCGCAGTGAGCAAAGGCTGATTCTCCCACCGAGGTGTGGGGAGTTGGTCACGGCTCCTGCCTGGAGCATTGCAGAGGTTTCTCTTGTCTCTGGGAAGCTCAGGGCCAGCAGGGTGGGCGGCTGACAAAGGGCAGGTGCTTCACAGGCAGAGGCGTCTGCTGACCACCAGGGGGCGCCCGTGAGAAAGGCCGGGGGCGGGGGCGAGGGCGGGGACGGAGGGAGGGGGACGGTCCATACTACCCTAGTCTGATCTCAGAAGCTAGGCAGGGTCCGGTTGGGTCTAGTTAGTACTTGGATGGGAGAAAGGCCTCGGGAATGAAAGGAAGTTCCGCGGGACTGTGGCCGATAAAGAGCGCTTCATTGCCGGGGCAAGCGGGACGCCGTTTGCCAAGACAAAAGATGACAGAGACATTAAGGAAGCTCACGACACAACTGTCAGCTGCAGGAGCAGCACTGGGACTGAAGACAGTGTGGGGGCTCTGGGGGTCAACTAGGGTCATTCCAGCCTTACCTTCAATGTGATGTCATCAGAGCAAGAGGCCTGCAACATGCCAGAGGGATCCCATTTGATGGCGTTGACTTCCTTCTGCAAGAGAGCCAAAGGTTGAAAAAAAAAAAAAAAGGAAAGAAATGAAAGCCTGGGAGTAGTAAACAGAAGTTTCCAGGAGGGGGCAGTAATGCTCTGTTATCTATGCAGAAAGCCTGGCAGTACTAAACACAAGCATCCAGCAGGGGGCAGGAGTGCTCTGTCTGCTCTGTGAAATGCCTGGGATGAGAGAAACCAAGCTTCCAACAGGGGGCAGGAGTGCTCTGCCTTCTGCGAAAAAGGCCTGGGAGTAGTAAACACAAGCGTCCAGCAGGGGTCAGGAGCGCTCTGTCTGCTATGTGAAAAGCCTGGGATTAGTAAACACAAGTTTCCAACAGGGGGCAGGAGTGCTCTGCCTTCTCCGAAAATAGCCTGGGAGTAGTGAACACAATCGTCCAGCAGGGGTCATGAATGCTCTGTCTTCTATGCAAAAAGCCTGGGAGTACTAAACACAGTGTCCAGCAGGGGGCAGGAGCACTCTGTTCTTGCTGTAAAAACGCCTGGGAATAGTAAGCACAAGTTTCCAGCAGGGGGCAGGAGCGCTCCGCCTTCTCTACAAAAAACCTGGGAGTAGTAAACACGAGCGTCCAGCAGGGGGCAGAGAGCTCTGTGGTCTCTGTCAAAACCTGGGAGCATTATAAAAAAAATGGGGGGAAAAAAAAGGAAGAAAAAAAAGCCTGGGCGTAGTTAACACAAGCGTCCAGCAGGGGCAGGAGCGCTCTGTCTTGTATGCCAAAAGCCCAGGAGTAGTAAGCACAAGCATAAGTTTGGGGGAAGGAATGCTCTGGCTTCTATGCAGAAAGCCTGAGAGTAGGTAGCACAAGCGTTCAGCAGGGGGCAGGAGCGTTCTGTCTTCTCTGCAAAACGTCTGGGAGTATAATAAAAATAAATGGGGGGGGGGGAGAAAAAAAAAGCCTGGGAATAGTAAACACAAGCGTTCAGCAGGGGGCAGGATCGGTCTGTCTTCTATGCCAAAAGCCCGGGAGTAGTAAGCACAAACGTCCAGCAGGGGGCAGGAATGCTCCCTCTTCTATGCAAAAAACCTGGGAGTAGTAAGCACAAGCGGCCAGCAGGGTCAGGAATGCTCTGTCTTCTATGCAGAAAGCAAGGGCGTAGTAAGCTCAAGGATCCAGCAGGGGGCAGGAGCGCTCTGTTCTTGCTGAAAAACTGCCTGGGTGTAGTAAGCACAAGCTTCCAGCAGGGGGCAGGAGCACTCCGTCCTCATTGCAAAAAGCCTGGGACCTGTAACACAGGCTGGATGCAGAGTTCCAAAGAACATCAAGAAAGCCTTCCTCAGGGATCAGTGCAAAGAAATAGAGGAAAACAATAGAATGGGAAAGACTAGAGATCTCTTCAAGAAAATTAGAGATACCAAGGGAACATTTCACGCAAAGATGGGCTCAATAAAGGACAGAAGTGGTATGGTCCTAACAGGAGCAGAAGATGTTAAGAAGAGGTGTCAAGAATACCCAGAAGAACTATATAAGAAAAAGCTTCATCACACAAATAATCATGATGGTGTGATCACCAACCTAGAGCCAGACATTCTTGAATGCGAAGTCATGTGGGCTTCAGGAAGCATCATGACGAACAAAGCTAGTGGAGGTGATGGAATTCCAGTTGAGCTAGTTCAGATCCCAAAGATGATGCTGTGAAAGTGCTGCACTTAATATGACGGCAAATCTGGAAATCTCACCACTGGCCACAGGACTGGAAAAGGTCAGTTTTCATTCCAATCCCAAAGAAAGGCAATGCCAAAGAATGTTCAAACTCCTGCACAATTGCATCCATCTCACACGCTAGTAAAGTAATGCTCGAAATTCTCCAAGCCAGGCTTCAAAAGTACATGAACTGTGAACTTCCAGATGTTTAAGCTGGATTTAGAAAAGGTTGAGGAACCAGAGATCAAATTGCCAGCATCTGCTGGATTATCAGAAAAGCAAGAGAGTTCCAGGAAAACATCCACTTCTTTCTTTATTGACTATGCCAAAGCCTTTGACTGTGTGGACCACAACAAACTCAGGAAAATTCTTAGAGATGGGAATATCAGACCACCTGACCTACCTCTGGAGAAATCTATATGCAGATCAGGAAGCAACAGTTAGAACTGGACATGGGACAACAGACAGGCTCTAAACAGGGAACGGAGTACATCAAGGCTGTATATTGTCACCCTGCTTATTTAACTTGTATGCAGAGTACATCATGAGGAACGCCGGGCTGGAAGAAGCACCAGCTGGAATCAAGATTGCTAGGAGAAATATCAATAACCTCAGATATGCAGATGACAGCACCCATATGGCAGAAAGTGAAGAACTAAAGAGCCTCTTGATGAAACTGAAAGAGGAGAGTGAAAAACTTGGCTTAAGACTCAACATTCAGAAAACTAAGATCATGGCATCCGGTGCCAGCACTTCATGGCAAATAGATGGGGAAAGAGTGGCAGTCTATTTTTGGGGACTCCAAAATCACTGCAGACAGTGACTGCAGCCATGAAATTAAAAGATGCTTACTCCTTGGAAGGAAAGTTATGGCCAACCTAGACAGCATATTAAAAAGCAGAGACATTACTTTACTGACAAAGGTCCGTCTAGTCAAAGTTATGGTTTTTCCAGTAGTCAGGGGTGAATGGGAGAGTTGGACTATAAAGAAAATTGAGGAGATGCTTTTGACCTGCGGTGTTGGAGAAGACTCTTGAGAGTCGCTTGGACTGCAAGGAGATCCAGCCAGTCCATCCTAAAGTCCTAAATCAGTCCTGAATATTCATCAGAAGGACTGATGCTGAAGCTGAAGCTCCGATCCTTTGGCCACCTGGTGCGAAGAGCTGACTCACTTGAAAAGACCCAGATGCTGAGAAAGACAAGGTGGGAGGAGAAGGGGACGACAGAGGATGAGATGATTGGATGGGATCACTGACTCAACGGACATGAGTTTGAGCAAGCTCTAGGAGTTGGTGATGGATGGGGAAGCCTGGTGTCCTGCAGTCCACGGGGTCACACAGAGTGGGACACGACTGAGCGACTGAACTGAACTGACTGCCTGGTCTCCAGGAGCAGCGGGTTCTTTGCTCCAGTAAAACGGCTGCTCCCACCATCTCGATGGGCAACCTGGACTCTCCTGAGATGTGGCTGCAGGGTCCATGGCCGTGGACGTGAGCCCTTCCCCCATCCCCCATCTTCTAAATTCCTCTGCTCTCTGAGGGCTCATCACTCTTGGTGTGACCTATTCCGACCTAGAACCCCCCGGACTCATCTTCAACGTGCCCCAAGAGGACTCTGTGAGTGCCTCTCCCCCCGCAGGCCACGGTAGGGTTTCATGTGGTGGTCGTGGAGACGCTACAGGCACACACTTGCTTTTATTTGGTCGTAATCATAGCCTCTTCCTGTATCTCAGGCTTCTCCAGGCATTTACCTCCCTGAGGCTCTCTCTTCTCTTCCTTGACTATTCTCCAAAATTCTGCACGCGTTAAACAGGGCTCGTTCTGCCTGTCTTGATACAGGCTTCCGTTCAGTTCAGTTCAGTCCCTCAGCATGTCAGACTCTTTGCGACCCCATAGACTGCAGCACGCCAGGCCTCCCTGTCCACCACCAGCTCCCGGAGCTTGCTCAAAGGCATGTCCATCGAGCTGGTGATGCCATCCAACCATCTCATCCTCTGTTGTCCCCTTCTCCTCCCGCCTTCAACCTTTCCCAGCATCAGGGTCTTTTCCAAGGAGTCAGTTCTTCGCATCAGGTGTCCAAAGTATTGGAGCTTCAGCATAACTCCTTCCATTCAATATTCAGGACTGATTTCCTTTAGGATGCACTGGTTGGATCTCCTTGCAGCCCAAGTCTTCTCCAACACCACAGTTCAAAAGCATCAATTCTTGGGCACTCACCCTTCTTTATGGCCCAACTTTCACATCCACACATGACTATGTGAAAAACCGTAGCTTTGGTTACATGGGCTTAGGACCTGACTATGCTCAGATCATTGCCAACATTTCCATCATTCCATAATCTTAAATATATAATAACATAAAGTTGTCCTTTGGTATCCATGAGAGGTTTGTTCTGGGACCCCCATGGAAACCAAAATCCACAGATGCCCTCCACATCTGCTTGGTCTACATTTGCGGGGCAGTGTGGAGGACTGTCTGTTTACAGACTTTATGTATTATAAACACACACGTGCATATACGTTTTGGGGGACGAAAATATTGTACATACTACACACAGGAGACACAAGCCACCTAGATAACTCTATGGCACAAGCACACACCATTTCCTCAGTTTTGCCATGTGACCCTCATTCACATCAAGATCAGAAATCTGTCTTGCTTGGGGAAAGCTGTCCAGGCAGCTGCTGGATTTGTGCTTTTGGAGTCCTAGGGCCACAGAGGGGATTCAGGGCATCCCATGACCATGACCGTGGTACCCAGGGCTGCAAGCTCCTAAAGCTGCCCTTGTTATGACGTCACAGCCACCTGGACCCAAGATGCCCAGCAGCAGTAAAAAGGACTTTTGAGCTTTTCTGAGTTCTTAACCTCTGTATTGATATCCAGTCTGCCAAAATCATCAGAAGCCCTGACGGCTCTCCTCTGAGGGTTCCTCCTGCCGAGCGAGACACAGCCCCAACCCAACTCTAGAGCAAAGATGCTAGCTGCTGGCTTTCCCAGGCTCCCTTGCAGCTAGAGCGTGTCTCAGATGGGCCTGGCGCGGCTGAGGAGACTCATGCCCCAATTCAACGTTGGAAGCTGATGCACAAGGCAATGGGCTGTGCAGAAGCAATTCCGGGAAGGGGTTGGCAGCTGGAACGTCTGCTTTGGAAGGCAGCCTGGGTGAATTCCTAGAGGCCAGCCCAGCATCTGGCATTGAGGTGTGGGCAGCTCCCCAGTACTGTGTGTGTTACCTGCATGGGACTGATTCTGTGCCCGGCTCTGGCTGCTTCTGTCTGTCCTGCCCCCATGCCTGGGATACCTCAGAGCTGCTTAGTATACACCTCTATCATTCAGGCTTCCGTTAGCCAGAGTCCAGTGGCTCAGCTGGTAAAGAATCTGCCTGCAATGCAGAAGACCTGGGTTAAATCCCTGGGTCGGGAAGATCCCCTGGAGAAGGAAATGGCAACCCACTCCAGTATTCTTGCCTGGAGAATTCCATGGACAGAGGAGCCTGGTGGGCTACACACAGTAGCAGAGTCAGACATGACGGAAGCGACAAAGAGTTTCACTTTCAGTTCAGTTCAGTCGCTCAGTCGTGTCCGACTCTTTGCGGCCCCACAGACTGCAGCACACCAGGCCTCCCTGTCCATCACCAACTCCTGGAGTCCGCCCAAACTCATGTCCATTGAGTCGGTGACACCATCCAACCATCTCATCTTCTGTCAGCCCCTTCTCCTCCTGCCCTCAATCTTTCCCAGCATCAGGGTCTTTTCCAGTGAGTCAGCTCTTCGCATCAGGTGGCCAAAAGATTGGAATTTCAGCTGCAACATCAGTCCTTCCAATGAACACCCAGGACTGATCTCCTTGAGGATGGACTGGTTGGGTCTCCTTGCAGTCCAAGGAACTCTCAAGAGTCTTCTCCAACACCACAGTTCAAAAGCATCAATTCTTCACTGGTCAAGTTTCTTTATAGTCCAACTCTCACATCCACACATGACCAAAGGAAAAACCATAGCCTTGCCAAGTGTTCAAATGAGCCTACTCATTGCCCTACTGCAGATTCCCCACCTTCTCACTCACAATCATGCTTTTGGTGGAGTTTCTCTCAGTAACTCGGCTCAAGCATAAGTGTTTCTCTTTATAGGAGCTCCCATGCTCCAGAGTTATTATTAACTTCAAGGTTCAGGGGAAGGTAACACTTCTAACAGTCCCTGCCTGCCCCGACCCCTGTGGAGCCTCCCTCCCCTCGACTTCCCATGTGGCTCTCCGGGTGGACCTATATCTTCACTTTGCTTACCTTGTGTGTGGATGAAGACACTTTGCAGAAAAAGGGAGATAGGCTGTGGGAAAAAAAACCAAAATTCCATGCAATTCGGAGCCTTTTGTAAAGGTCCATTATCTGCTGCCCGCACCTTCTCATGCATGTAAACTAGTGATTTGCAGGCTCCCATCACCAACAGTGACCAAGACCAGGGCCCATACGGGTACAGAAACATTCCCATGAGTATGAAAAACGCGCCAAAGACCTTTAAGGAACATCACCCAGATGTGGGCCCCTGAAAAAAAAAAACAAGCTCTCTGCTCTGTGAGTGGAAACTCAGATTCCCAAAACAAATTGTGGACGGGAGGGGTCTCAAAGGGCAAATATTTTTAGAATCAGTGCAGCAAAGGATTCCACAGAGATGATACTTAGGTAAAAGCTCGGGCCATCTGGTCTCAACCCAGTTTCCATCACAGCACAAAGGGACCTCCTTGAAGCTGTGACTGAGCTACCAGCGTCCGTGGCTACAGCTACAGAATTCCGAGTTCCACCACCCTCACTGAGCGGTGCTTAAGTCCTGCCACACAACCTGTACCCTGGTGGGTTCATGACACGGGTCACCCAAGACTCTTCAGCAGAAGGGCTCGAGAGTGCTCAGAGCCTCATCCCAGTTCTGCCACGTGGGAGCATGCTCGGTCAGCTCGGTAATTATTACAAGAAAAAAAAAAAAAAAACAGAGAGAGAGAGAAATTTAGAATCAGGCAGGTCTGCACCCCGGCGACACTGGGGCAGAAGCAACAGCCCAGGTCCTGTGCGATTCCCACACAGGATCAGCTTGTGGCCGGAGGCTCTTTGGGGTGACTCACATGCATGGCCAGATGCAGCCCGTCTGGCTGCCTCTGTGTCAGTTCCCCGCTGCCTGTCACTGGGGGTGGGGCGGACATCGCTTCACAGTGACAATGTGGCTTCTGTTTATGGATTACAGCCGCATAAAGGGAACCAGTCACCGTCTGCACGTGTCTGCCTGCAGTCACCGGCCATCCCTATGACTTTAGGTTCTTCTAAGTCTATTCATTGTGGAACTCAAAAACTGCCAGTGACCCAATTCTGCCGACAGAACATCCATCTGCTTTAAGATTTTCTAAAACAGCCAGCCTGAAACAAACTAACGAGAGAGAAACTAGTTACAAAAACAAAAAAAGCATGCTCGCCTTTCACTTCCTAATGCGTCTACACCCCTCTGGTCTCTTCACCTGGTTTACAACCAGTCAGTTGTAAAAGCAGCCCCGGCCCGGGCCCATCTCTCCTGGAGAAAAAAAACCACAAGAGCTTGGGGACTTGACTCAGCAGAGCCGTCAGCATGGGCCCCCCAGAGATGCTGCCCCAGACGAAGAAGAAAGCACACACGGAAAGTTCTCTATCAAAATAGAGCAATTTATTCGAGCCAACCGAATATGGTCTGTTGATTCTCTCTTGGAACAAATGAGCCATCACACACACATACACACACACGCGCGCGCGCACACACACACACACACACACACACCGTGATTCTCTTTCCAGGAGCGCGTGAGGGTGAGGGTTTTTGTGGGGGATAGGGGGAGAGAACGGATCGGGGCAGCGGGTGGGGGCTGTGTGGATGGAACAGAAGCTGGAAGATGCGGACAGGACATCTGGCTGCACGTCTGACACAGACAATAAAAACCGCAGAAGCCAGAAATTCACAAACCTCGGGGAGCGGAGGGAGGGAGACACTCTGCTTTGTATGGGAAACACGATCGGGAAAAAAGAAACTCTGACAACAAAAAGTGGGCGGAAAAATTAAAAAAGAGAGAAGAAAAAACAGGAAAATAAGTAGACCCTTAGTCCCGACAAAGTGCACTTCGCTTGGCTCCGAGATCTCTTTTCAGAAAGACAAAGTGAACATTGCAGTTCTGCATCCGTCCATTGGCATCGAATGCGCTTCTGGGGGCTTGCATGCGTGTGTGCACATTGGATGAGCTCCCCGGCACGGCGGACGATTCCGGGGATTGTTCTGTGCGTTATTCTCTGCTTTCAGCACCAAGGTCCCATCTGGGCACTGAGGACCGCGAAGCGCTCTGCACGACGTCTAGAAGCTGCTTGCACTGCCGAGGCCATGTTCCCGCCGAGCAGTGCCAGGAGGCACAGCGGGGGTGACTCAGGGTAGGCATGGCTTCCAGGGATGCTGGCTGCCTCCTCCTCGTGGTCCCCACCCCGGGGACTCTTCCCCGATGGTACACCGGCAGTTCTGCCTATCTCAGCAGCGTCACATCATCGCCGCGCCTGGTATCCAGTCCGCGTCCTTGACCTCCCACTGGCTCCAACCCGGCAACTTCCAGACTGGTTCAGCTTCACCAGGAGGCCAATGTCAACACTTGGGAGACCCTGCGTACTGACCTCCCCCGTGATGATCGTCTCCTGAGCCTTTTATACTGAATCCCACCATCACCACCCTCCAGCAGCATTTGGCTCATCAAACGCAAATTGCGTCCGGAACCCGGACAGCTGATGCTGTGTGGAGAGTGCCACGTTTTTACTCGGGGAGGGGTACAGATATGGTGTTCAACTAGCCCTCTGCAAACTGCATCTCAAAGTTAGTCATTTAGGGGGTGGTGGGGAAGCAGTGATTATTCGCGGACCCCTGACGGCGTCTGATGTCTTCAAAGGTGGGAGTGGAGACTCCAACCGAACACTGACCTTCTTCTGACAGGTTAAGCGTTTAGATACAGCAGAGCCTGAATAACACGCCCGACGCCTGAACAGAGTGCCTTTTGGTCTTGTACCTTTGGGGGTGACGGGGCGGTTTGAAAACCTCTCAGATCCATGGAGACTCGTTAATGTACTGAGAGAGATGAATGCACTCTGGCTTTGGGGCTGCTTCTGGGACAATCCACCTTCTGCACAAAGGCCTGGCCATGCCCTGCAGTTGGCTTTTGGGTCCACGGACAGATACCAGCACACTCCATATACCATCCGGGCTGTTTGCTGGGACAGAAACGTGCTGCAACCTACCCACCCATGGCCAGCCCCACTGCTGGCTAGGGGGGAAACAGATAAGCCCAGAGGCCCTGCTGCTAATTTACAAGCTGGGTCAGCATCGGGTCAAGACAACAGTTAAGTACAAAGATCACCTGATCCAAGGGAAAGGAAAACTCTCCTAGGGACACACAAAGCCATGTTTTAATTTTCTTTTTTTAAACAGTAAAAAGAGTTGCTTAAAAAAAAAAAAAAAAAGGACAATTCTTTTCCCCTGACCTGCTGCCAGAGAAAGCAAACTGTGAAAATGACCTGTGAAGACACCCTACATCTGTTAATTCACGCCCCCAGGGCTGAAAAGCTCTCCCAGATTTCTTCTGTTGCTCGGAAAGCCCATGAGGTCCCAGAGGCCCCTCTGGTTGGTCACCCCTGGAGGGACTTGGCCAAACTGCTCCTGGTTTTGGAGTGGGGGATCCACCTGTGGCCCCGAGTCTTGAACTAGGCAGCATTGGTGGTGTGGAGCGGGGCGGTTCTGTCGACCCCCTTTCACTGATGCTGGTTCTGGGAATGCTTCTTAGGTTCCAGGGCATCCCCTTGTCCACGGCTATGGTAGGGCACAGCAGGAAAAGAAAACAAAACAACGCCTAGGTCTTCCTGGAGCAGAAAAGGAGCTGGGGTCTTCAGCTCCAGCCACACAGACCAGCCCCGAGGCCAACCCCAGAGCTGCCCACCCAGAGTCCCCTCGCTGCCTTCCACCAAACTGAAAGTGAAGGGACTCTTCTACCCGTCTCTTCCTAAAGGTATCTTGCTTTCTTTCTTTTTTTTTTTTGTTGTTGTTGTGAAATATGAATTACACAAAGCTCTCATGTCTGAATGGCCATTTTACGATTTGAAAATTGTTTCAGCATAAAAAATATCTTTTTTTTTCTTCTCCAAAACTACTCTGGGCTCTTTCTCTTATAAGTCCTGTTTTTTTTCTTCTTCCTCCTCCTGTGAAAAGTCCCCCTTGCCATGCCTTCTTACGTAAAGCACTTACTATGCACCAGAAGTGCCCTTGAGATGGAGGATGGGAGGTGACTATGAGGGAGGCGGATGGGTAGGGGCATGGGGGAGGGAGGGGGAAGGTAGTGGGGAGGAGGATGGGCGTGGGGGGGTGGGGAGGGGAAGATGCAGGCAAGAAAGCTGTCGTCAGAGACTGTCACCCCATCCAAGAGAGAGGGGCTGTCTCTGTGGTGGGTGAAACAACAGCAAAGAAGCAAGACACCCAGGAACAGTTTCCACCTCGGACCCAACGCCTGCCCCTTACCCCACCCCCCAATCCCACCAACCAAGACGACACGATTCCAGCCCATAGGGAAGCCATGGAGACAAAGATTCTAGAAAATAGAAACTGTTGGGATTACAAAGGTACCCATTTCATCCATACAAACTGGTCTTTCGAACGTCCTTGTGAGAGTTTAACTGTAATAACCAAATTTTTAGGGCAAAAAACAAAAAACCCATTGACGGGAGGAGTTTTTCCTCCCCTCTCGGTTTATCACAGCATTTTTTCTTCTTCTTTTCATTTCGGCACAGCCTTTCCTTTTTTGCTCATTCCTCTCAACCATCGGAGCCTGTTCTGGGTGGAAACCGATTTGTGCACCATGTCAAGCTGGCGGCTTTGCTCTCCCACGGGGCTGGATGTTCCGGGTGGAAACCATTCCTTTCCTCCCCCTCTGATAGGACTTGCATGTGTGTTTTCCGTTTTAAACTTCTCGGTGAAGGTTACCAAAAAAATAAAATAAAATAGAGTCTCTGGTAGCCAGGGATGACTTGGTCTCAAAGGACACTCCCTAAGTTCAGGCTGGTGCAGTTTCGGAGCTGACGGAACTGTGTCTGAATAGTGCTACCACCCCACACGTTCACTGCTGGTCCGTTAGAATTCTCTTCTCGTGTCTATAATATTTTCTTCTGTGTGTGTTTGTTTTCACAGATCTAACACGCACACCTGGAAGGAGAGAGAAAAGCACCTGTTATCTTGCGAGGCACCATAAGATGCCTTTAATACCACAGGATGGCACACAGCCCCTGAACCAAACCTGGCCCGGCGTCCGCTTGTTTATAAATAAAGTTTTATTTGCACACAGTCCACTCTGTGTTCATTCAGCGTGAATGAACATTCATTCAGGGTGAATTCACTCAGGGCTCATTCCGACCAGCTCTAGCAGACAGGTGACTGTCTAAACATCATTACCACCCAACCGCAGGCCACGGCCGTGGGTGGGTGTCACAGACCAGACCACTACACGGCGGAGCAGAAGGGAACTGAAGCCTCAGCACACATCTGGGGCAGGGGGGCAGGCTGACACTCAGCCAGCCAGCGCCCTGCCTTACAGCTCAGGGCAATTCCAGAGTGCAGGCGTGAATCCGCAAGCTGGACACCTCAGGGCACCAGCAGACGGTTACTGGGACCCAGGAGACCGGTGGAATGGAAGGTTGGGCCTTCGTCACCAGAGGGTCCGGGTGGGAGGACGAACGTGGAAGCCAAGGGTGGGCCAAGTTGCTCAGCACCTGGGATATGGGGGGCACTTCTCTGCTGTGGCGGGAGGTCCCGAGCACCCCGAGAGTTCCAGCAGCAGCCACGGTTTCCACATCAGATGCCAGCAACGCCCCCCACACACCCCCAAAAGAACCCACAGCCCGAATGCCTCCAGACACTTCCAATGTCTCCAGGGGTGCAATCGTTCCAGCTGAGAACCACCAATTCCGCCAGGAAAGAAAAACAACATCCAGGAAGCGAGAAGAGACGTCCGCTCCCAGAGCACTGCCCAGACCAGATGTTTCCTTCACCAACAGGCATCTCAGAGGCCCGACCCGGCCCTGGGAGCACGCCCACGTGGGTCTCAGGGGTCTGGACCGTTCGTGACCCGTTCCCTGAACCCTCACTCCCCCTGCATCCCCTCTCTCTCCCGCCCGGGGGAACCCCAGGGTGCCGCTTCGGAGCCGTCTGACACACTGGCGCCCAGTTTGTGCATCTGGGGGACCCAGCACACCTCGACGATGCCTCCGGTGCCTCGGTAGCTGTGGACGAGACTTCACTCTGCAAAGCAAGTGCGCCGTCACTCGAGGAGGGAACACTGACGAGGCCACACCCCTGCTGGGTATGTCAGCTCAGAAGCTTCCAAAGACAGGGATGCTGATAGAACTTTCAGTGAAAGGGGCTCTGGCGGCTGCGGGAAGTCTAAATCAGGACTACGGCCACGGCGGGGGGTGCGGGGGGAGGAGAATGCAAAATGTGGGAAGCTGCTGGATAGACCATGGGGACTTTAGCTCGGTGCTCTCTGATAACCTGAAGGCTTGAGATGGGTGGGGAGAGGGAGGTTCAAGAGCGCGGGTCCATTCTGGGACCACACGCAATGTCTGCTGCTGCCAATGGAGGGCAGTGGCGGGTTCAACGTTTCCTGCCAAGTTCTCAGAAAACACATAACCCGCGTCTCTGGCACGGGCGACCCAGCTCCCCCAAAGAGCCCCGTGTAGATGGTGCTGGGTGGGCTTATGCTCCCCTCCAGGGAACCGAGGATGTGTCTAGATATGTGTCCGAGGAGAGGCACACCTGAGTGCAAACTCGGGTTCTGGGGTCACAAAGAAGTGAAATCAAAGCGTCAGTCGCTCAGTCCTGTCCGACTCTTGGCGACCCCATGGACTGTAGCCTGCCAGGCTCCTTTGTCCATGGGGTTCTTCAGGCGAGAACACTGGAGTGGGTTGCCGTTTCTTTCTCCGGGAGAATCTTCCCGACCCAGGGATCGAACGCGAGTCTCCCGCATTGCAGGCGGATTCTTTACCACCTGAGGCACCAGGGAAGCCCACGGGTCAGTGAGAACTTGACTGTGTTGGGTGTGGGGCTGGGGAGGGGGGAGACCTAGGCGGCGGGAATGCAGGGGGCTGACCTGAGTGTTCTAGATGTGCGCGCACTTGTCGAAGGAGACGCTGGCCACGTACGTCCCGTCGGGGCTGAAGGCCACACTGTAGATGGGCTCCTGGTGCTAGGTGAGCGTGTGGATGCACACGACCCGCTCCATGTCCCAGAGTCGGAGGGTAGAATCGAACGCCGTGCTGGAAGGACACAGAGGTCCCCGAGGATGCCCGTGGGTTCAGAAAAGCTCACCACAGCTGCCAGCAGTTTCCCACCAGTCTCCCGAGGATGCGACTCTCACAGTAAAAGAGTGGCTCTCCTGCGCAGACTCTGAACCTTTCAGAGATTGTAAATGGGTACCTCTTCCTCTTCTAGAACATGACTCAAGATGCACTGAGCACAGAGCCATGGTCCAGGGAGGGGACACAGGCATGCCTGTGGCCACCTCGTGCTGAGTTATGCCAAAAACCATCACCACAACCTCGTAAAGTGTTTCATTTCCATTTAAAATAAATTAAAAAAAAAGTCACGCAATAAATCTCTTTCTATTTTTGGGTGCCATTGTCAGGGGAACAAATTGAGAACCACACTCATTTATTTCTGCACATCTCTGAGACACGAACGTTACATCTTTGGACATTTTGTAAAACGGTCCCACCACTAACAACACATGTTATCACTGCCACTGGAAACAATGCCAAAAATAGAGCTGAGAGCCATATTTGGGGAAATAGCTAAGTGAGCGAACACAAATATTAGCTCCAAGGGTATTAAAATATAATCGGATCCAAATATATAATCACACTCCCGGGAGCTGGAAATTTGAGTTGCGTCTAAATCTGAAAGAAGAGCAGGTGTGTATGTGTGCCAAGTTGTCCCATTCATGTCTGACTCTTTGTGACCCCATGGATTGCAGCCCGCCAGGCTCCTCTGTCCTTGGGATTCTCCAGGCAAGAACACTGCAGTGTGTTGCCGTGCACTCCTCCAGGGAGTCTTCCTGACCCAGGGATCAAACCCATATCTCTTATATCTTCAGCACTGGCAGGCGGCTTCTTGACCACTAGCGCCACCTGGGAAGCCCACCCACCACAAAGCTGTTTCTCTCAGCATTTCTTCCCTCTTCTGGGACTTACATCCATCTCTTTATGCTTGGTTGTCTAGAAGCCTCACTTACGCCCGTCACGGGTACCATGTGATTCAGAAACAAAACAACGCAAAACAAAAGACACTGTTTTGTTCCTAGACCTTTCATTGGATTTGAGGACTGTGACTGGCAATGAGAGGATAACACCTCTCATGTTTTTCTGGATCAGCTTTTCAGCTGATGCAACAATTCCTTTCTGTGTTTTCTGAGAGATGCCCTTGGGTCATGCACTTTCAGTAACAGACTGTTCATCCCACTGTTATGGGACAAAGACAAGGGGAGGGGGGCTACCTCTAACATACAGTAAGGCTGGGCCAGCGGCCACTCCTCCCCACCACACCATTCTCGGCAAATACGCAGAAAAAAACCCCACTGCTGCTTCCTCCCAAGTCCTGTCTTTCCCAGGCCAGACACACCCACACTTCGTGGGATCATGGTTTCTAGAAGCCTCAGGGTATCCTTCCTTCACTTGGAATATCTTTAGCTTGTGTCCCTCAAGGTTCTTACTAAAATACCCTATTGGGAGTGCAACATTGTATCCTGCGTGACGTCGGACCAGGACCAGGAACACACAAGACTGCAGAACGCAGCCTCAGTGATGACCTTTTGTGAACGTCTAACCACTCTGCTCCCTTCTGGCGTGTCACTGACTGACTAGTCCTCTGCCTCCAATGCTGGCCTCTAAGGGGGTTTACTGCCTATACCAGGGGTCCCCATCCCCTGCGATCTGATGCCTGATGATCCGAGCTGAAGCAGATGCAATCATAACAGCAATAAAGGGCACAGTAAATGTAGTGCGCTTCAATCATCCTGAAACCTTGGGGAAGTGATTTTCCACAAAGCTGGTCCCTGGTGGCAAAAAAGCAAGGGACAGCCAGGATGAACAGTTAGCCTGGATCTGGTATCGGCTGGGGGACCTTTGATCACCATTCAACATTCTTCCCAGCTGCAGCCAAGTTGGCCCAAGTAAACCAAGCCCGAAGTTAAAGTCGCTCAGTCGTGTCTGACTGTTTGGGACCCCATGGACTACACAGTCCATGGGATTCTCCAGGCCAGAATACTAGAGTTGATAGCCTTTCCCTTCTGCAGGGGATCTTCCTGACCCAGGAATTGCACCAGGGTCTCCTGCATTGCAGGTGGATTCTTTACCAACTGAGCTATCAGGGAAGCCCGACGAAGGGTGAAGTCCAAGCTAAATTGTTTCCTTTTTTCAGTTGTAGTAAAAAGCTTCATCAGAGCAAAGTGCCGAGAGACTGGAGGTACGTGATTCCTTCTTCCAGCCTCAAGGTTAAAAGCATGTTCATCCCAACTTAGCCATGACGTGATAAGCTCTATCTCGCAGCCCTTGCACAGTGAGCGGTCTCTCCAGTTGACTTAGTTGGTTTCTAAGTAACTTTGGGTGTGAGTCGCTCAGTTGTGTCCAACTCTCTGTGACCCCACAGACTGTAGCCCACCAGGCTCCTCTGTCCATGGGATTCTCCATGCAAAAATACTGGAGTGGGTTGCCATTTCCTTCTCCAGGGGAATCTTCCCAAACCAGGGATCGGACCCAAGTCTCCTGCATTATAGGCAGACTCTTTAGCATCTGAGGGCATAAACACGTTTGTAAGACACCCTGACAGCATCTCTTGGTCTCTTGGGGACGTGAGTGACTTTTACCGGCTGCGTGGCTGGCACAGCCTCAGCAATCAAGGGAGCTTTCGGCAACTGAGACTGGGTTGCGGGCTGTCTGTCCATTACCTTGCCAGCATGATGCTGGAGTTGGGGTTGTGGTGGCTGGACTGGTGGGTTTCCGCTTGACGGTGTATATCTCTTTGCTGTGCGCCTGAAGCTCGTGGACACACGTGTCCTGCTTCATACTCCAGATCTAGGGCACACAACGGGATCGCAGTGAGCAAAGGCTGATTCTCCCACCGGGGTGTGGGGAGTTGGTCACGGCTCCTGCCTGGAGCATTG
The DNA here is from genome assembly GCF_033118175.1 of Dama dama. Taxonomy (NCBI): domain Eukaryota; kingdom Metazoa; phylum Chordata; class Mammalia; order Artiodactyla; family Cervidae; genus Dama; species Dama dama. The sequence continues at coordinate 11,433,358 of NC_083715.1, forward strand.
CAGAGGTTTCTCTTGTCTCTGGGAAGCTCAGGGCCAGCAGGTTGGGCGGCTGACAAAGGGCAGGTGCTTCACAGGCAGAGGCGTCTGCTGACCACCAGGGGGCGCCCGTGAGAAAGGCCGGGGGCGGGGGCGAGGGCGGGGACGGGGGGAGGGGGCGGTCCATACTACCCTAGTCTGATCTCAGAAGCTAGGCAGGGTCCGGTTGGGTCTAGTTAGTACTGGGATGGGAGAAAGGCCTCGGGAACGAAAGGAAGTTCCCCGGGACTGTGGCCGATAAACAGGGCTTCATTGCCGGGGCAAGCGGGACGCCGTTTGCCAAGACAAAAGATGACAGAGACATTAAGGAAGCTCACGACACAACTGTCAGCTGCAGGAGCAGCACTGGGACTGAAGACAGTGTGGGGGCTCTGGGGGTCAACTAGGGTCATTCCAGCCTTACCTTCAATGTGATGTCATCAGAGCAAGAGGCCTGCAACATGCCAGAGGGATCCCATTTGATGGCGCTGACTTCATTCTGCAAGAGAGCCAAAGGTTGAAAAAAAAAAAAAGGAAAGAAATGAAAGCCTGGGAGTAGTAAACAGAAGTTTCCAGGAGGGGGCAGTAATGCTCTGTCATCTATGCAGAAAGCCTGGCAGTACTAAGCACAAGCATCCAGCAGGGGGCAGGAGTGCTCTGTCTGCTCTGTGAAATGCCTGGGATGAGAGAAACCAAGCTTCCAACAGGGGCAGGAGTGCTCTGCCTTCTGCGAAAAAAGCCTGGGAGTAGTAAACACAAGCGTCCAGCAGGGGTCAGGAGCGCTCTGTCTGCTATGTGAAAAGCCTGGGATTAGTAAACACAAGTTTCCAACAGGGGGCAGGAGTGCTCTGCCTTCTCCGAAAATAGCCTGGGAGTAGTGAACACAATCGTCCAGCAGGGGTCATGAATGCTCTGTCTTCTATGCAAAAAGCCTGGGAGTACTAAACACAGTGTCCAGCAGGGGGCAGGAGCACTCTGTTCTTGCTGTAAAAACGCCTGGGAATAGTAAGCACAAGTTTCCAGCAGGGGGCAGGAGCGCTCCGCCTTCTCTACAAAAAACCTGGGAGTAGTAAACACGAGCGTCCAGCAGGGGGCGGAGCGCTCTGTGGTCTCTGTCAAAACCTGGGAGCATTATAAAAAAAATGTGGGGGAAAAAAGGAAGAAAAAAAAGCCTGGGCGTAGTTAACACAAGCGTCCAGCAGGGGCAGGAGCGCTCTGTCTTCTATGCCAAAAGCCCAGGAGTAGTAAGCACAAGCATAAGTTTGGGGGAAGGAATGCTCTGGCTTCTATGCAAAAAACCTGAGAGTAGGTAGCACAAGCGTTCAGCAGGGGGCAGGAGCGTTCTGTCTTCTCTGCAAAACGTCTGGGAGTATAATAAAAATAAATGGGGCGGGGGAAAGAAAAAAAAAAAGCCTGGGAATAGTAAACACAAGCGTTCAGCAGGGGGCAGGATCGGTCTGTCTTCTATGCCAAAAGCCCGGGAGTAGTAAGCACAAACGTCCAGCAGGGGGCAGGAATGCTCCCTCTTCTATGCAAAAAACCTGGGAGTAGTAAGCACAAGCGGCCAGCAGGGTCAGGAATGCTCTGTCTTCTATGCAGAAAGCAAGGGCGTAGTAAGCTCAAGGATCCAGCAGGGGGCAGGAGCGCTCTGTTCTTGCTGAAAAACTGCCTGGGTGTAGTAAGCACAAGCTTCCAGCAGGGGGCAGGAGCACTCCGTCCTCATTGCAAAAAGCCTGGGACCTGTAACACAGGCTGGATGCAGAGTTCCAAAGAACATCAAGAAAGCCTTCCTCAGGGATCAGTGCAAAGAAATAGAGGAAAACAATAGAATGGGAAAGACTAGAGATCTCTTCAAGAAAATTAGAGATACCAAGGGAACATTTCACGCAAAGATGGGCTCAATAAAGGACAGAAGTGGTATGGTCCTAACAGGAGCAGAAGATGTTAAGAAGAGGTGTCAAGAATACCCAGAAGAACTATATAAGAAAAAGCTTCATCACACAAATAATCATGATGGTGTGATCACCAACCTAGAGCCAGACATTCTTGAATGCGAAGTCATGTGGGCTTCAGGAAGCATCATGACGAACAAAGCTAGTGGAGGTGATGGAATTCCAGTTGAGCTAGTTCAGATCCCAAAGATGATGCTGTGAAAGTGCTGCACTTAATATGACGGCAAATCTGGAAATCTCACCACTGGCCACAGGACTGGAAAAGGTCAGTTTTCATTCCAATCCCAAAGAAAGGCAATGCCAAAGAATGTTCAAACTCCTGCACAATTGCATCCATCTCACACGCTAGTAAAGTAATGCTCGAAATTCTCCAAGCCAGGCTTCAAAAGTACATGAACCATGAACTTCCAGATGTTTAAGCTGGATTTAGTAAAGGTTGAGGAACCAGAGATCAAATTGCCAGCATCTGCTGGATTATCAGAAAAGCAAGAGAGTTCCAGGAAAACATCCACTTCTTTCTTTACTGACTATGCCAAAGCCTTTGACTGTGTGGACCACAACAAACTCAGGAAAATTCTTAGAGATGGGAATATCAGACCACCTGACCTACCTCTGGAGAAATCTATATGCAGATCAGGAAGCAACAGTTATAACTGGACATGGGACAACAGACTGGCTCTAAACAGGGAACAGAGTACATCAAGGCTGTATATTGTCACCCTGCTTATTTAACTTATATGCAGAGTACATCATGAGGAACGCCGGGCTGGAAGAAGCACCAGCTGGAATCAAGATTGCTAGGAGAAATATCAATAACCTCAGATATGCAGATGACAGCACCCATATGGCAGAAAGTGAAGAACTAAAGAGCCTCTTGATGAAACTGAAAGAGGAGAGTGAAAAACTTGGCTTAAGACTCAACATTCAGAAAACTAAGATCATGGCATCCGGTGCCAGCACTTCATGGCAAATAGATGGGGAAAGAGTGGCAGTCTATTTTTGGGGACTCCAAAATCACTGCAGACAGTGACTGCAGCCATGAAATTAAAAGATGCTTACTCTTTGGAAGGAAAGTTATGGCCAACCTAGACAGCATATTAAAAAGCAGAGACATTACTTTACTGACAAAGGTCCGTCTAGTCAAAGTTATGGTTTTTCCAGTAGTCAGGGGTGAATGGGAGAGTTGGACTATACAGAAAATTGAGGAGATGCTTTTGACCTGCGGTGTTGGAGAAGACTCTTGAGAGTCGCTTGGACTGCAAGGAGATCCAGCCAGTCCATCCTAAAGTCCGAAATCAGTCCTGAATATTCATCGGAAGGACTGATGCTGAAGCTGAAGCTCCAATCCTTTGGCCACCTGGTGCGAAGAGCTGACTCACTTGAAAAGACCCAGATGCTGAGAAAGACAAGGTGGGAGGAGAAGGGGACGACAGAGGATGAGATGATTGGATGGGATCACTGACTCAACGGACATGAGTTTGAGCAAGCTCTAGGAGTTGGTGATGGATGGGGAAGCCTGGTGTGCTGCGGTCCACGGGGTCACACAGAGTGGGACACGACTGAGCGACTGAACTGAACTGACTGCCTGGTTTCCAGGAGGAGCGGGTTCTCTCCTCCAGTAAAACGGCTGCTCCCACCATCTCGATGGGCAACCTGGACTCTCCTGAGTTTTGGCTGCAGGGTCCATTGCCGTGGACGTGAGCCCTTCCCCCATCCCCCATCTTCTAAATTCCTCTGCTCTCTGAGGGCTCATCACTCTTGGTGTGACCTATTCCGACCTAGATCCCCCCGGACTCATCTTCATCCTGCCCCAAGAGGACTCTGTGAGTGCCTCTCCCCCCGCAGGCCACGGTAGGGTTTCGTGTGGTTGTCGTGGAGACACTACAGGCACACACTTGCTTTTATTTGGTCGTAATCATAGCCTCTTCCTGTATCTCAGGCTTCTCCAGGCATTTACCTCCCTGAGGCTCTCTCTTCTCTTCCTTGACTATTCTCCAAAATTCTGCACGCGTTAAACAGGGCTCATTCTGCCTGTCTTGATACAGGCTTCCGTTCAGTTCAGTTCAGTCCCTAAGCATGTCAGACTCTTTGCGACCCCATAGACTGCAGCACGCCAGGCCTCCCTGTCCACCACCAGCTCCCGGAGCTTGCTCAAAGGCATGTCCATCGAGCTGGTGATGCCATCCAACCATCTCGTCCTCTGTTGTCCCCTTCTCCTCCCGCCTTCAACCTTTCCCAGCATCAGGGTCTTTTCCAAGGAGTCAGTTCTTCGCATCAGGTGTCCAAAGTATTGGAGCTTCAGCATAACTCCTTCCATTCAATATTCAGGACTGATTTCCTTTAGGATGCACTGGTTGGATCTCCTTGCAGCCCAAGTCTTCTCCAACACCACAGTTCAAAGCATCAATTCTTGGGCACTCACCCTTCTTTATGGCCCAACTTTCACATCCACACATGACTATGTGAAAAACCGTAGCTTTGGTTACATGGGCTTAGGACCTGACTATGCTCAGATCATTGCCAACATTTCCATCATTCCATAATCTTAAATATATAATAACATAAAGCTGTCCTTTGGTATCCATGAGAGGTTTGTTCTGGGACCCCCATGGAAACCAAAATCCACAGATGCCCTCCACATCTGCTTGGTCTACATTTGTGGGGCAGTGTGGAGGACTGTCTGTTTACAGACTTTATGTATTATAAACACACATGTGCATATACGTTTTTGGGGATGAAAGTATTGTACATACTACACACAGGAGACACAGGCCACCTAGACAAGTCTATGGCACAACGATACACCATTTCCTCAGTTTTGCCATGTGACCCTCATTCACATCAAGATCAGAAATCTGTCTTTCTTGGGGAAAGCAGTCCAGGCAGCTGCTGGATTTGTGCTTTTGGAGTCCTAGGGCCACAGAGGGGATTCAGACCATTCCATGACCATGATCGTGGTACCCAGGGCTGCAAGCTCCTAAATCTGCCCTTGTTATGACATCACAGCCACCTGGACCCAAGATGCCCAGCAGCAGTAAAAAGGACTTTTGAGCTTTTCTGAGTTCTTAACCTCTGTATTGATATCCAGTCTGCCAAAATCATCAGAAGCCCTGACGGCTCTCCTCTGAGGGTTCCTCCTGCCGAGCAAGACACAGCCCCAACCCAACTCTAGAGCAAAGATGCTAGCTGCTGGCTTTCCCAGGCTCCCTTGCAGCTAGAGCGTGTCTCAGAGGGCCTGGCGCGGCTGAGGAGACTCATGCCCCAATTCAACATTGGAAGCTGATGCACAAGGCAATGGGCTGTGCAGAAGCAATTCCGGGAAGGGGTTGGCAGCTGGAACGTCTGCTTTGGAAGGCAGCCTGGGTGAATTCCTAGGGGCCAGCCCAGCGTCTGGCATTGAGGTGTGGGCAGCTCCCCAGTGCTGTGTGTGTTACCTGCATGGGCCCGATTCTGTGCCTGGCTCTGGCTGCTTCTGTCTGTCCTGCCCCCATGCCTGGGATACCTCAGAGCTGCTTAGTATACTCCTCAATCATTCTGGCTTCCGTTAGCCAGAGTCCAGTGGCTCAGCTGGTAAAGAATCTGCCTGCAATGCAGAAGACCTGGGTTAAATCCCTGGGTCGGGAAGATCCCCTGGAGAAGGAAATGGCAACCCACTCCAGTATTCTTGCCTGGAGAATTCCATGGACAGAGGAGCCTGGCGGGCTACACACAGTAGCAGAGTCAGACATGACGGAAGCGACAAAGAGTTTCACTTTCAGTTCAGTTCATTTGCTCAGTCGTGTCCGACTCTTTGCGGCCCCACAGACTGCAGCACACCAGGCCTCCCTGTCCATCACCAACTCCCGGAGTCCGCCCAAACTCATGTCCATTGAGTCGGTGACACCATCCAACCATCTCATCTTCTGTCAGCCCCTTCTCCTCCTGCCCTCAATCTTTCCCAGCATCAGGGTCTTTTCCAGTGAGTCAACTCTTCGCATCAGGTGGCCAAAAGATTGGAATTTCAGCTGCAACATCAGTCCTTCCAATGAACACCCAGGACTGATCTCCTTGAGGATGGACTGGTTGGGTCTCCTTGCAGTCCAAGGGACTCTCAAGAGTCTTCTCCAATACCACAGTTCAAAAGCATCAATTCTTCGCTGGTCAAATTTCTTTATAGTCCAACTCTCACATCCACACATGACCAATGGAAAAACCATAGCCTTGCCAAGTGTTTAAATGAGCCTACTCATTGCCCTACTGCAGATTCCCCACCTTCTCACTCACAATCATGCTTTTGGTGGAGTTTCTCTCAGTAACTCGGCTCAAGCATAAGTGTTTCTCTTTATAGGAGCTCCCATGCTCCAGAGATAGTATTAACTTCAAGGTTCAATGAAAGGTAACCCTTCTAACAGTCCCTGCCTGTCCCGACCCCTGTGGAGCCTCCCTCCCCTCGACTTCCCATGTGGCTCTCCAGGTGGACCTATATCTTCACTTTGCTTACCTTGTGTGTGGATGAAGACACTTTGCAGAAAAAGGGAGCTAGGCTGTGGGAAAAAAACCCAAAATTCCACGGAATTCAGAGCCTTTTGTAAAGGTCCATTATCTGCAGCCTGCACCTTCTCATGCATGTAAACTAGTGATTTGCAGGCTCCCATCACCAACAGTGACGAAGACCAGTGCCCACATGGGTACAGAAACCTTCCCGTGAGTATGAAAAACACCCCAAAGACCTTTAAGGAACATCACCCAGATGTGGGCCCCTGAAAAAAAAAAAAAAACAAGCTCTCTGCTCTGTGAGTGGAAACTCAGATTCCGAAAACAAATTGGGTACGGGAGGGGTCTCAAAGGGCAAATATTTTTAGAATCAGTGCAGCAAAGGATTCCACAGAGATGATACTTAGGTAAAAGCTCGGGCCATCTGGTCTCAACCCAGTTTCCATCACAGCACAAAGGGACCTCCTTGAAGCTGTGACCGAGCTACCAGCGTCCGTGGCTACAGCTACAGAAGTCCGAGTTCCACCACCCTCATTGACCGGTGCTTAAGTCCTGCCACACAACCTGTACCCTGGTGGGTTCATGACACGGGTCACCCCAGACTCTTCAGCAGAAGGGCTCGAGAGTGCTCAGAGCCTCACCCCAGTTCTGCCACATGGGAGCATGCTCGGTCAGCTCGGTAATTATTACAAGGAAAAAAAAAAAAAACAGGAAGAGAGAGAGAAATTTAGAATCAGGCAGGTCTGCACCCCAGTGACACTGGGGCAGAAGCAACAGCCCAGGTCCTGTGTGATTCCCACACAGGGTCAGCTTGTGGCCGGAGGCTCTTTGGGGTGACTCACATGCATGGCCAGGTGCAGCCCGTTTGGCTGCCTCTGTGTCAGTTCCCTGCTGCCTGTCACTGGGGGTGGGGCGGACATCGCTTCAAAGTGACAATGTGGCTTCTGTTTATGGATTACAGCCTCATAAAGGGAACCAGTCACCGTCTCCACGTGTCTGCCTGCAGTCACCGGCCATCCCTATGACTTTAGGTTCTTCTAAGTCTATTCATCGTGGAACTCAAAATCTGCCAGTGACCCAATTCTGCTGACAGAACATCCATCTGCTTTAAGACTTTTCTAAAACAGCCAGCCTGAAACAAAGTAAGGAGAAAGAACCTAGTTACAAAAAAAAAAAAAAAAAAAAAAAAAAGGCATGCTTGCCTTTCACATCCTATCGCATCTACACCCCTCTGGTCTCTTCACCTGGTTTACAACCAGCTGGTTGCAAAAGCAGCTCCAGCCCCTGCCCATATCTCTTGGAGGAAAAAAAGCACAAGAGCCTGGGGTCTTGACTGAGCAGAGCAGTCAGGGTGGGCCCCCCCAAATTACCACCCCAGACGAAGAAGAAAGCACACACGGAAATTTCTCTATCAAAATAGAGCAATTTATTCGAGACAACCGAATATGGTGTGTTTCCCCCTTTTTTCTTCATTTTAAGTCTGAATTTAATTTGATCACATGGATCACATCATTGTCTAACAGTGATGCTATCAGCCATGCCATGTAGGCCACCCAAAATGACATACCATGGTGGATAGTTCTGGCAAAATGTGATTCACTGGAGAAGGGATTGACAAACCACTTCAGCATTCTTGCCGTGAAAATTCCATGAACAATATGAAAAGATAAAATGATATGACTGATAGATGAATTCCCCAAGTCTGTAGGTGTCCAATATGCTATTGGAGAAACAGCAGAGAAAATAGCTCCAGAAGAAAGAAAGGACTGAGTCAAAGCAGAAATGCTGCCCAGTTGTGGATGTGTTTGGTGGTGAAGGTAAAATCTGATGCTGTAAAGACTAATATTGCATGGGAACCTGGAATATTATGTCCAGGAATCAAGGTAAATTGAAAGTGATCAAATAGGAGATGAAAAGAGTGAATATTGAGGTTTTAGGAATCAGTGAACTGAAATGGATGAGAATGGGCAAATTTAATTCTGATGACATTATATTTACTATTGTGGGGCAACCATCTCTTTGAAGAAATGGAGTAGACTTCACAGTCATCAAAAGAGCCCAAAATGCAGTACTTGGGTGCAAGCTTAGTGATCTCAGTTCATTTCTGGACAAACCATTCAATCTCACAGTCATCCAATTCTATACCCCAACCACTAGTGCTGAATATGTCAAGGTTGAACAGTTTTATGATGACCTACAATAACTTCTAGAACTAACACCAAAAAAAAAAAGTGCTTTTCATCATGAAGGACTGGAACACAAAAGTAGGAAATTAAGTGATACACAGAGTAATGGGCAAATTTGGCCTTGATTACAGAATGAAGCAGGGCAAAAGCTAAAAGAGTTTTGCCGAGAGAACATTCTGATCATAGTAGATATCCTCTTTCAACTATACCAGATGACTTTCTAGACATGGACATCACCAGCTGGTCAGTCCTGAAACCAGATTGATTATATTCTTTTCAGGCAAAGATGGAGAAGCTCTATATGAGACCAGGAACAAAACAAGACCATATCTGTGGCTCAGATTGGAAACGCCTCATTGCATAATTCAGACTTAAAGAAAATCAGGAAAATCACTAGATCATTCATGGTTAATTCATTCATGTGTAAATCAAATCTGCATACAGTTTCACATATATGAAATATGGAATTTTATATATATAACATATAAATATATGTAGTAAATCTATAATGTTCTATACATCTTGTATATATTCAGGAGGAAGATTTAATATATATGAAATATGAAATATTATTCTTGTCCTATATGAGAATCTGTGTGAAGATTTTCAGATATGTGAAAGACAGCATATTCTTAATATCACATATTAAAATCTGGGCACTAACTTTTATATATAGCTAATAAAATACTTTCTATATATCACATAAACTGGGTGTAGATTTTCATAATATGAAAAATAGAATATTCTATTAGTCACATAAATATACTGGGCAATGATTAACTTATGCATATAAAATATGGAATTTTCATTATGTCACATATCCCTTTCTTGGTAAATATTTTCATATATATATAAATTATAGAATTTTATCTCTTTCACATGCACATATAAAAACCTGGGGCTGATTTTCACATGTATGAAGTTTAATTTTTGTATGTCAAAAATATTGGTGGAGGTTTTTGTATATATGAAGTATGGATTTTATATTTTGTCACCTATAAAAATCTGGATATAGATTTCTGTATTTAAAAAATGTGGAATTTTATCTGTCTTATATGAGAACTTTGGTGCACATTTTCTTATATATAAAGTATGGAATTTTCTTGATGTCACTCACTAAAATCTGGGCTCAGACAGTCATATATATGAGGTATGGAATTTTTTATATGTCTCATAGCAAATCTAAAGGAAAATGTTCATAAACATGATATGTGGAATTATCTCAAAGTCATGTGTGAATATCTGGGTCTAGATTTTCAAATATGTGAGAAATGAAATTTTCTCTGTATCACACAAGCAAATCTGAATTGACATTTTCCTAAATATAAAATATAGGATTTTCTTGACCTATATTTGAAAATCTAGGGGCATGTATACATGTGCATTTAAAAACAGATTTTTCATTATGTCACCTTTGTGAATACAGTCTGTGCTTCACTGGTGGCTCAAAGGTTAAAGCATCTGCCCACAATGCGGGAGACCTGGGTTCTATCCTTGGGTTGGCAAGATCCCCTGGAGAAGGAACTAGAAACCCGCTCCAGTATTCTTGCCTGGAGAATCCCATGGGCGGAGGAGCCTGGTGGGCTACAGTCCATGGGGTCGCAAAGGGGTGGACACAACTGAGAGATTTCACTTTCACTTTTCATATTTTAACTTTGTTTACCATGTTTAACTTTGTTTACTATGTATACAAATTTAACTTTACAAATTAAATTTACTATATTTAATTTTGTTTACCATATATATAAGTTATGATAATTTCCATATGTCATATTTGGTAATGTGGGTGCTACTTTACATAAAAATGAAATATACAGTATTGCATATATTACATACAAGAATTTATGAAATATTGAATTCTCAGTGTAGCATATATGAAATATTGAATTCTCTGTGTAATATAAGGATGTTAAGTGGAGATTTTTGTGCATAAGACATACAGAATTTACTCTGTGTCACATATATAAATATTAACCCAGTTTTTACTAACATGAAATATGTTTCTATATGTCAATATCTGTGTGATTATATTCACATATCTGAAATATATAATTTTCTCTATCATATATGAAAACCTTGATGCAGGTCTTCAAGTATATAAAATGGGATTTACTGTATACCACATATGAAAACCTGGTTGCATATTTATATATACAAAATAAGGATTTTACTCTACAAAATTCTTGTGACAGATATTCATATAGGAAATAAGTCATTTTTCTATGTCACATAGAGAAATCTAAATGCTGATTTTCAAATAAGTGAAATATGACATTTTATATATCATACTTTAAATCTAGACATTGATTTTCAATATATGAAATATGATATATATTCTACATCACATGTGAGAATCTAGGTGCATGTTTTTGTTATGTGAATATGGAATATAGTTAATCTCACATTTGAAAGTCTATGCATGGATTTTCATATATGGAAAATAAAAAATTTACTCAATATCACTTATGAAAATCAAAGTGGTTTAGATATAAATGAATACAGGATTTTCTTTATGAAACAAGTCTAATCTGGGAAATATTTGCATATGTATGAATTATGGAATTTTATGTAATTTATATCTGGAAGTTTGGGTGCTGGTTTTTATACATATTAAATATGGATTTTCCTGTATATCACAAGAAATAATTTGGTGCAGAATTTAACATATGTGAAATATGAAATAGTCTCTATGTTGACTATGAATATATAGGTGCTGCCAAGTCACTTCAGTCATGTCTGACTGTGCAACCCGAGACAGCAGCCCACCAGGCTCCCCCATCCCTGGGATTCATATGTGGGATCCCTGATAGCTCAGCTCATAAAGAGTCCACCTGCAATGCGGGAGACCTAGGTTCAATTCCTGGGTTGGGGAGATCCCCTGGAGGAGGTCATGGCAATCCACTCCAATATTCTTGCCTAGAGAATCACCATGGACAGAAGAGCCTGACAGGAGTTGCAAAGAGTTGCACAAGACTTAGTGACTAAACATGGCACATTTCACAAACAGGAAATATGGAATCTTCCTTTTGTCACAGAAAATAAATGAGGAAAGTTTCAAGCATAAGAGATATGGAACTTTCTATACATGACATTCAAAATTCTGAACTCAGATTTTAGATATATTTATGTGACATGGAGTTTTCACTATGTCACACACAAAAATTTGGGTTCAGATTTTCAAATGTATGAAATATGCAATTTTATATATTTCATATATTAGTGCAGATATTCACTTATATGAAAAAAACAGTATTTTCTCTATGTGCATTCAAGAATCCAAGCTCATATATATATGTATGTGTAATATAAATGGAATTTTCACTATGTCACATACAAAAATCTGGATTCAGATTTTCATATGTATGAAATATAGAATTTTCTCTATTTCACATCAGTATTTTGTTGCAGCTGTTCATATATATGAAATACAGTATTGCAGCCTTTTGCAATTTGCAAGAGAATTTAATGTCTTACAGATTAAAATTTGGATGCTGAGTTGTATATATATATATATATATATATAAAATAAAGATTCTTCATGTCACATAAAAGAATCTTAGAATAGATTTTTAAATATATGAAATATGGAACTTTCTATATGTCATGTGACTATTTGGGAGCTGATTTTCATATATTTATAATATGAAAATATTCTTGTGTCAATATGACAACCTGGTACATATTATCACATACATGAAATATGAATTTTCCCCTATAATACATGTAATAATCTGGGTGTAGATCTTAATATAAATGAAACATGGAATTTTATGTAGGTCACATATGAAAGTCTGCTCATAGTATTTCACATGTGTGAAATATGGAATTTTCCTATTGTCACAGATATAAATAAACTGTATAATGTATAAATAAATACAAAACATGTATAAATATGAAATTTTTCCATGTCATAAAGGGAAATCTGGGCTCATATTTCTATATATTTGAAATATAAAATTATCTGTATGCCAGTATGTAAATCTGATGATTTTCATATACATAAAATATGGAATTTTCTTTGTATTACATACAATAATCTAGGTATAGATTTTCAAAGGTAGGTCACATATGGGAATATGTGCAAAGTATTTCAAATGTTTGAAATACAGATTTTCCTTTTAACTATGATATAAACTGGTCACAAGTTTTTATAAAGTATGAAATATGGAATTTTCTCAGTGTCACATATGAGAATCTGGGTGAAGTATATTTCATATATGAAATGGGGATTTTTCTTTATATGACAACCATGTGAGTAAACTAAATTTTATGTTTCTGACATTCAAAAATTATGCTCAGCCTTATATACATGAAATAGGGCCTTTTCTTGATTTCATATATGTGTATTTGAGTGCTAATAATCAAGTATAAGAAGTAAGTAGTTTTTAATATTTTACATATTTAAATTTGGATGCTTATTTTCAAATATTTAAAATATGAAATATTCTGTTTCATATACAAAAATCTGGTTGCACATTTTCATGTATATGTTATATGGAATTTTAAATCTGATCAAAGATACTAATATTGTTTCAATATGAAATTTTCTGTATATATATCATATATAAATTTGGGCCCAGATAGTCATATAAATAAAACATGGAAGTTTATTTTACTCACATGAACATATCTCTGAGCAAATATTCATGTGTTTGAAATATGAAATTTAGTTTGTCAATAGAAACATCAACTATATATATACTATGAAATATGTAATTTTATCTATGTCACCTATGAGAATCTAAGTGTAATATCATATATAAATGAAATAGGGAATTCCTCTTATATCACATATAAAATCTGGTTGAATGTTTTCATGTATATGAACTATAGAGTTTTTAAAATTTCACTTATATGTATCTAGGTTAATATGTTCATATATATTATATATGAAATTTTATGTCTTTTACATATCTTCATTTAAGGGGTAGATTTTTGTATATATGAAATATGAAATTGTATCTGTATCATATATTTAGATTTGGATGCAGATTTTCATATATTTAAAATATGAAATTGTCTTTATGTCATATATAATGATCTGCAGGGACCTGGCTAAAGATTTTCATACTTAAGAAATATGGACTTTTTCTAGTCATCAAAATTTGGACTCTGATTTGTATATATTTAGAACACAGATTTATTAGCATGTCACAGAGAAGAATCTGTGTGAATACACTTTAAATATCTGTGATTTAAAAAAAAAATACACCTGTTAATACAGGAGGTACAAGAAATACGAGTTTAATCCCTGGGTCAGGAAATGCCTTGGAGACATAAATAGCAACCCACACCAATGTTCTTGCATGAGAAGTCCCATGGGCAGAGATCCCTGGTGGGGTACATGGGGCCACAGAGATTCTGACATGACTGAAGCAACTGAGCACATAGGAAATATAGAATTTTCATTGTTTTATATATAGGTATCTATGGGAAAATATTCAATATATGAAACACAGAATTTTCTGTTACATCATATAATTTGATTGCTAATATTCATATATATGAAATATGGAATTTTCTGTTTCATGTATTTAAATCAGGATAAAGATTTTCATATATATGAGACATGAAATTTGGTCAATACCATATATGAAATTCTGGGTACAGAATTTATAAAAAAATGATAGATGCTCTAATTACCTAAATTGGGCATAGATTTTAATATATCTAGGATATGGAATTTTCTCTATAACATTTAAAAATATGATACATATATACATGTGTAAAGTAATGAATTTTTTCTACCTCACATATATGAAAGTTTCATGTATGAAATGTGAAATTTTCCCTATGTCACATATGTCAATCTGGATAAAAGTGCTCATATATATAAAGTATAGAATTTTGTCTATATCACAGATGAGAATTAGGTACAAATTTCATATAAATTAATAATAATTTTCTCAACCTCACTTATGGGTATCTGGAACCAGATTTTCATATGTAGGCACTTTGGAATTTTCTTCGTGTCATGTATGAAAACCTGGGAGCAGATTTTCAGATGTATGAGTATGAATTTTCTTGATGTCATATGACTATTTGGGGAAAGTTATTCATATATGTGAACCAAGGAATTTAGTCTATGTTCATACAAAATTCTTGTCACAGATTTTCATATATATTAAAGAAGGAATTATCTCTATTTTATGTATGCAAATCAGAAGCAGATTTTCATATACATGGAATATGAAATTTTCTCAAAGTCACATATGTGAATTTCAGTGCAGAGCTTCCAATATATAAAGTATATAATTTTACTGGTGTCATCTGTTGAGATTTTTAGATTCAGATTTTCATTCATAGGAAATATTGTATTTTCTCTTTGTCATATGAGAATCTAGTTGCTGAGTTTCAGTACATGAAAATCAAGTGCTTTTGATCTCATGTATAAAAATCTGGGCACAAATTTTCATATATATGAAATTAGGAAATTGCTGTATGTCACATATGAAATTCTGGGTGCAGATTTTCCTCTACATGAAATATGGAATTTCTATGTGTTACATAAAATAAACTTCCAAACATTTTAATATATGAAATATGGAATTTTTCCTATGTAATATGGTTATCTGGGAACTGTATTTCATATGTACAAAATATGGAATTTTCTCTGTTATATATGAGATCTGGTTGCAGATATTTTAATATGTTAATATAGACTTTCTATCTTTTACATAGCAAAATTTGCATCCTCATTTATATTTATATATGAAATGTGCAATTTTTTGTTTCCTATATTAAAATCTGGATTCAGATGTTCACATATATGAACTGTGGAATTTTATTTTTGTCATATATGAAAATCTGGACCCAAATTTTAATATGTTTTGAATATAAAATTGCCTCCATGCTACATTTTCTTCATGTCATATGTAAGACTCAAAGGCAGATTTTCATTTATAGTAAATATCAACTTTCTCTGTCACATAAGGAAATCTGAGTGGTTTTAATATATGTTAAACAAAGTTTTCTGATTGTCACCTATGATAAACTATGATGTCACCTATGATAAACTGGACCACATATATGAAATAGGGTATTTAGTCTGTCATATATGAGAACCTGGGTGCAGATGAAATATATGAAATATGGAGTTTTCTTGATGACATATTATGAAAATCTTGACACACATTTTATATTAAATTAAGACTTTATTTTACATAGAATCTCTGGGTTTTTCATATTTCTTGAATATGGAATTTTCTCTAAAGGTACATAAAATAATCTGGACAAAGATTTTCATATATATGAAACATGGAATATTTTGTATGTAACATATGAGAATCTACTCACATTATATTCTGTATAGGAAATATGGCATCTTCATATGTCACATACAAAAATCGATGCTGAATTACATATATATGAAATGTGGAATTTTCTCATATATAATTATGTGCAGATAATCATATATATGATATATAATTTTCTGCCTTTTCCTATTTAATTCTGGGTGCTGATTTTCTAAGTATAAAATGAATTTCCTTTCTGTCACATATGAAATCATGGACATTAATATTTCATATCTATGAAGAATATGGATGAGAATTTTCAGGTATGTGAAATATGGTAATTTCTTAACCTGAGGACCAATTTGAGTATAGGTGATATGGAATTTTTTTTCACAGACTAATCTAGGCAAAGGTTTTCTTATATATATAAATTAGAGAATTTTCATACATCACATACAAATTCTGTTCAGATTTTTGTATATATGAAGTATAGCTTTTTCCATTTGATACATAACTATGTAAGTACAGATACTGATCCATATGAAAGATACATTTTATGTCATTTGCATATTAAAATTTTTGTGCAGATTTTCATATATATGAAATATGAAAATTTCAGTCCATGATATGTGATAATCTGGGCCCAGTTTGCTTCTTGCTGCTACTGCTGCTGCTAAGTTGCCTCAGTTGTGTCTAACTCTGCGACCCCATAGACGGCAGCCCACCAGTCTCCCCCATCCCTGGTATTCTCCAGGCAAGAACACTGGAGTGGGTTGCCATTTCCTTCTCCAATGAGTGAAAGTGAAAAGTGAAAGTGAAGTCGCTCAGTTGTGTCTGACTCTTAGTGATCCCAGGGACTGCAGCCTACCAGGCTCCTCTGTCGATGGGATTTTCCAGGCAAGAGTACTGGACTGAGTTGCCATTGCCTTCTCCCAGTTTGCTTCCATGGTGTTTCAAATTATAAAGAATCACTTGCCAGTGCAGGAGATGCAGCAGTTGTGGGTTTCTCCCTGGACATGAAGATCCCTGGAGGAAGAAATGTATATATTATACAGAATGTAGAATCTATAATGCATAATATAGAATTTTTCTGCATCCTATATAGAACACAAATGCAGATTTTATCATATGTGGGACATTGATTTTCTCTACATCACATATGCAAACCTGACCACAGATTTTGATACATATAAAATGTGAATGGAAATGTGTTTTCCAAGTATACAAAATATGAAATTTTCTCTTTCACATATGAATTGTGGTGCAAATTTTCAATTATAAGAAATAGTAAATACTCTCTGTCACAGATGAAAGTATAGGTCAAAATTTCAATTATATATAATGTGGAATTTCCTCTTTTACATATGAAAATCCAATTTTTATATAAATGAAATACAGACTTTTTCTTTTGTTCCATTTCAAAATCTGGGGGCCAATTTTCAAATATATGTAATATTGAATTTTTTTTCCATCACAAACAAGAATTTGGGAGCAAATTTTCCTATACATAATATGGAATTTTCTCTATGCTTCTTGAAAATAATCTGGCAAAGGATTTCACATAATTGATATAATGAATTTTCTCTACCATAATATACATGTATGGGTGTGAGAATTGGACTGTGAAGAAAGCTGAGCACTGAAGAACTGATACTTTTGAACTGTAGTGTTGGAGAAGACTCTTGAGAGTCCCTTGGACTGCAAGGATCCCCCCAGCCCATCCTAAAGAAGATCAGTCCAGGGTGTTCGTTGGAAGGACTGATGCTGAAGCTGAAACTCTTAATACTTTGGCCACCTCATGCAAAGAGTTGACTCATTGGAAAAGACCCTGATGCTGGGAGGGATTGGGGGCCGGAGGAGAAGGGAACAACAGAGGATGAGATGGCTGGATGGCATCACTGATTCAATGGACATGAGTTTGGGTAAAATCCAGGAGTTGGTGATGGACAGGGAGGCCTGGCGTGCTGCAATTAGTGAGGTCGCAAAGAGTCAGACACGACTGAGTGACTGAACCGAACTGAATATATATATATGACCCTGAAAGCAGATTTTCAAGTTTTTGAAATATGTGGAATTTTCTCAGATCATATCCTAAAATCAGGGCTCATATTTCATTGTAGGAAATAAGGCATTTTCTCTGTGTCATACATGAGAATTTGTGAATTTTGGTGTAGATTAAATGTATATGAATATGAATTTTCTTAATGTCTCATGAAAATCTGAGCATATATTTTAATATATATTAAATAAGGTAGTCTCTATATCACACAGGCACATCTGGGATAAGATTATGATATACATGAAATATGACATTTTCTGTATGTTACAAGAATCTGGACAATATTTTCATATGTATGTAATATGAAAGTTTCCTATGTTGCATTTAAGATATGAAATATTCAAACAAATGTAGTATGGAATTATTTTCTGTTTCCCATATGAAAGTCTGAACACAGATTTTTGTATATATGAAGTAAAGGATTTTCATTAGTCCCATACAAAAATCTTGTTCCAGATTTTCATTTGTATAAAATATAGGATTATGTCTGTTTCATTAATGAGTGAGTGCAATTATTCACAAATATGAAATATAAACTATTATGCCTTTTGTATATTAAAATCTATGTTGGATGCATATATATTTGTAATTGTTTTATCTTCTTGAATTGTTCCTTTGATCATTATGTAGTGATCATTTTGTCTCATAATGGTCTTTATTTTTGGCTCAGACAGTAAAGCGTCTATCTACAATGTGGGAGACCTGGGTTCCATCCCTGGGTAGGGAAGATTCCCTGGAGGGGGAAATGGCAACCCACTCCAGTACTCTTGCCTAGAAAATACCATGAATGGAGGAGCCTGGTGCAGGCTACTGTCTGTGGGTTCGCAAAGAGTTGGACACGACTGGACGACTTCACTGAGTGACTTCACTCCCACTTTCTTTTGATCTCTGATTGCATGAAATATATTTTTTTCAACCCTCCACTTCCAGTCTGTATGTATCCTTTGGTTTGAGGCCTATCTCTTGTAGACAGCAGATATAAGAGTCTTATTTTTGTATCCATTTGGCCGGTCTTTGTCTTTTGACTGGAGCATTTAACCTATTTATATTTAAGGTAGATATTGATAAGGATGACCCTGTTATCATTTACTTTATTGCTTTCAGTTTATTTTTATAAACATTTTCTGGGCTTCCCGTCTAGAGATCATTTAGCAATTGAAGAACTGGTTTGCTAATGCTGATTTCTATCAACTTTTCCTAGTGTATAAAGCTTTTGATTTCTTCTTTGAATCTGAATGAGATCTTTGCCTTGTAGAATAGTCCCTGGTTTTAGGTTTTTCTCTTTCATCGCTTTAAGTATATCATGCCATCCCTTTCTGGCCTGCATAAGTTCCATTGAAAGTTCCATCCTTATGAGGATCCCCTTGTATATTTGCTGCTTTTCCCCTGCTAATTTTAATATTTGTTATTTGTGCTTAATTATTCTTCAGGTATTTCAGGTTGCTTAGTCATGTCTGAGTCTGTGATCCCGTGGACTGCAGCACAGCAGGATTCCCTGTCCACCAACAACTCCTGGAACTCACTCAAGCTGGTGACACAATCCAACCATCTCATCATCCTCTGTCATTTCCTGCTCTTCCTGCCTTCAGTCATTCACAGCATCAGGGTCTTTTCCAAGGAGTCTCTTCTTCACATCTTTTGGCCAAAGTATTGCACTTTCAGCTTCAGCACCAGTCCTTCCCATGAATATTCAGAACTAATTTCCTTTAAGATTGACTCACGTGAGCACCTTTCAATCCAAGGGACTCTCAAGAGCCTTCTGCAACACCACAGTTCAAAATAATCAGTTCTTCACCACTCACCACACAGCTTTCTTTACAGTCTAACTAACTCTCACATCCATACATGACTACTGGAAAAACCATAACTTTTACTAGGTGAATATTTGTCAGCAAAGTAATGTGTCTTCTTTTAATATGCTGTCTAGGTTGGTCATAGCTTTTCTTCCAAGGGGCAAGCGTATTTTAATTTCATGGTTTCAGTCACCATCTGCAGTGATTTTGGAGTCCAAGAAAAAAAAGTCTCTAACTGCTTCTATTGCTTTCTCATCTGTTTGCCATGAAGTGATGGGGCTGGATGCCATGATTCTGCTTTTCTGGATGTTGATTTTTAAGCCAATTTTTTCATGCTTCACTTTTACTTTTATCAAGAGGCTCTTTAGTTCTTTGCTTTCTGCCATAATGTGGTGTCATCTGCGTATCTGAGGATATTGGTATTTCTCCCAGCAATCTGGATTCCAGACTGTGTTTCATCCAGAGTGACATTTTGCATGATTTGCTCTTCATATAAGTTAAATAAGTAGTGTGACAATATACAGCCTTAACATACACCTTTCCCAATTTGAAACCAGTCTGTTATTCCATGTCCCATAATAACTGTTTCTTCTTCACCTGCATGCAGTTTTCTCAGGATACAGGTCAGGTGGTCTGGTATTCCCATCACTTTAAGTATTTTCCACGGTTTGCTGTGATCTACACAGTCAAATGTTTTGGAGTAGTCAGTAAAGCACAAATAGATATTTTTCTGGAACTCTCTTGCCTTTTCAGTGATCCAATGGATGTTGGCAATTTGATTTCTAGTTCCTCTGTCTTTTCTAAATCCAGTTTGATCATCTGGAATTTCATGGTTCACGTACTATTGAAGCCTGTCTTAGAGAATTTTGAGCATTGTTTTGCTTGCATGTGAGATGAGTGCAGTTTTGTGGTAGCTTGAACATTCTTTGGGGTTGCCTTTCTTTGGGATTGAAACAAAACTGACACTTCCAGTCCTGTGGCAACTGCTGAGTTTTCCACATTTACTGGCACATTGAATGCAGCATTTTCACAATGTTATCTTTTAGGATTTGAAATACCTCAACTGAAATTTAATCACCTTCACTAGCTTTGTTTGTCGTGATGCTTCCTAAGGTCCATTGACTTCACATTCAGGGGTGTCTGGCTCTAGGTGAGTGATCACACCATTGTGCTTATCTGGGTCATGAAGATCTATTTTTAAAATATTTCTTCTGTGTATTCTGCCACCTCTTCTTAATATCTTCTGCTTCTTTTAGGACTAAACAATTTCTGTCATTTATTGTGACCATTTTTGCATGAAATGTTCCCTTGGTATGTCAGTTTTTCTTGAAGAAATCTCTAGTCTTTCACATTCTATTGGCTTCCTTTCTTTGCCTTGATCACAGAGGATCTCTCCATGTTGTTCTTTGGAAGTCTGCATTCACTTAGGTATACCTCTCTTTTAATCCATTCACGTATAAGATGGCAGAGTAGAAGGACATGTACACATCTCCTGTGAGAACTTCAAAATTACAACTCATTGCTGCAAAACAATCAATAGAAGAATGTTGGATTCCACCAAGAAAAGATATCCCAAGTCCAAGTGCAAAGGTGAAACCCCAACAAGATGGTAGAAGTGAAATCACATTTAGAATCAAAACCCAAACCTGCCAGAGCTGCTTGGAGGACCCAAATAAAATCTTGTGTTCACCAGGACATCCCACAGAGACTAAGACAGACCTGTCTTTGAGTGTTTGAGTGTCTCCTACAGAGGAAGAGGTCAGCAGTAGCCTGCTGCTGGAGAAGGCACTCTGGGTGAAGTGGACTTCTGAGTGTGGCACAGCCATACTGGAGGAGGTCACCATTTACCCCATCATAGAGCCACCAAGCAGATGACCAATAAACTTCAAAAAGAATTTATGAAATAAATTCTTGCACTCTTAAGAAAGTTCTAGGATGAACAACAGATTTCTCAATCTGGGGATCTGGCAAAGGGACTGAGAACCCCCTGGGAATTTGACTTTGTAAGCCAGTGATATTTTATTACAGAACTTACACAGGATTGGGGAAACAGACTCTTGGAGGGCACAAACAAAACCTTGTGTGCAACAGGACCCAAGAGAAGGAAGGAGTGGACCCACAGAAGACTGATCCAGGTTTGCCTGTGAATGTCCAGGAGTCTCCAGCAGAGTTTTGGTTCAGTAATGGCCTGCTTCAGAGTCAGGGGAAGTATGAGTGTGGCAGTGCATGCATGGGACTTTTTGAAGGAAGTCACCCTTGTCTTTATTACCAAGGAGGGAAGACAGCCCTGCCCATTAACAGAAAATTGGATTAAAAATTCACTGAGCTTGGCCCTGCCCATCAGCACAAGACCCATTTTCTCCCACAGTCAGTCTTTCCCATCAAGAAACATCCATAAGCCCCTTATGTTAATCCTTTAGAAGGCAGATGGAATGAAAGCAACAATCACAGAAAACTAATCAAACTGATCACATGAACCACAGCCTTGTCTAACTCAGTGAAACTATGAGCCATGCCATGTAGGGTCACCCACGTTGGACAAGTTATGGTGGAGAGTTCTGACAAATCGTGGTGCACCAGAGAAGGGAATGGCAAATCACTTCAGTATTCTTGCTGTCAGAAACTCATGAACAGTATGAAAGGCCAAAAGGTATGACACTGAAAGATGAACTCCCCAGGTCAGTAGGTACCCAATATGCTACTGGAGAAGAATGGAGAAATAACTCCAGAGAAAAATGAAAGAGATGGAGCCAAAGTGAAAACAATACCCAGTTGTGGATGTGACTGGAGATGGAAGTAAAGTCCTACGCTGTGAAGAACAATATTGCATAGGAGCCTGGAATGTTAGGCCCATGAATCAAGGTACATTTGATGTGGTCAAACAGGAGATGGCCAGAGTGAACATCAACATTTTAGGAATCAGTGATCTAAAATGGACTGGAACAGGTGAATTTAATGCAGATGACCATTAAATCTACATCTGTGGGCAAGAATCCCTTAGAAGAAATGCAGTAGCCCTCACAGTCAAGAAAAAAGTCTGAAATCTAGTACTTGGGTACAATCTCAAAAGCAACACAATGATCTCTGTTCATTTCCAAGGCAAACCATTCATTATCATAGTAATCCAAGTCTTTGCCCCATTCTTCTGAAAAAGCTGAAGTTGAAAGATTCTATGAAGACAATAAAACCTTCTAGAACTAAAACCCCAAAAGATATCCTGTTCTCTATAGGATACTGGAATGCAAAAATAGGAAGTCAAGAGATACCTGGAGTAAGAGGCAAATTTGACCTTGGAGTACAAAATGAAGTAGGCCAAAGGCTAACAGTTTTCCAATAGAATGCACTGGTCATACCAAACACCCTCTTTCAACAACATGAGATATGGCTCTACACATGGACATTACCAGATGGTCAATACCGAAATCAGATTGATTAGATGGAGACACTTTACACTGTCAGCATAAATAAGACCAGAAACTGATGGTGTCTCAGATCACGAACTCCTTATCACAAAATTCTGACTTCAGTTGAAGAAAGTAGGGAAAATCACCTGACCATTCAGGTATGACCTAAATCAAATCCCTTATGATTATACAGTGGAAGTGACAAATAGTTTCAAGTGATTAGGTCTAGTAGACAGAGTGCCTGAAGAACTGTGGATGGTGGTTCACAACATTGTACAGGATAATTTTTGTTAGTTATATGTTTTGACATATTTTACCGTGGGTTTATCCTGTTTGGGACCTTCTTGGCTTCTTGGCCTTCACTGACTATTTGCTCCCCCATTTTAGGGAAGTTCTTAACTGTTGTCACAAGCATTTTTTCATGCCCTCTTCCTTTGTCTTCTTCTTCTTGTACACCTATGATTCAGATGTTTTCCCAGAGGTTTCTGAGACTGTTCTTATTTCTTTTAATTCTTTTTGTTACTCTGCTACACTTATTTCTACCATTCTATCTTCCAGCTTACTTTCCTTTCTTCTGCCTCACCCTACCATTGGTTCTGTGAAATGTTTTTAATCTCAGTTATTGCATTGTTCATTACTTATTGACTCTTCTTAATTTCTTCTAGGCCCTTGTTAGACATTTGTTGTGTCTTCTCAGTTGGTGTCTCTAGACTATTTTTCTGTAACTCCTTTTGTTTTCAGTATTTTGGATCATCTTTACTATCATTGCTCTGAACACGTTTTTCAGGTAGACACCTTATCTCCTCATCTTTTGTATGGATTGGTTTCTTCTTATTACCTGCTGGATGTTTCTGTGTCTTTTAATTTGTTTAGATTGTTGTGTTTGGGGCCCTTTTTCTGCAGGCTGAAAGGTCATAGTTCCTCTTAATTGTGGAGTCTACTCCCTTGCCTGGGGCTGGACCATTGGTTTTTGAAGGTGTAAGATCATGGCATCCAGTCCCATCACTTCATGGCAAATAGATGGGGAAGCAGTGGAAACAGTGGCTGGCTTTATTTTGGGGGGCTTCAATATCACTGCATATGGTGATTGCAGCCATGAAATTAAAAGATGTTTACTCCTTGGAAGGAAAGCTATGACCAACCTAGACAGCATATTAAAAAGCAGAGACATTACTTGTCAACAATGGTCTGTCTAGTCAAGGCTATGGTTTTTCCAGTAGTCATGTATGGATGTGAGAGTTCGACTATAAAGAAAGCTGAGCTCAGAAGTATTGATCTTTTTGAACTGAGATATTGGAGAAGACTCTGGAGAGTCCCTCGGACTGCAAGGAGATCCACCAGTTAATCCTAAAGGAGATTAGTCCTGGGTGTTCTTTGGAAGGACTGATGTTGAAGCTGAAACTCCAATATTTTGGCCACCTGATGTGTAAAGCTGACTCATTTGAAAAGAATCTGATGTTGGGAAAGCTTTTAGGCAAGAGGAGAAGGGTATGACTGAGCACAAGATGATTGGATGGCATCACTGACTCAATGGACATGAGTTTGGGTAAACTCTGGGAGCTGGTGATGGACAGGGAGGTCTGGCATGCTGTGGTTCATGGGGTCACAAGGAGTTGAACACGACTGAGTGACTGAACTGAACTAATAGGCTTGGTATGGCTTTGGGCAGCCTGTCTTTTAATGTTCAGGGTTATGTTCCATTTTTGCTGGAGAAATAGGATGGGATGTCCTGCACTGGAGTTTGCTGGATATGGGTAGAGCTTGGTCTCAGGTTAGGTATGGAGGGTTTTGGGTGGCTCTCACCTCTTGATGTTCCCTAGGGTCAGCGGTTCTATGATGAGCCAAAGTTCTGGAGCTGAGCCTCCTGCTTCTGGGTTTAAGTCCTTACCATACAGTAGCCTGAAGTACAGAAGACAAAACCCCTGTGTTAACGCTGAAACAACTCTCCACAGCCAGAAATACCCAGAGAGATTCAGAGTTATATAGAGAAGAGAAAAGGGTAAAGGGAAATTGAGGTGACCAGGAGAGAAAAGAGAGTAAAAAGGGAAGAGAGAAATCAAAGCCAGTAATCAAATCTCTAAGTGAAATGGATACTAAAAATTAGACTCTTAAAGGTACAAAATTAGTAGCAAATATCAAAAACCAAAGATGAAAAGCCTAGAATAGAGATTAGACTCTCTATAATATAAGAAATACAAAACAAAAATCAATCACAGAATTTTAAAAATATATGGGATTTGTTTGAGGTAATAACAGGCTATACAAATGAAAGTTAGAGGAGTAATAAAAATTAAAATTTTAAAAAGTTAGAAATAATAATAAAACTGTATCTATGCATTTCTCTGGAATTATTGTTAGCAATGTAGGGTCAGTAGTGTCAGATAGTTCCTTGTTGTGGCTTGTACTTGTTCTCAAAATCTACAATTGATCCTCAAATACACAGTCTCAGTTTAACTGAAAGGTTTCAATCTGTTGTACCTTTTACTTCAGGGCAGTTCCACCTTCTTTTCTTTTTTTAGTTTGCTCTCCCCTGTTTACACATCTCTTCAGAGGGCCCAGTCCTAGGTGGTCTGTGGGTCTCATGCACCTGCCACTCATGTTCCTAGGTCCTCAGTGGCACAATACCAGGTGCCTGTGCATCTCCTCAGACCTCAGGCTCTGACACTCCTGGCAGATATGAACCATCCAGGATGCCAGAAAAGTGTGATTAGTGATTGGCAGTCTGCTTCACAGTCTGGTGGTTGATATGATCTCTGGGGTTGAGATTGCAGTGGCCTCTTGCCTTCTGCCTCTGACTGTCAAACACCTACTTCTCTGCCTCTGGGGATGGAGGGCCATAAACAGCAGCTGGCTTACTCTCCTCTGGTATTCACTAGAGCACAATCCTTTGCTCTGTGAGCATGCAAGGAATCACAATGTGGTGTTACAGCCTTCCCATGGGAAATGTCTTTATTTTTCTTAATCTTTCTGGTATTCCCACAGTTTAGGTTGCTGTGTCATGGTTAGTCTCCTCAGTTTGTCCTCAGGGCATTTAACCCCAGTCCTTACCCTAAGGACGACAATGAAGCCCATTCCTGCACATCCAGCCCTCACTCATTGTGGGTTGCTGCTGCTGCTAAGTCGCTTCAGTCGTGTCCAACTCTGTGCAACTCCATAGATGGCAGCCCACCAGGCTCCTCTGCCCCTGGGATTCTCCAGGCAAGAATACTGGAGTAGATATGAGCATATGAGCTACTTATTGGCTGGTAATTACTGATCAGTGTGAATTCTGTGGTGATTTTTTTTTTCTTTTGGTTATGCTACCCCCTGTGATTCCAAAGCCCCCCAGGGACCCCACCTGTGAGAGGGTTTCCTGTTGTCTGGAAAATTCTCCTTCATGACTGCCTCCTGAGGACAAGACTCTGTGCTTAAATCCTTGTCCATTCATCTTTGTTTTTTGTCCTACCTCATTTTGAAAAGATTGGTTTGCCTTTCTGGGTATCTGGAGTCCTCTGCCAACATTTGCAAGTTTTTCTGTGGATGCTTCTCCACATGCAGATGAGCTTTTGATGTGATTGTGGAGGGATGTCTCTGCATCGTACTCCTCTGGCAACTTGGAGCCACTTCTCTGTATTTTCATAGATATGAATCATAGAATTATATCTATTTCACATATGAGAATCATATTTCATATTTTAACATATATACATGTTACATATGTATATTCAAATTTTAAGATATCAGAAATATGGCATTTTCTCAATGTCAGAATCAAATATTTGTGGTTGATTTTCATATATTTGACATAGGTAATTGGATCTATTTCATATATGAAAATAAGGATCAATATTTGAAATATATTCATATATGAAAATATGGATCCTTATTTTCATTTGTACTAAATGTAGAATTTTCTGTGTCATATTCAAGAATCTCACTGCAAATTTCCCAATATATATGATATGTAGAAATTTTTCTGTGTCAAATAAAATAGTCTGGGCAATGATTTTCATATATCTAAAATATGAATTATTTTCTATGTCATATACATCTAGATGCACATATTTGTATGTGAAATATACAGTTTTCTCTATGCTGCATACCAAAATCTGAGTACAAGTATTCACATATATGATATGGATTTTCTCTGTGATCATAAGTGATTTGTAACACAGGTTTTCTTTTTTTTTCCCATTTATTTTTATTAGTTGGAGGCTAATTACTTTACAATATTGTAGTGATTTTTGTCACACATTGACATGAATCAGCCATGGATTTACATGTGTTCCCCATCCCGATCCCCCCTCCCACCTCCCTCTCTACCTGATCCCTCTGGGTCTTCCCAGTGCACCAGGCCCGAGCACTTGTCTCATGCTTCCACCCTGGGCTGGTGATCTGTTTCACCCTAGATAATATACATGTTTTGATGCTGTTCCCTTGAAACATCCCACCCTTGCCTTCTCCCATAGAGTCCAAAAGTCTGTTCTGTACATCTGTGTCTCTTTTTCTGTTTTGCATATAGGGTTATCATTGCCATCTTTATAAATTCCATATATATGTGTTAGTATACTGTAATGGTCTTTATCTTTCTGGCTTACTTCACTCTGTATAATGGGCTCCAGTTTCATCCATCTCATTAGAACTGATTCAAATGAATTCTTTTTAACAGCTGAGTAATATTCCATGGTGTATATGTACCACAGCTTCCTTATCCATTCATCTGCTGATGGGCATCTAGGTTGCTTCCATGTCCTGGCTATTATAAACAGTGCTGTGATGAACATTGAGGTGCACATGTCTCTTTCAGATCTGGTTTCCTCAGTGGGTATGCCCAGAAGTGGGATTGCTGGGTCATATGGCAGTTCTATTTCCAGTTTTTTAAGAAATCTCCACACTGTTCTCCCTACTGGCTGTACTAGTTTGCATTCCCAACAAAACAGTGTAAGAGAGTTCCCTTTTCTCCACACTGTCTCCAGCATTTATTGCTTGTAGACTTTTGGATAGCAGCCATCCTTACTGGCGTGTAATGGTACCTCATTGTGGTTTGGATTTGCATTTCTCTGATGATGAGTGATGTTGAGCATCTTTTCATGTGTTTGTTAGCCATCTGTGTCTTTGGAGAAATGTCTGTTTAGTTCTTTGGCCAATTTTTTGATTTGGTCATTTATTTTTCTGGAATTGAGCTGCAGGAGTTGCTTGTATATTTTTGAGATTAATCCTTTGTCTGTTTCTTCATTTGCTATTATTTTCTCCCAATCTGAGGGCTGTGTTTTCATCTTACTTATAGTTTCCTTTGTTGTGCAAAAGGTTTTAAGTTTCATTAGGTCCCATTTGTTTATTTTTGCTTTTATTTCCAATATTCTGGGAGGTGGGTCATAGAGTATCCTGCTGTGATTTATGTCAGAGAGTGTTTTGCCTATGTTTTCCTCTAGGAGTTTTATAGCAGAAAACTATGATTTCTATCCTTCTTTCTGTCAATGCAGTTAATAGTATTTTTTTTTTTAGATTTGTATGAGGAAACATCCTTGCATCCCAGGGTGCATCTTGCCAGATCTCAATATAGAATTTTTAAATGTGCTGTGGAATTTGGTTTGCCAATATTTTTGAGGATATTTGCATGTACATTTCTTAGGGGTATTGATGTGTAATTTTTTTCTTCTTCTGTTGGCTTCATCAGCTTTTGAATTTAAGAAAACTTGGTCTCATGAAGATTTTGGCAGAATTCCCTTGTCTCCAATTTTTAGGGAGAGTTAAATTGTGTTGAGTAGAATACACTAATTCTAAGTGTTGTGTAGAATTTACTAATGAAGCCACCTATTCTGGGGCTATCGTGTGTGTGTAAGGGTATGTGTGGAATTTTCATTTTGACTCAATCTCCTTACTAGATTCAAATCTATCCAGATGTTGTATTCTTTGATGATTCCATCCTTGGTAGATGCTATGTTTGTAACATTACATTATTTTCTTCTATGTTAATTAATTTGTTGGCATTTATTATTAATATTCATGAACATATATGTGTGCTCAGTTGTATCCAAGTTTTGTGATCCCATAGACAGTAGCCCACAAAGCTTTTCTGTCCATGGATTTTTCCAGGCAAGATTACTTCAGTGGGTTGTCATGACCTACTTCAGGGGATCTTCCCAACCCTATGACTAAACCCAGTTCTCCAGAATTGCAGGTGGATTCTTTACTCTCTGAGCAACCAAGAGAAGCCCAAGAATACTGAAGTGGGTAGTCTATCCCTTCTTCAGGCGATCTTCTAGACCCAGGAATTGAAAGAATACAGATCTCCTGCATTGCAACTGGATTCTATACCACCTAGGCTACCAGGGAAGCCCAATATGAATAATAAATGTAAGCAAATTTAATAACCAATAAGAAAATGATATGGTGTTACTAACAAATCTACCATGACAGGAATCATGAAAAAATAGAATATCTGAATAGATTAAAATTTAGTAAGGAGATAGAGAATAGGCTTAAATGCTGTAAGGAGTTTGGGTCCATAATAAAAATTCCTCACTTACCCTTAAAAACACATATGAAAGCCCAGGACTAGGTGGCTTCACTGGTGGATCCTACACAACAAAAATTAATGATAGTACTTCCTAAAAGTTGAAGACAAGAGAATTCTGCCAAAATCATCTTGTAATTCTATCTCTGACATAATAGTTGAAAAGCCTGATACAAGAAAAAAATACAATATCCCTAGGAAATATGCAGGCAGATATTCTCAAAAATATTGGCAAACCAAATTCCACAGCACATTCAAAGAATGTACATTGAAATCATGTGAGATACACCCCTGGGATGCAAGGATGGTTCATCATATAAATCTCAATAAATGCTATATACTGCATTGACAGAATGAAGGATAGATATCATAGCATCACCTCAAGAGACGAAGAAAAAGCCATCTCCTCTAACTCCACACATTTTCATAAAAACAACTCTTAGCCAATTAAGTATAGAAGGTACCTAGGTGTGAAAAAGACCATATATGACAACTACACATCCAATATCACACAGAGCGATGCTAATCCAAAGGAAGATCAGAACAAGATAAGGGTGACTTCCTCACCACTTCTATTCAATATAGTATTAAAAGCCCAGCCAGAACAATTAGGGAGGAAAAAGAAATAAACTGTAACAGAAGAAGTAAAATTGCCTGTTTGTAGCTGATGTCGGAATCTATATTAAAAAAACCCCAAAGACAGCTGATGCTAAAAGTGAGTCACTCAGTCGTGTCCAACTCTTTGCAACCCCCTGGACTACAGCCCATGGAATTCTCCAGGCCAGAATACTGGAGTGGGTAACCTTCCCCTTCTCCAGGGATCAAACCCAGGGCTCTCATACTGCAGGTTTTTTCTTTATCACCTGAACCTTGAGGGAAGCCCAGAAAACCCCAAAGACCTGGTCAAAAATATATCAACTGACATATCAATTCAATGTGTTGTGGAATATAAAAGAGCAATATGGAATTATCAGTCCCGTTCTGCACAGTGATAGCTTTTGGTGAATGATGTCAGATTAGTGATCTCTGAAGAAGAAGATTTATCTTTGGGGCCAGGGACCAGGTTTGATCACACAAGAGCTTTTGTGTAGCAGAGTTTTATTAAAGTAAGAAAACGGACAGAGAAAACTTCTGACATAGATTAAAAGAGGCACGGAGAGTATCCCCCTCCCTTACTAGCCTTAGCAAGGGAATTATATTCCTTTTTAATTGGATATTACAATAAATCAAAAGAGTGTCTAAAGGATGTAAAGATCTTACTAAACCCATTCCCACAATTTACATTTTAAGACAACAGGATTACTGAGACACGTGTACCTCAATGTCCATCGCGGCACTATTTATAACAGCCAGGACATGGAAGCAACCTAGATGTCCACCAGCAGAAGAATGGATAAGAAAATCGTGGTACTTATACACAATGGAATATTACTCAGCAATTAAAAAGAACACATTTGAATCAGTTCTAATGAGATGGATAAAACTGGAGCCCATTATACAGAGTGAAGTAAGCCAGAAAGATAAAGACCACTACAGTATACTAACGCATTTATATGGAATTTAGAAAGATGGTAACGATAACCCTATATGCAAAAGAGAAAAAAAGACATGGATGTATACAACAGACTTTTGGACTCTATGGGAGAAGGCGTGGGTGGGATGGTCTGAGAGAACAGCATCAAAACATGTATATTATCAAGTGTGAAACAGATCACCAGTCTAGGTTGGATGCATGAGACAAGTGCTCAGGGCTGGTGATGACCAGAGAGATGGGATGGGGAGGGAGGTGGGATGGGGGTTCAGGATGGGGAACACATGTAAATCCATGTCTGATTCATGTCAATGTATGGAAAAAGCCACTACAATTTTGTAACATAATTAGCCTCCAACTAATAAAAATAATTGGGAAAAAATACCAATACAGTATACTAACGCATATATATGGAATTTAGAAAGATGGTAATGATAACCTTATATGCAAGACAGAAAAAGAGACACAGGTGTATAGAACAGACTTTTGGACTCTATGGGAGAAGGTGAGGTTGGCAGGATGTTAGAGAATAGCACTGAAACATGTATATTATCAAGTGTGAAACAGATAGCCAGTCCAGGTTGGATGCATGAGACAAGTGTTCAGGGCTGGTACGCTGGGATGACACAGAGGGATGGGATGGGGAGGGAGGTGGGAGGAGGGCTCAGGATGCGGAACACATGTAAATCCATGGCTGATTCATGTCGATGTATGGAAAAAAACACTACAATATTGTAAAGTAATTAACCTCCAACTAATAAAAATAAGTGGGGAAAAAAAAGATAACAGGATTAGTCAGAAGGTTTTCTAGAAGGAGAAACTGTCCTCAAGCAGGATACAGTTGTTATATAACCCTTAGTACAAAGTTTAAACTGAGCTTGTTTTGCAATCATCAGTTCCAGGCTTAAATAAAAAAAAATTATGTGACCAAAATTAAGGAATATAGAGAAAAAAAGATGTTTGCACTTTCCACCTCCTTGAGAATTTCAGACCCCTTTCTTCTCCTTGGGGACCCCGGACTTCCTATCAGCCTGCCTGGGAATTGACTGTCTCCACACTAATAGTGAGAAATATGAAAGGGAATTGAGGAAAGTAATTCCTGAATTTCCCTGGTGGCTCAGTGGGAAAGAATTTCTCTCTCAATGCAGGATACATGGGTTCGATCCCTGGTCATGGAAGATTCCACATGATGTGGAACAACAAAAACCATGCAACACAAATATTGAATTTTGTCTAGAAACCAGAAACCACAGTTACTGAACCCTTGTACCCTAAGCACTAGGCACTGCATATTTCTCTTCAGCACCAGAGATGAGAAAAACAAAAATTAGACCTGCTTCTATGCTCAACATTTTCCCTTCAGTGATTTTTCTCAGATTTACTGAGATATAGGTGCAAGATTATTATGTACAGTATGGTAATTTTTATACAAGTATATAGTGTAAAATATTTTCACCAAGGTTAATTAGCATCTCCTTCACTTCACATAGATGGCATTATGTTTTTTGTTGTCATGGTGACAATGTTAATGTTCTACTCTTATAGCAAGTTTCAAGTATACAATACAGTACTATTAAATTATAGTATTATGCCTGTACATAAGGTCCTCAGAACTTATTTATCTTACAACAGAAAGTTTCTACAGTTTGGTGAGCATCTCCCCATTTTCCACCACCCAAGCACCTCATGCCCATTTTCTTTTATATCAGTTTAGCTCAGTTTATTCTCTCAGTCATTTTTCAACTCTTTGTGACCACATGTCTGCAGCATATCAGTCTTCCCTATCCATCATAAACAACCAGAGCTTGCTCACACTCATGTTCATTGAGTCAGTGATGCCATCCAACCATCTCATCCACTGTTGTCCCCTTCTGCAGTCTTCAATCTTTCCTAGCATCAGGGCCCAATGAGTCACGTTTCAAAATTTTGGAGCTTCAGCACCAGTCCTTCCAATGAGCATTCAGAACTTATTACCTTTAGGATAGACTCATTTGATATCCTTGCATTCCAAGTGACTCTGTTATTAGATTGATACTTTTAAAAGAGAAAAAAAATAATTTTAAAAAGAGGTGAGTTCTGCTTGCAAAGAGCCACATGTTTTTACTTGCCATCATGTTTTACTCCATTTTTATTCTTTTTGCCTCACAGAGGCCTACCTAATCAGTAAGTCTGATTAGTTGAGGCCATGCTGACAATTAATTGCTCCAATAACAGGGCAGGGGAAGAGGATGAAAATAAAGGAAATTGGGGTACTTTTTAATGCATTCTTACCCTTTTGAATACCCTGTGACATTCAACCTGTAAATCCAAAAGTAGTCTTCAATTCATTACTTGGAAAGAGATGAACATGTTAATCATTGCTAAAACTCATTCAAAAAAAGGACTGAAAGTGTTGTCCAAATTCCTGCCCAACTGTAGGCAAGTAATATTTTTAAAATGTCAGACAACAGTGATAACAGATGAAAGCAACAGGAAATGTTTTTTGAGAAAATGACCAATCAGAAGGTTGGTGTCACAACAACAATATCAGATCATCTTAAGTATGAGATAATCTTGATTTTTGTAATAATATAAATATGTATATATATATGTTTTATTTTTTTCACTTTTATTTATTTAATTCTTTTTTTACCTTACAATATTGTATCAGTTTTGCCATAAATTAACATGAATCCACCATGGGTGTACATGTATTCCCCCATCCTGAACTCCCTTCCCTCCTCCCTCCCAATCCCATCTCTCTGGGTCATCCCATTGCACCAGCCCTGAGCACCCTGTATCATGCATCGAACCGGGACTGGCAATTTATTTCACATATGATAATTTACATGTTTCAGTGCCATTCTCCCGTATCATCCCACCCTCGCCCTCTCCCACAGACTCCAAAAGACTGTTCTATACATCTGCGTCTCTTTTGCTGTCTCACATACAGGGTTATCATTACCATCTTTCTAAATTCCATATATATGCATTAGTATACTGTTTGGTGTTTTTCTTTCTGGCTTACTTCACTTTGTATAATAGGCTCCAGTTTCATCCACTTCATTAGAACTGACTCAAATGTATTCTTTTTAATGGCTGAGTTACATTCCATTGCGTATAAGTACCACAACTTTCTTATTCATTCATCTTCTGATGGACATCTAGGTTGCTTCCATGTCCTGGCTGTTATAAACATCACTGTGATGAACATTGGGGTGCACATGTCTCTTTCAGATCTGGTTTCCTTATTATGTATGCCCAGAAGTGGTATTTCTGGGTCATATGGCAGTTCTATTTCCAGTTTTTTAAGAAATCTCCACACTGTTCTCCATAGCGGCTGTACTAGTTTGCATTCTCACCAACAGTGTAAGAGAGTTCCCCTTTCTCCACACCCTCTCCAGCATTTATTGCTTGTAGACTTTTGGATAGCAGCCATCCTGACTGGCGTGAAGTGGTACCTCACTGTGGTTTTGATTTGCATTTC
The DNA here is from genome assembly GCF_033118175.1 of Dama dama. Taxonomy (NCBI): domain Eukaryota; kingdom Metazoa; phylum Chordata; class Mammalia; order Artiodactyla; family Cervidae; genus Dama; species Dama dama. The sequence goes on from NC_083715.1 coordinate 11,467,968, forward strand.
TTTGATAATGTGCGATGTTGAGCATCTTTTCATGTGTTCGTTAGTCATCTGTATGTCTTCTTTGGAGAAATGTCTGTTTAGCCCTTTGGCCCACTTTTTGATTGGATCATTTATTTTTCTGGAATTGAGTTGCAGGAGTTGACTGTATATTTTTGAGATTAATTCTTTGTCCGTTGCTTCATTTGCAACAGAAGCAGATATTTCATTTGGGTTCTTCTTGAGCTTGCCTCTCCTCCCTTAGAATTCTGGTTCTGGGCTCCAGGTGCTTGCTGTGGGTGGCAACACAAATTATTCAGTCAGTGGGATCAGTAGCCTGGAAGAGGCCTATTTTGTGGATCTATACTGGAGTCACTCCTAATATCCCTGTGCTCTTCCGTGGGTTCCTAAGAGTAGCCTGCTGCACATCATGAACCAGAAGTGGTACCTTGGCCCCTAGGGCAACTCAGCAGGTAGCTGGGGCCTAGACCACATTAGAATAGCCCTCCAGCCTTGAGGTGGTGGTGAACCCAGGTGGTGTTTGGACCTGAGAATGCTGGTGGTAGTCATTGTCCACAGGTGGCAGGTCATAGCTGGGTCCTTGCAAAAGGGCGGGGAGTGGCTCTGTCATTGTTTTTGGGGGTGGCCAGGCATATGGTGTCTGAGGCCCTGGGCTGCAGTGAAGCCTTCACCACTGCCCTCGTGTTCATCAGTGTTGCATTTGGCGCCCTTGGGATCATGTGGTGGCAGTACAGGGCAGTAGATGTAGAAACCCTGTGGGAAGCTGGGGCTATTGTCAGCATAGCAGCTTCCTTTCACTGGGGCTAACCCACTGGTCCAGTCATGTTAATAGCCTTGGTGCTCATCTCACCCTGCACTGCATCAACACCACTGTCTCACAGTGGCCCATGATGCATTAGAAATTGCAGAGGTTGTTCCAGGTGATGAACACTGGGGGAATGAACACAACTTCCATGGTATTGTGCCTTTTGATGTAGGCATGTATATTCTTTACATCAACAAGTTAGGAAGTGGTTATTTGATAGAGCCTTGCACCCTCTTAGTCATGAACTTCTTGGGCACCTTTCCCTTGGTGCCAGTGACAGGGGTGTTGTAACTCACATCGCTGTTAGGTGTCTAGGGCTAGGAGCAGATCTCTGCCTTTCAAGAATGCCAGGTGTTTCACCACAGATTCAGCTTCAGGGGAGATCATAGTGGCTACCTCCTTGAGAGTGAACTCTCCTCCTTGCACACATAAGGCCATCGTTGCCCTCATTTCTCAGAGGGTCTGAAGTAAATCTGTACCTCTGAGATTGTAAGGGGTGGGGAGGATTGCTTGGGCTGGAGGTAGGATTGTAACTTGGAGATTTGTGGGTTAAGGCCAAGGGCTTTCTGGCTTTAGTCTGACACTCTTGGAGAGGCCTGTGGCATCTCCGGGGAGGATGGTAGGTGGACCAAACAATGGTTGCCATGGTAATGGTGATATCTTGAGAAATGGGGTTGGGAGTTGGGACAGGACTCGAGCTGGGGGTTTGGGTCAAAAGCACTCTGCCTTGGGCTTCTGCCACCACATAACAGTTTCTCCTGGGTATGGTGGAGAGAAGGCACACTTGAAGCTCTAGGAGGGGTCTTGAACACTCTCTTGCTTGCTTGAGTGGATATGAGGAGAGGACCCACTCTCCACCCCTCTTCCTTGGTTGGGGAGATTCACAGCATTTTAAGGGCACTCTCAATATTCTCTCACAAATTCTTGGTCCTCTTCCATCCCCTGGTGTACCTTCTGTGTGGTTTATGAATTTGTATAACTTAAGGCAAGATGATAACCACATTATTTTAAGAACAACTTAAGAAACCTACTGTGGTTTTTGTTTGTTTTGTTTTTGTTTACCTTCAGAGAGACAAAAGAAGGCTACCAATCCTGGAATACTAGTACTGGGAGGACACTAAGCAAGTGCAGGTTTATCCAGACTAGTGTTAAGATTGGGTTGACCTAAAACAGATTGCCAGTTACTACTCCAACAAAGTTGTGTTTATTTCAGCAAAAGAGAATTGTCATTCAGGGTCTGAAACCATGGTGAGCTACATGCAAGTCTTCCTAAGAGGGAAAAGATAGCTCTTTCAAAGAAAGAAAGAAGAAATTAAGAAGGCAAGATTAAGAAATGTATCCATGGGAGGCTGAGGGTTTAAACTCTGGTGGCTTTTCATTGTCTGAGTCCTGGCAGTCTCTCATTTGCTGAGCTTTTATGGACAAGAAGAGGAAGTATTTCTTTGTCCTGTTGGGCTCTCCTGTCATCTCTAAGAGCTCTGCCTGCTGGCATCCCAACTGTATTTTAATGGAAGTTTCTCTCTATTAATTTTGACATTTCTTCCCTCTGATAGAGCCATTTCCTTGAAAACATCACTGATCAAGAGTCAGATTTTCCAGTTTCACAGATTTTTACCACTTACCCACCCCCAGTGCCATGCAGAATCTTTACTGGGTTATAGTGAAACTCCCATGTTACAGTGAAACTGCACAGTTTGGAAACGTACTGAAGTCACATTCAATTAATGGGGTGGTGGTGCAGAAGGAGAACTCACAGACACTTTTAATCTAAATTTCACGTTATCAATATGGTAGACACTGGAGATCATCTGAAGTATTGTGCCACCATCAGAGATTTGATAGACAAAATTTTGACAGACTTAATCTGAATATGTTGCGAAAGCTGTCTTATCACATATCATCTTTACACATGCACATAACCAAATGGTCAATACAGAAATCAAGGTGATTGCATTCTTTGTAACCATAGATTGAGAAGTTGTATACAGTCAGCAAAAACAAGACCTGGAATTGACAGTGGCTCAGAACATGCACTTCACATAGGTAAATTCAGAATTAAACTAATGAAAGTGGGGGAAAACGACTAGGCCAGCAGGCAAAACTGAAGTCAAATCCCTTATGAATATTCAGTGGAGGTAACAAATAGATACCAGGGATTAGTTCTGGTTCATAGTATGCCTGATAACTATGGTTAAAAGTCCATAATACTGTAGAGGAGGAAATGAACAAAGCCATCCCAAAGAAAAAGAAAAAAAGACGGTCAATTGGTTATGTCAGGAGGCTTTAAAAATAACTGAAGAAGGAAGTCAAGGGAAAAGCAAGGAAGAAAGGAAAATGTACATCCAACTAAATTCAGTTTCAATGAAGAGAAGGGAGGGACAAGAACCCAGAGGGATCGGGTGGAGTGGGAGGTGGCAAGGGGGATCGGCTTGGGAAATACATGTAAATCCATGGCTGATTCATATCAAGGTATAGCAAAAAACCACTACAATATTGTAAAGTAATTAGCCTCCAACTAATAAAAATAAATGGGAAAAAATTTAAAAAAGAGAGAGAGAGAGGAAAAAAAAATGGCTTTGTCAATAAAGAGTGCATAAATAGAAGAAAACAAAAGGGAAAAGACTAGAGATCGCTTTAGGAAAATTGGAACTATTGAGTGAACATTATACCCAAAGATGGGGACAGTAAAGAACAGCAATGGTATCAACCTAGTAGACACTGAAGAGATCAAGAAGAGATGGCAGGAGTTCAGGGAAGAACTGTTCAAAAAGACTCTAGTGAACCAGATTAATGTGATAGCATTGTGAATCACACAGAGCCAGATATGCTGGAGTGTGAAGGCAAGTGCCTTAGAAAGCCTTGCTGTTAATTAACCTAGTGGATGTGATGCAATTCCAGTAGAACTATTCAAAATCCAAGAGGATGATGCCATCATGCTGTTGCATTCTTTATGTCAACATTCTGGAAGATACACAGTGGCCCAGGACTGGAGAAGTTCAAACCTCATCCCAATTCCCAAGAAGGGTAGTATTAAGCTAAGTGCTAACCATATGACAATTGAACTCATCTCCTAAGTTAGTAGGTCTTTTTTAAAAGTTTTCATGCTAGGTTTCAGGATTATGAGAACCAAGAAACTTCAGATGTCCAAGGTGGATTTCAAAGAGGAAGAGGCAGCAGAGATAAAATGGATAACCGTTGCTGGATCATAGAGAAACCAAGAGCATTAAAAAAATCATCTACCTCTGTTTCATAGACCACACTAAAGCCTTTGACTGTGTAGGTCATAACAAACAGTGGAAATCTCTTGAAAAGATGGGAATATCAGACCATCTTACCTGGCTTCTGAGAAATCCGTATCAGGGTCAAGAAGAGACAGTTAGAACCCTATATGTTTCAATTGATGTGTTCAAGTTTGAGAAAGGTGTATGACAGAACTATTTTTGGTCACCCTGTATTGAACACATCATGAGAAAGGCAGGCTGGTTGATTTACAAGCTGGAATCAAGATAGGTGGGAGAGATATCAGCAACCTCAGATATGCAGATGATACCACTCTAATGGCAAAAAGCAAAGAAGAACTAAAGAGCTTCTTGATAATGAAAGAGGATAGTGAAAGAGCTGGCCTGAAATTAAATATGATAAAAACCAAGATTTGGGCATCTGGTCTCATGCTCCATGACAAATAGATCCAGAAATTGTGGAAGTAGTGGCAAATCTTTCTTCTTGGGCTCTGGAATCACTGCAGATGTTAACAGCAGTCATGACATCTTGAGATGATTCCTTCTTGGTAGGAAATTATGATAAACATAGACACTATGTTGAAAAGGAGAGACTTTACTCTGCCGACAAAGCCCCGCATAGTCAAGGGTATGGTTGTCTCAGTGATCAGGTAAGTTTGTGAGAGTTGGAGTGTAAAAAGGCAGAGTGCCAAAGAATTAACACCTTGAACTATGGTGTTAAGCAAGACTCTTGGAAATCCCTTGGACTTCAAGGAGATTAAGCCAGTCAATCCTTAGGGAGATGAACCCTGAATACTTGTTGGAAGGACTGTTACTGAATCTGAAGCTCCAGTAGTTTATTCCTCTGAGGAGAACAGCTGGGATTTGGGATTCTCCCTGATGCTGGAAAAGATCGATGGCAGAAGGAGATGAGCACATCAGAGGATGAGATGACATGATGGTATCACTGATGCAAAGGACATGATCTTGGGAAAACTGCAGGAGAAGGTGAGGGACAGGGAAGCCAAAAGTGCTTCAGTCCTTGGGGTCACAAAGAACTGGCATGACTGCATGACAAAACAAGAGCAGTGAAAGTGAGATATAGAAATGCAATTCCTATACAGCTCTACCTCCTCTTTTGCTTTTTTTTTTTTTTTTTTTTTTTGGTGTGTGTTACATTTCAGTTCAGTTCAGTTGCTCAGTCATGTCTGAGACTTTGCGACCCTATGAACCACTCACCTTTGCTCACCAGCAAAACCTGCACTGCTTTACAACACCCTTAAACTTGGACTTTCTCAGCCTCTGTTCCAAATATCGCTAGTCTCTTCTGAGAGAATTACACAGCTCTCTTCTTAGGGACTGACTCTTCTCTCAGAATCTCTGTGCTACTTCTCCAGAGATAGGGCAGGAGATTTATTCTTGCAGTGTTATTACAAGGAAGATTCTAGGCTAAGGGTCAGGAAGGGATAGGGAGTCACTGATCTTCTTGGTTTGTCTCTACCAATATGGAATCTCTGCTCAACAGGGAATCTGGCATCAGCACAATTGAAGCCTAGTATTCTCAGCTTACTATGCCTTGGGTAGATTCTCTAGCTTATGAATGTAAGCAGGTGAAAGGAGCCTTTGGTCCCTCTTGGCAGGAAAGAACTTCTGCAATAGACTTGGGAAAGGTAAATTTGTTTGGAGCCAATCCCTCCTCAAAAGTAATCATTGCCTTGAACTGAAATCTGGAAAAAAAAAAAAAAAAAAAAAAAAGCAAGCCCTGTGCAATTACCTATACCCACCTGAAATAGAGATTCTATTTCACTGAGCTGGGAGAGGTGAGAGGTCAGGAATACTCAGTGAGCCACTCAGTCATATTGGACTCTTTGGGATCCCATGGACTATAGCGCACCAGCTTCCCTGCCCTTCACCAACCCTCAGAGCTTTCTCAGGTCAGTGGTGCCATCCAACCATTTTGTCCTCTGTTGTCCACTTCTCCTGGCTTCAATTCAATCCTATCCAGAGTATTAGGGTCCCAAAGAGTCCAGCTTTTTTTTTTTTTAATTTCAGTTCAAGGCAATGATTACTTTTGATGAGGGATTGGCTCCAACCCCTTTTTCTTATGCATCTGCTGTCTGGGTTGGGGAGACCTGGCTCATAGTGTGAAGTCTGAGAGACAGATGATTATACAGCAGTACCAAATGGAAAGAAGAAAATTAGTATTATGAATGAATTATATTCTCTCAAAATTTGTACATTGAAGACCTAACTCGCTGTACATTGTATTTAATAAAATGTGAGCAAATTGTCATTTACTTCCAGCTCTGTTAGGAAATAGGGCCTCAAATATGACTGTTTCTCTATAAGAAAGGGAAGTCATGGACAACATAGAGAAGTTTCTATGTGAAGATGAAGCCAGAAGGAGGGCAGTTGGAATCCAGAAGAAAACAAATCTGCTGACCATTTGAGTTCAAGAAAACATTTATTTAAGCTACCTAGTGTGAGGCACCTTGTTCTAGCAATGCCAGCAAAACAACATAGGCACTTCCTCTTGAAAAGAGGCTTTCAATTTCAAATGAGATCTTTCCTTACCAAGGTTTTCAGGAAAAGGAAACTGGTAAAGAAACCTCTTACCAGACATTTCTCCAAAGAAGACATGCAGATGGTTAACAAACACATGAAAAGATGCTCAACATCACTCATAATCAGAGAAATGCAAATCAAAACCACAAGGAGGTACCTCTTCACGCCAGTCAGAATGGCTGCTATCCAGAAGTCTACAAGCAATAAATGCTGGAGAGGGTGCAGAGAAAAGAGAATCCTCTTACACTGGAACCTATTATACAGAGTGAAGTAAGCCAGAAAGAAAAACACCAATACAGTATACTAATGCATATATATGGAATTTAGGAAGATGGTCACAATAACTCTGTATGCAAGACAGCAAAAGAGACGCAGGTGTACAGAAGTCTTTTGGACTCTGTGGAAAAGGGTGAGAGTGGGATGATATGGGAGAATGTCATTCAAACATTTAAATTATCATATGTGAAATGAATCACCATTCCAGGTTTGATGCATGAGACAGGGCGCTCAGGGCTGGTGCACTGGGATGACCCAGAAGGATGGGATGGGGAGGGAAGTGGGAGGGGAGTTCAGGATGGGGAACACATGTACACCCATGAAGGATTCAAGTCAATGTATGGCAAAACGAATACAATATTGTAAAATAAAGAAAGAAAGAAAGAAAAAAAAAATAATAAAGTAAATTCGTTCTGAATACTCTTTGGAAGGACTGATGTTGAAGCTGAAGTTCCAATACTTTAGCCGCATGATTCGAAGACCTGACTCATTGGAAAAGAAATTCTTCCTGAACCTGAAATATGGATTTCTGTCTTGTCTTGGCTTAGGGAGTCTGGTCCTTGGGGATATTTCTTTTTCTATTTCAGAATAATAAACTCTAACTTAACTTTTCCCTTGTCTAGAGCAGTAAGGAGCACAATGAAAGTCTCTGGAACTGAGAAGAATACATAACCTTGAGACTCACAAGTGTTACTTCCTTATCTAGGAGCAGGTTACTATATGACATGGACAGGTTTGTCACAGAATCAGAGAAGCACATATTTCTTTCTGGAGGGTATGTGGCTCTGCTTCCTGTCTTTGCCATACTGTCATGTCTATTTTTATAGGCATTTGTCTTATCACAAATGAAAGAGCTTATAAATTCCATTGCATTCCACAAGATACTAATCCTTTCCCCAGAATGTATCAGGAAGGGCAAGTGTCCCTTTTCTGGAGTAGTTCTCCAATATTAGTGAAGATTTTGCAATCTTTTACCATATTGTCCTACTTCATACTTTAACAATATCGAGAAGAGTCAAAGAGGGTGGTAAAAATTGTCTCTGTGAGTAACACAAGAAGTACTGATGGAGGTATCAGGATGCTTAGGAGATAATGGAGATGATGTTAGGAAGACGAATGGATGGCCTCCACAGTGATGTATTTGAAGGTGTGGAGGCCATCCATTATTCTTCTTAACATCTTCCTAACAGAAACAATGGGTTAGACTACTGATTGCTATAGTAAAACAAAGGGGGATGGCCAATTATGTCATTGGTAATCCTGTCAGGAGACTAAGAAGTTCAAATGTGTGGTTTACATTTGAGATCAAGCAGCATGTCACCTGTAAGCAGCTTACTCAATGAGGTGATAGACTTGAGAACTAAAAGGGAGACATTCGGACTTATTGACGTCTATTGCAAATTAACTATTTACAAAGGTTTCTGACTTCTCATCAGAGCTTCCCCCACACTACCCCCACACAGTTAGCCAACTCATGGCCTATTTTCCCATGGTGTTTCTTTACTTCTAACACTCCTCAGTAGCTTAACTTGTGGGTGTTTTGTTGTTTTTTTTTCCTGCCTTGACATTTTCTTGAGAGCCTCTAGTATGGCAGGAGCTGCTGCTGCTGCTGCTGCTGCTAAGTTACTTCAGTCATGTCCGACTCTGTGAGAGTCCATAGATGGCAGCCCACCAGGCTCCCCCTCAATGGGATTTTCCAGGCAAGAGTACTGGAGTGGGTTGCTATTTCTGTCTCTGATGGCAGGAGGAGTTACTATAAAGTGGGTGAGATTTAGTGGCAGTAAATGATTTACCAAATGATACAATTGGAAACTTGCGAGAAAATTTCTAATACAAAAACGGATCTTCCAAGTTAGTGCTATCTGCTTTTTTATAGAGGTAGAGAAATATTCAAAGATTAATAAAATGAAATCCCAGATAAGTGGTTATATGATCTCCTAATTAGACTATGTTTAAGAGAACAGTGTGTATATTTGTGAATGCTGGCTCCAGCTAAATTAAGTGATAGAGAAAGTCTCCAACAAGTCACCATCCCACTGCTCCAACAAATAATATCTCTTGAATTTCTAAGTGGTTTTCCTGCAGTTAGTCTATACTAGTATGCTGAGGCATTAAGATTGTAAAAGTTCATTGAGGCCAGAAACCACATTGTTTACTAAATTCTTAAATATCCTGAACCATATATGGGACAGCTCCTACCATCTCAAATGCCAGATCCTAGCTCTGATGTCTCCCTTTCATTCTCCTCTCCATATTTTTTCATCTTATCTCCAACCTGTGGGCTTGTCTGTTCTTTACCTTTGAAATTTTCCCTGTTCTTGCAGTCTTCATTGTCTTCTACCAGTGCCTGCCCATTGTCCACATTTTGAACTGTTTGATGATTGAATGAAAACATTTGAGGAATGGAATTAGACTGCAGACAGGCCTGCACTTGAATTTCTTGATTAAGTTCCACTGAGGGACTCTGAACTGCCTACAGTCTAAGTTGAATGTTATTAGTGGTTTGGATCCTATTGACCGGGTGATTCAGATGCTGTATATTTTCTCTCTGCAACTGGCACAAAAGGCTTTTACATGACTTCACTCTTTGTGTATGTCTTTTTCACAATATCCTGTATCTAGTACTGTTATCAGGTGTGGGTAGTAGTAAACTATAGAGCTAATGAGATGTGAAGCCATCTTACCATTTTGGTCTCTTTTTCAGTGTCTTGTTTCATCAGAGACTCTGGAACCATGTGCACATTCTTTATGACATTTTATGAGACTCTTAGACCTGTCACCTTCTCTTTGGTCTTTGAAGGAACCTGTGTCTATTTGACTTTTTCTTTTATGGGAGATAACTCTTGGCAAAAAAGCAAACAATTGCAAACAGAAAAATGCACAGTTTTGAAAAGCAGGCGGAACTTGCTCAGAATGTTATGGGACTAAGGTTTGTTGGGTTTCTGATAAGAGTGTGACAATGACAAGGCATGATCCTGAGAGGTACATGTTGAGAAATGTAACAGTTCAGCACCAAGTCCCTGGATATTTCTGTGTGTTTCCTGGAAGGAAAGCACAGGGATGGAATCATGTCAACATGATTGGCACTGTGAACATGTTTGAGGTGATGGAAGAATACAGAACACAGGTGCCTATAACTCAGCTGTCCATGGGGAGAACTTTGAATGCTGCCCACCTCTTTGTGGTTGGTCCCCTTTCATGAGCAAATCCCAAGACTTTGTAACCTTCCTGGATAAGTCATAGAGGTAGAAGATGATGTTGACTTGAGTACCTGGGAGTGGAAATGGCAGGGACCAAAAAAAAAGAGCAGCATTTACCAAAATTCATTATCCTGGTGAAGTAAACACATTGTTCTGTAAATGTGCAAGGTTCCTTTAAGGTTGTTTATATGCATGTCTGTGTGTCTGTGCATGCCAGCACACCTAGGTATGTGAGCTGTCAGAATAGGCCTGGAAGGGGGATGGAAGAATGGACACCAAAAGTGTAAGAGTTTATGTAAGGTACTTAGATCTTGGGGCAGCAGAAGCACTGATCCCATGGAAACAAGTCCAGGGATCTCATAGAGGGAGCAAGCTGTAAGTGGAAACATGCTGCTGCCCTGAATCCCAGGAAGAAAGCAAATGGGGGAGGTGAGTGAGGATGCAAAGGAGCTAAGAAATAGAATGGGCTTGCTCCCTAGGCACAGAAGAAGGAGCCTACAGCCACTTGGACACCCAGCTACAAAGACCTTTCTCTCCTTCTCAAGTGCAGGAACATTTTTATCTGACATGACCAGGTGCATGAGCATATGTTGCCTTTTTTGTAAGCTTTGGGAAACTGAGGGGCTCTGTTGCATAAGCAGTTGATACCTTCAGAGTTTGCCAGTTTGAAACATCTCTATACTCTTCACAGAACACTTGGGCATCAGGACTATGCAACAGATGGCTTAGGATGACCCTCTAATTGTACCTGACACCACAGGGCTGGGGAGATGGAGAAGGTTTGGATGTGTTTTCATAGGGAGACTGGACAAAAGGAGAACCACTTTGAAAGGGCCTCTATTTGGTAAATGGGCAGACTTCAGTCTCTCTGGCACCAGTGAGTTGTGGCCCTTAATGGGGAGCTGTCCTTAATATCTCACTGGCTGGTATTCAAATAGTTCAGGGAGTTCCTTCTTCCCAGCAATTCTTCCTCTACCCCAATTCTTCCTCTGTCCAAAGTGTGGCTAAGCCGCCTTTGTCTTATGCAGTGTTTATGTCTACCATGTGAAGGAGGGAGGGACTCCTGGACCCTTCTGTGGTTCAGCAGAGATCATCCCTGCTTGCCTCTCAAGTTTGAGAAATCATTCACCATCTGCATGGGCAGACAAAGACTGATCTCCTGTGGGTGGAACTCACACAGGATAAGAGGGCTTTGGCTCCATGACAAGGTAAAGTTTATTTTCTGAGCTCTGGTGTCTAGAAAGTAGTGGCAGCCATTAGCACCAGATAGAGACACAGAGACACAAGACCTTACTACACAAATAAAAGGATGCATAGGGAAATGGTGCATGCCACAAGCAGAGACAGAGACACAAAGAAAGCTCTGTACCCTGTGTCTCTGGTGACCCTGAGCAAAGGAACTCTAATGTAGCCAACACGTTGGTTTGTACCCACTCGCTTATCATCCTGACAGTATCCAGATCACTCTCTCCAGGGAGGAAACTATCTGGCTACATTGCTGCTCTGCCTTTCATTGAACAATTTGGATGAGCACTCAGTGATTAAAAGTCCTGTGGAACTGGGAGTGTACTTTTTAGATATGGGAGCAGGAATGTGAGGTTCAAATTTCCTAAGTTCAAGTCAATGGCAGCAGACACCCGGGTGGTGACAGATACAAGAGAGGCATCAGGCTGGAGGAGATGGACTCAAGGCAGCACAGGCAACCACGTGGGGACACAGAACATTGAAGGTGGTGGGTGACTCTTTATTGCGGTGTGTCCATAGAGGGTGCTGCCTCTGCCTTCTCTCTGATTGGTCATTTTGGGCCCATCAGCCTGGGCATTGCTCACAGTGGCTTAGGGGACCCACGTGCCAGGGAGATGGAGCCTAGTGTCTGCCCTGTGCCCCCGGCCATCCCCCCACCATTTTCTTTAGCCTTAGCACACAACTGAGAAGGAGCCAGCTCTCACCAGAGGGTGATGGCAGCCTGTGGAGGCCACCTGCTGTGCTACCATGTGCAACCCCTTAACAGATGTTCAGCTTGGGGCCATGGCCAGAGCCATGTGAAGAGTGAGAGGCTGCCAGAGGAAGCTGGGAGCACAGGACTCTGGATCTTCTTAGTTGTGAGCCTGACTCTTCGGGCCCAGGGACCCTGAGGCCTGCCAGCACAGTGGAGTCATCAGAGATATTGCAGGCACCACATGGCACACCAGGCAAGGAGATTGCTTTCTTCAGGGTGGAGGCAGTGGGGGAAGACACAGCCCTGGAGAAGGAAGAACTGGCATGGATCAGGCAGGAGTTCCAGCTGCTGGTGGAAGACATCATCATGAAGGAGGTGGAGGTGGTGGTGGATGTTGTGGAGGAGCAGGTGGCTTTGCAGGAATGGGAGGAGAAGCCAGAGGAGGAGAGCCAGGAAGATGCAAGTCCAGAAGCCCAGAGTAACCAGCCTGTCCTTTAGGGGCTGGAGGCTGTGGCAGCCCTGCAGGTAGAACTGAGCTTGTGGGAATGAGAAAGTCTGCAGGACCTAAATTTGGCTCAGGCAGAAGAAATATCAGATGAAGTAGGGTCACTTGACTCAGAAAAGTGTCATCATCCAGGGCATCCCTGGCTTCTGGGCCAAGGCCGTATACAGACTGCCCCTCCTTGTGTTTAGCTGTTAAGGAGGAGGACAAGGAGCAGGATCAAGAGGTGGGGTGGGGAAGAAGGCACAGGCAACAGGGGGTTTGGCTGAAGGAAGTGGGTATTGGGGAGTGGAATGCTCCAAATGTATAGAGTGAGCAGAGCTTGGGAAGGGCCACCACACCTGTAGGTGTCTGACTTGTGACTTTGGATGACTGCTTTTGGCCTGTGTTTTAAGAGAAGAAGTGCCTGAGGGCCTGAGCCTGTTTCAGGAGTGACCAGAGACAATAGGCCACAGTAGCATCCTTAGAGAGTTTTCATTGCAATTGTGGATAATCCCAGGAAGTAGCAGAGACTCTGGGAGTCTCACAACATACTCCAGTCAGTTAGAGCACCTGTAATTGTTCCCAGTAGTGCAGTGCACAAGCATGAAGTTGTCCACATGTAAGGTGGAGCTGAAAGAGGCTGTTGTCCTCATACACTGTGTCAGAAGATTCCAGGCAAATCAGTGACACCCCTTGTGAACACAGGGCCAGGTCAGAGACACACACAGAGATACACACACATACCGAGACACAACACACAAACTTGCCAGTAGACAAGGCATGCTAAAGGGACTGCAGATCCTAACATTCTAAGCTGTGACATGCCATTACCGAGCACATACAGGCCAGGCAGAGATCAGGAGTGGATAGCAACAGACGCTCCCTTGGCTGATGCAGACAACCTCAAATATAAATAACCACAGTGTACCAAGAGCCTGGAGCGTGTCTGATGGTATGGCGGTGGCTGGTGATGTTGGTGGTGGGGCGACTCTGAAAGTTGGAATGCCCAGAGCCCTTGTAGATGCCTGTTCTATTGTTCTTGTTCTGTCCCATACTAGCCCTGTTGCTCGTGGCTCTTCCTTGCCTGACATGTAGCATGACTGGCTCCTTGACCTAAAGCAGATTATTAACAACCCCCAGATATATGTCATGTGGCCAAGATGAAGACTTGCTTAGCTACATGGTCAATTTGAACATAAATGAGCAAGACTGAGAAGAGGTGTGTAGGAGAGCTGGGCGGGGATGTGGAGAATCATACCTGTGTATATGTGGTATGAGCATTTGGAAAGAAAAAGTAGAAGTTGCTGATGCCTGCCCACCTGGCAAGCTGTGGACTGTAAAAGCTTGCATCTATTCCCTCATCCTATTTCTGGCAGGTGTAGAAATTGAGCCATCCCTGGTCCCACTGCAAGTTGATATTTTCCTTTCAGAACAACCCCTCATGCTGGAACACAGTGCTTATTAAGGAATACTATCTTGATATTGTTGTTATGACATGGCTCCCAGGGCAGTGTAAGTAGGTGGGAAAGGGGATGGATGCTCCCCTGCATGATCCTTCTCTGTCTTCCCTCTCTTCCTCCAGGATATATGGCATGCCATTCCACTCCATTCCATTGGGTCTAGGACTATGAATGGGGTGCTCCCAGCCATAGGCTTGACACCAGCACCCTTAAATTCCTCGGATAGTTGTCAGACCACAACTACCCAGGATCAAGCAGAATTTCTAAGGTGGTGTCCCTCTGGACCTCTAAAGAACTGGCTATTTGTGTTTGAGTTCTTGGCTGCTCATTGGAGGGTTCAGGACCAGGTAAGCCCTGTTCTGAACTTGTTCATATTGCCAGCAGATAATTGGTGAAGACCTATGGGCTGATCCCTGTAGTAATAATGGGTGGAAGTTCCTGCCATGGGAGGTAACTGACAGAAACTTGGGATACGAGGGAATCAGGAGTTTGGTCATGAAGGAACAGCCATGTGGAGGCCGGAACACTCACCTTTCCAAAATAGGGGAGCTCAGGCTCATGCAGTCTGGATGTGGAGCCCAGGTTTGGGTCATGCATGTAGCAGATGACAGGTTGATATATGAGGCTTAGGGACTTCATATGTCCAAATCTCACCAGAAGCAGATGTGGTTACAGCATGAGAATTCTGATAGAGGTAGGGTTAATTCAAGCTCTTTTGTCAGAATCATCCTTTTCTGGATCCCGCCACCCCCAGGCCTCTGATGCCCATTGAATTTGAGATTGCCTGGGCCCTTCAGTCCCACTCCTCCTTCTGGAAAGCCCCACCAGCTGGAATGGGTTTTTCTCTGGTGTCCCATTGCACTTCTGTGCTGACTTTGTGGTCTTCTGTGAACTTCCACACCCACCAATTGGCTTCTCACCACCAAAACACAGGTAAAGCTGGAAATGACCTGACTGGCTGGGGGTAATTCTAAAGAGCTATTGGAATAAATGGACAGAGATGCCAAAAGGGCAGGACTTGGTGCTTACTGATGCCATCTCCCACATTGCTAGAGACACGCATCTTCAACTACTATAGTATTTATGTTCCCTGTTTGGGTTTGTGTCCCTGTGCTTTGGATGTGTGTGTGTACACAGGTGTGCTTGTGTCTCTTTTGGTTGTGTGTGACTCTGTGTGTGTGAGTGTGTTTGACCCACTGCAGATTCATAGATGAGGGTGACAGAATGAGACATGGAGCAACCAGAAGAAGTGACAATAGGCATCTACAGAATGGGGGAGACTGGTTGATGTATCTCCTCTGTACCCTGTCCAGGACATGAATGAGGAAAGGATGACCAGTGACAAATCTGGACAGTAGTTTCATAAATCTGCAATTACATCAGGAAACATAAACAACCTCATAATTTCTGCTTTGTGGTGTGTGTTTGTATGGGTAGGCAGGGTGGAGTGTTTTAGGAGTCAACCACATTAAACCAAGTAGTGTGGAGCTTTAAAACCAGTATCTGTGAATCCCTCAGTCTGTGGGGCATTGGTGCCCTGTGAAAATGGTGGACTTCACAAGAGCAGGACCCCTAATTGTGAATAGGTCAAGATTCTTAGGTAAATGGCAGAGACCAGGAGGTGAAGGCAAAGAAAGAGTGACTGAATCACTGGAGACTTGTTCCACACACATGAGAATGGGAAATGGAGAGGTCCTAGGCTAGTGCTATCTATAATCAGCCTGTCAGCCAGCACAGTCCCTACCTGACTGTGGTTCACATTGGCACCATGGAGACAAATGACACGTTAAGGTAGGCTCTCAGGCACCCAAGGAGAGAGTTGATATGAATGTGGCATCTGCCAGGGCTTGGCCACCCTTTCTTGCAATGCAGAAATATGAGGAAAGTGTAGGTGTGTGGTGTATGCCACTCTCTGCAGAAAGGATATAGGACTGTGGGTCCAGGTTGTACAAGATCCCTAGGTTTCCATCTACGTATGGGCTCTGTGCATGTGTGTGGATAGTAATAAACTGTAGAGCCAACAGAAAGGGAGGGCACTCAATATTTAGGTCTAACATTCATTGACTTATTATGGCAGAGACTCTTTGGTTCCATATGCACCTTCTTAACGATATTATATCAGGCATAGGCCTGTCACAGTCTCCTTGGCCTTTTGAAGAACGAGACTATATTAGACTTTTTCCTGCTACAAGAATATATCCCTTGGGGGAAAAGGAAAACAGGTACAAACAGAAGGCTACATAGCTAGGGAGAGTAGGGACAACTTGGTTGGATGTTCACAGGCCCGAGGGGGAGCTGGGCCTGTGATGAGGGCATGACATTGATAAAGAATGATCTTGGGAAGTGCAGGTCTATTAAGGGGGTACTCCAATACAGCTGAGAAAAAAGACCTTGGCCATTTCTGTGTGGTTCCTGGAAGGAAAGCACTGGACATAGAATCTTGGCACTGTGAACCTCTCCAAGGCAATAGGATATGCGAAACCTGTCTAATGCAGAACACAGACACACAGTACTCAGCTGTCCATGTTGAGCACTTCCAACCCTGCTCATCTCTTTACAGGTTGGTCCCCTTCATGAGCAGATCCCAAGATTTTGTACCAGGTTATGTCAGAGAGGTAGAAGTACACATTGATTTGACAGACACAGGAATTAAAGAAAATAGTCAGGATAAAAAAGAGGGGTGCTTATGAAAACCCATTATTCTGGACAAGTAAATATATAGTTCTGCATGTGTCCAAGCTTCCTCTCAGGGATTTGGGTGTGTGTGTGTGTGGATGTGTGTGCACACACGTGTGCACTTGCACTGGAACAAATGTGTGTGTGAGCTGTCAGAACTTGTCTGGCTGGGGAATGGAAAGATAGACAACAAATGGGAATGCCAGAAAAGATTAAAAACCTCATATCCTATAGGTAGTGATGACATCAAACCTCCAGCTTGAATACAAATCCCCATCTAGAAAAGGAACTTTTTACCTTCTGCGTCTATTTTCTTCCATAAACAGTTTTAGCTCCCTGATAGATCCCTCTATTTCTGTAATCTTGCTTGCTAAATTCATAGGCAGAAACCTAAGCTTCCTGGGGAGTGGGGGCACTTGAGCAGCTTAAGTGGGAAAGTCCTGGAAGCCTGTGATGTATAAAAGATACTCAGTATAAAGCCCAGGCATTCAGCCTCTGGAGGTGACTCAGCTGAGCCCACACCTGTGCTGAATAAACCCTGTGGTTCGCATCTCCAAGTGCCAATTGTCTCTTTCTGGCACCATGGTTTCTACTGCATATTCAAGAGTGTTGGCCAGGAAGCCAAAAATCAAGTTGGCCCCATGTGTCACCATTGTCAGGGAACTGGAGATAGCTGCAGCTGCTGGCCCATTGACAACAGACAGGCAATGCCTGGCTGTTTTCCAGACCCCAACTCTCATGATAGCTGGGCCAGCCTCAGCCCACACCACTATTCAGAAGGGCTCAGAAGAGTAGAAGCAAATTCCATAACAGGATATCAGATGGGTGAGAGCCCTAGGGACATTTGCCTGAGTCAGGACCTGCCATGCTGTGGAATGGGAGTTTGATCACGTCCCAGTGACTGAAGAGTCGCTCAGAATAGAGTTTTTTCAATTGGGTGATCTGTCAATTTTTGTGTGTGTGCGAGAGTGACTGAGTTGAATGAGTCTGTTCTCCATTGCCTTCAGACTATGAAACTTGAGTGAGTCCAACCTGTGGTTGCGTGGTGACCTCATATGGCTTAGGGGAATGACAGTCTCAGGGGGAACTAAGCCTTTCCTGTGAGGTTAGTGGGGGTCAGGCCTTTATATTGGCCTACCAGTGTATAAGAGGTGCCTAAATCTACACCAGAAGAGTGACCAGGAGGAAGAAAATGAATGTTCCTCCTTATTTGTGGTGCAACATTGCCTCAGGGTGGGAACACTCATATAAAGAGCAACTCAACTTCAAAACCCACTTAGAATGTATGGCTAAGAATTTTAGGAAATGATTCTCTGGGGTTTATGGCATGAAATTGAGTCCTGGAAAGCTGTGCACTCTTTGCACCCTGTAGAGGCCCTTGTTTGTCATTGGATGACCCTCAGATGGGACCTTAGATGTGCCCACAGTACAAGCAGTATACAAACATGTGACTGGAGACCCCGGCCACCCAACACAATTTCCATATATTGAGCAATGGTAAGAGATCACTCAGCTAAGGCCTCCCTGGGTTTGGTTCTGCATGACAGCTCAGGAGCAATGAAATGTTTTTATGGATCAATCAGAAAAAAGGCTTCACACCAGCAAAATGAACCACCTGTCCTCTAAGGTGGGGCTGAAGACATGACTCTAGTGCCCATAGCTTACGTCCCCATGGCCAGGTGCTGGGAGCAGCAGACTCACATTTATCAAACAGTCCACTGTCTTCCCTGTTACCTCCACTTCCTCATGCTCCTGAAACTACTGTGCAAGCATGACCAGCCACCCAAGAGCCAAAGAGCAGGTATCTCCATTTGGCTCAAGGGGCAGCTGTCCCAGCACTTCAGTTTCCTCTAAGAGAGACCTGAAGTTTGTAGCATATTGCCCTCAATGAAATTCTACAAGAGGGCAGAACTGTCCTCTACTTTCTATGAATGATCTCCTCAACTAGAATCTTGTATTCCCTCATTCTCTGAAAAGCTTCAGGCACTGATCGATTTCCCAGTGTCAATTATCCAGACTTACTGCTGTACTTTGGTGGACTGTCAGCAACTTTTCCTCATCCTGTTCAACACAGAGGAATGCCAACGAACCTTGACAGAGGCACAGAAATGGCTCCAGGGCAGTGCACCAAGGGGTCAATTAGAGAGAACTGGGCATAGGAGGCCATCATGGAAGAAGAGCCCCACTGGGACCCCAACAATGAGTGAGGGAGAAACCAGCTGGAGAGGTATAAACTGTCTTAGAGATCTTGCTACCCTGGTATCATCACATCGCTCATCTCCCCACACTCTGTTCTTCTATCTTCCTGTGGTGTATAACCTGTCTACAAAATAATGCTAACCAGGGGCCTAGCAGGCCAGTAAGTACACAGTACTGTGGACCAGTGACATCTGAGGATATGTAAGTGGACCTCACTGAAATCCCTCCAAGCCAAGAATTCAGACACATTTTAGTTTTCATTTGTACTTTTTCAGTATGAGGAGACCTTTTCAACACAAACCAAAAAAGCAAGAGTAGTGACTAAGGCACTCCTGAGAGACATTGTCCCCCGATATGGAATACCTCTGACCACAGGGTTGAAAAATGAACTGGCATTTGTAGCCGAGACAGTATAACAGGAGGCAAGGGCTTTGCATATATTGTGGAAATTGCATACTGCCTACCACCCCAGAGCTCAGGAAAAGTAGACCATATGAAAGGAATCCTCAAACAAAGCTTAGCCAGCTGTGTCAGGAGACCAGCTTATCATGGGTAGGCATATTATCTGTGGCCCTCTTGAGGATGAGTTGTTCACTCTGGGCAGGAATAGGCTTCCCGCCATTTGAAAGCCTGCATGTAAGGGCACCCCCACTGGTCAACTAAGAGGGCACAGCAGAGAACTGAGAGACGTGAACTTACACAAACTGCAAGGGTTATGACACACCATCTCCCAAATACACAAATTTGATATCCATTGGATACAAATAGGATACCCATATCCTTAGGCATAACAGTACACCCCCACAAATCCAGGGACAGAATATGGGTGAAAGACTGGAAGAAAGAACCCTTGAAACCAACATGGAGAGGACCCTATTCCATAATCTTAACCACCACTACTCCTCTCAAAGTGACAGCAATAGATGCTTGGATCCATCACTCCAGAGTCAAACCAGCAGGTCCAACCAATAGTCAAGGGAAGGGGAAAGCTTCCCTCAATCTGGAAGAACCCATGCACCTGATCTAGAGAAGAAGGAAACAATGGTTCCAAAGCCCTGCTCTGGCCACACCAGAAGCTGGTTGGTCAATTCACGACTGAAGCTTGAGGAACCAGCAGGACCAGTGAACAATAGTCGTATTGGCTATTAATTGGACTGGGATTCCTTCTATTTATCTTGTTCCAAATAGTACTCAACTCTGTGTCTCCCCTAAATGATATCATTTGAAAGCTTTATCTCTGTTTCGCCTGTTTGTTCATACTCCTTATATTTTGGGGACTTCTCTTATTGTGAATAAGTTAGATGTTAAAGCAACGTAGTTTTTCCTTATAGGTCTTCTAAGTTGTAAAATCTCCACTCCTGTAGAAACCAGGGTGACAGTTCTGACTGTACAAAATCCTTTTACATTACAGGAAAGGCACACACGATTTCCACCTGCTCTGTACTACATCCACCTGCATGCTATAATTCTGTTTCCAAATGTTCCTTGAGTGTAGGGAAGCTTTACTGGAAGGGTTATCATAAGATCAGATTACAATGGGCAGATGACGTGTGGTGTTCTAGCACACACAGAGAAGTAGTATGCTGGCACTGGGACTCAACAAATGCTTGAGGCTGGCCTAAAGAGACCCATTCCTGATTAACTCTCTCAATGACCACACCTGACCCTCTGACACCTTCAGCTAGACTGAAAGTGTTGGAGCCCAAGCCAGGTTGTAAGGGACAATCTGACCCACTCCAAGCTTCCCAAAAGGCAAACTAGTAATGCCTGCTATTGAAAATAACCTCTTTATTCATGAAGCTGAAAGTAGCTAGAGAACTGGATGTCCCTGATTGCTGGGTTGTGGAGGAGCCCCAGTGAACAAGACATAGATATGGGGATGCACTGGATTAGATACCCTTGAGATACTTCAATGGAATTGGGCCATCAACATCCAGGTGTGGGTGCCTATCATTGTGACTCTGTTCCCAATGATGATAGGTGAGGAATGTTTAACCTAATGGGAATAGATTACACTTGCTTGGGGAAAGAAAATGTAAAAGAGTCCTAGTTTATAATGCTATCAACAATAGTCATTCATAGTGATTGGAATGCCTGGAACTGGGCCCCCTCAAAAGGAAAAAAGGAAAAACCATGATCTGCCACCATGACAACAATCCCAGGAGAGAATTACCATTATTGGTTTGGCGCTAGCCTAGGTCCTGGCAGACGAAGGAAGAGTTTGTGGGAAATTTAATCAAACTGACTGTTGCCTCCAAATAGATGACAATGGTAAGTCTGTAACAGACATAGCTAAAATATCAGGATGATTGCTCATGTTCTGGGTCAGACCTTGTAGGGTTGGGATATCAACAACCTCTTTGGAGGATGGTTCTCTTAGCTAAGAAGGTTTAAGACAATGATTGAGATAATCATTTTCACTGGGAGCCTGCTTATTTGCTGCCTCATGCCCCTCCTAGTTAAGACTGTAATGAGGTTCATAGAGGCAGTTGTTGAACAGAAAATTGCCAGCCAGTTGCTGCTTTTAAAAGGATATCGACAAATGATGGAAGTTCGTGTATTCTGATGGTTACAGATGCACCCTTAGCATTTAGAGGTGGGAATGAGGTGGGAAGTCCAAACTAGAATAACAACCCCCATCTAGAATAACAACTTTCTGTCTTCTGCCTCTGGTATCTTGCTTAAACAGGTTTTTCTCACCATTCAGCACCTCTGCTTCTGTAATCTTGCTTGCTCATTGCAACAGCAGGAACCTCAGCTGCCTGAGGGGCGAGGATCTGAGCTGCTTGAGTGGGAAGTCCTAAAAAGCCAGAAGAGTGTGACGTATAAAAGATACCAAGCACAAAGGCCAGGCACTCAGCCTCTGGAGGTGACTCCACTGAGCCCTCACCTGTGTGGAATAAACCCTGTTTTTCTGTATCTCCAAGTGCCACTTATCTCTTTTCTCAGTGGCAGTTTAGACAAAAGTGAAACTCATCAGAAATTTTTAAGTGTAGGTGTGATAGTTTCTGATGTCTCTTCTGTGTAGTAAAGATATGAATAAACAGAATTTTGAGGATCCTATCTGCTTTAGAGTATTGGAATGCTGAATTTTCAATTTCCCTGGAGTGTGAGTGGAAGAAACTGATGATTGGCCTATTCCCTACTCTAGGACATACGGTAGCTCTAGCATCAGGGCAGCAAAGCAGTGATATTTCCTTTACCATGAACATTTCTTGTAGGGAAAGCATAAAGGATAGAATAGGTGGTAGGACCTAGTGAGGGAACATGTTACAACCATTGACATAAAGCAACAGCAGCCTTTGGTCCATATAATTCTAGTAGCATGCTATCAAAATTATTTATTTTCTTCAGCTAGAGATAACCTAACTTTAACACCACTCAGTCCCTGCACAACTTCATCATTCACACTGACACTTCTATATACACACTGAGCCTCTCTTCAACCCAGCACCAACTTGTACTTTATACTTTAACTGTAGGTACAAAGTCTACTACTGTGCCTAGTACTTATTGATCTTGTTGCAAGCCTTGTCCAGGAGGGCTAAGTTGTAACAAGTTCCTAATCTGCAATTGGTGCTGCATGCCTATGGGTTCTATGTACATTTGGCACTTGCTAGTACCTGATTTCTAGAATTACTTACAAAGAACATAACAACTGGACCCATTTATTTATTCCTGGAGATCTGAGGGAAAATCAGTGCCATTAGTTCATAGGTCTGTTTACTGCCAACACCAAGACAACACAATGTCTGCAGCATCATTACAATTACTTAGAAAGTTGGAGGAGATGAGGTTTAGAAGGAAAAAAAGTGAAAATATAGGAAACTGATTGGATCTGAAAAAGAGACTTTTGTTCCTATTCTCTGCACTTTACTCACATTTATCTACCTATTTCTCCTGCCCTAAGCATTGAATGGCAATAAATAATGGCTCTTATTTTGTTATATGGTATAGAAACAAAATGGGTCTCACTGCATTGCCAGGTAGGCTACATTTCTAAATGTTAACCTTTTTCTTTAATTTGTCACTTCTATTTCTTGGCTCATCCCAGTCCATAATATTATAAACTTGCCTCATTCACAAGTGAAACTTTTGAATTTCAGAAGGACTCCCTGGGGCAAACAGCATATACAGTTTGATCTGTCTTGAAACATATTGAAAATAGCACATGGGAAATGTTATTTTTCCCATGCGCTAGTAAGTATGGTAAATGTTCAAACAGGTCTGATAGACCAAATCACCTTCAAGTCTTTTTTTTTTTTTTCCTCATCAATCCAATTTTATTTCTAACCATTCCCCCTCCAAATAATATCTCCTGATTTTCTAAGACATTGTGTTAGATTTTCTAAGACAGTTGGTCTAATCATGTATGCTAAGGCATTAAATTGGAAAATATCACTGAGGCCAGAGACCACATTGTTTCTTAAATTTTGAAATATCCACAAGGCCTGCAGCCAGATCTGGAACAGCTCCCACCATCTCAAAAAGTCAGCTCTGAAACCTAAAATCACTGAAATTCTGAAATTGTACCTTCATTCTCCTCTCAGCCTTCTTCCATCTTATCACAAAACTATAGCATTCTCTGTCTCTTGCCCTAGAAAGATTCTCTGTTCTTGCAGTCTTCTTTGTCTCCTACATCTTCTGATCTCATTTTCCGTGACTGATTGCAACTTTGTGATATCATGAGTGCCTACCCACTGTCATATTTTAAACTGCCTCCTGATTGAATGAAAACATTTGAGGAATGGAAATTAGAGGCTGCAGACAGGCCTGCATTAGAACTTCTTGAGTAAGTTCCATAGTGGGAACCTACACTGCCACATGGCTAAATTGAATGCTATTAGTGATTTGAATCCTATCATCTGGGTATCTGGGAGATGAAAAATTTCTCTCTGAAAGCATCACAAAAGTCTTTTATATGACTACAGTCTAGGTGCATGTCTTCTCCACAATGTCCTGTACCTGATACATCATGTCCTGAGTACCATGTACATCTTTATGGGCTGGAGTACTTTAGTTTGAACTGGATTTTATTCCTTTTTTTTTTTTTTTTTTCCTCTTGAACTTGTAGTTTGCAGATGGGAAGGGTGGTCTCCTGAAGTTCTCAGGAATCCAGAGGACTGGTCATGAAAGTGGTAGCCTTAGACTACAAATTCTGCCATGGAGAACGTGACACTAACTTGCCCGACTTGCAGTCTGGGGGAAAGGGACAGGTGATTCTAATGGTTTGGTTGAGCTTTTAATCTGCTATGCTTCCCTATCACTACTGCAGCCTATTTTCTTGGTTAGGGGAGGTTTATGGAGGCATGGTTTCCATGACATCAGAGCTTTGTGACATCAGCAAAGCAATAGGCAGCAATGCCTCAGTCATTTCCCATTGCCTGGTAGAGATTTAGAAAGAGATCTATGGTAAGGATTAGAGGAGAGGACTGTATTTTTTTTTTAACCAGATCAGACTGCTTTCCTGATATCCTTATTTTCTTCTACTACTTTCTGTAAACTATGCTCATTGTAATATTTCCTAGGTCAGCTTCACCCATGTCATAGGAATAAGCTCTAGACCAGCTGAATCTCTAAACAGTGATAACTCTAACAGAACATTCAGAATCTCTGAGGATCATCTGTTTATGGGCAAGAGTATACTTTAGCAGTTTCCTTTCCCTGAGAACCTAGGTAAGAAAAGGAGGACTCCTTTGAATTTGAAAGCCTCTTTTCTAGAGAAAGTGGATCTATTGCTTTGCCAGGGTTACCAGAACAGGGTGCCCCACACCAGGGAGCTTAAGTAAACGTTTTCTCAAACTTCTACAGTTCAAGTCAGTAATCAAAGGTTCAGCATATGTTTTCCTTGTGGATTGTGACTGGCTATCATCCAGATTTGTCTTCACTTAGTAATGTCTCTGTTTTCTGTGACTGATCTTTTCTTATAAAGAGTCAGTCACATTAAGTCAATGACCCTATTTCAAAATAGGGTCAGGAAAAAAAAGACAATTTCCTCACATTTTGACTAAATACAAAGTACAGTTAGGTCTCCATCTTACAAATTTTCAGAGAATACAGCTTAATCAATATTCATTTTTCTTCCCATCAGTACTGCTGTATATTTATCTGTCTCCCACATTTCACCCAGTAACCAGGTCTCCCCAACACAGAAAACAGTTGTATAAGAAAATTGGGTGGCTTGGGAGTAATACAGATGAATGTAAATTTCAAAATTACTTTCCAATCTAGAAATCCTATCCACAAACACACAGGGAAAGAAAACATTTCTATTATTGAATAAGTACTAAACCATAATGTGATGCACATGGTAATCAAACTACTAAAAATTTGCAAAGAAAAAAAGGTATATTTTATATATAGTATCCTAGCAAACAGTTGACTAGACTAAAGTCTTTGGCTCTGTAGATCACAACAAATTATGGAAAATTCTTAGAGAGATGTTAATAACAGACCACCTAATCCAACTCCTGAGAAATCTGTATATAGGTTAAGAAGCAACAGTTAAAATTATGCTTGGAACAATTAACTGGATCAAAATTGAGAAAGAAGTATGTCAAGGCTGAATATTGTCATCTTGCTTATCTAACTTATATGCAGAGTACAATGCAGGACTGGATGAAACACAAGCTGGAATCAGATTGCAGAGAAAGTATCAACAACCTTAGCTATGCAGAAAATGTACACTGTATGGCAGAAAGTGAAGAGGAATTAAGAGCCTTAACATTAAAAAAACTAATAATATCTGGTCCCATCACTTCATGGCAATAAGATGAGGAAAAATGGAAATAATGACAGATTTTATTTTCTTGGACTCCAAAAGCACTGTAGATTGTGCGTCAGCCATTAAATTAGAATATGTATGCTCTTTCAAAGAGAAGCTATAACACACCAAGACAGCATATTAAAAAGGAGGCCAATTATTTTACCGACAGATGTTTGGATTGTCATACTATGGTTTGTGCAATAGTCATATATGTTTGAGAGTGTTGGGCCATAAAGAAAGCTGAGTGCCAAAGTACTGATGCTTTTGAACTGTGGTGTTGCAGAAGACTCTTGAAAGTCCCTTGGACAGCAAGATCAAGCTAGTCAAACCAAAAGAAATCAGTTCTGATTATTCTTTGGGAGGACTGATGTGGAAGCTGAAGCTCCAAAACTCTAGCCCCCTGATGTGAAGAATCCCAGTGTGTTAAAAGAAACCCTGATGTGGAAAATACTGAAGGAAGGAGGAGAAGGGAAAGTAGAGGATGAGTTGGGAGCATGGCATCGCCAATTCAATGGACATGAATTTGAGCATGTTCTGAGAGATGGAGAAGCCTGGTGTGCTGTGACCCACATGGTCGCAAAGATTTGTATATGATTGAGTGACTGAACTGGGTCAACAAGCACAGTTCTTTACAGAATTTTCAAAAAACAAGTAGTTCTCAAATAATACCAGAGGATATTTGTCACAGTTATTTTGTCCTAAATCCACCTCTAATTGGGAGTAGTCAACAGTGTTTGCTAATTTGATTTCTGCAGAAGAATAATAAACTTCCCATGTTTTTATGACAATATGGTTTTGGAATGAGGTATTCTCTCAGTCTGTGATACTCCACGGAATTAAGAGGCAAGGTCCTACTGTTAATAAACACCTATGTACCCAGCATACTTAGGCCAAGCAATATTGGAACAATGGCATTTTGTTTGTTTTGTTTTGTTCCAATACAAACAGAGATTTGTATTGCAGATCCATGCAAGTAGACGGATGGCTTTTGCCTTTAAAAATCCTGAACTCCCCAGACATTTTCAGCAAAGCCTAACTACTTAAAGGTGAGGGAGTGGTATGATTAGTAGTTGCAAACTTCTTGCTGTCAGATCCTCTGTTCCTGGAATAAAGTCACCACGAGGTTAACTGTATTCCTGTAAACCTCTAATGAAACAATATTATTCCCTATGCTGAAAGGAAAGTTTCAAAACTTCAATTTCACTCTCCAAGGTCCTGGTTAGTAGGAGGGTGTCCCAGAGCAAGCTGGTTATCCTGCCTAGGAACTTTCATCCAGCACCCAGTCTTAGTCCTTCCACTAGTCCCCAGTCCCAGCTAAAGAGGCAGCTCTCAGCTGTCTGTGCCCTCCTCTTGCCAAGGTCCCCATAGCCTGCCCAACCATCTTCAAAGAAGGAGCTAGGTGCACAGCATGCAGCTGGAGCTCAGTCTCCTCAGTCTCCCCAAAGAGGGAGGCTGGATCTCATAGACTGTGACTCATGCAGGTTGCCACAAACATTAGGTCATGGAAGTGGGGATGGGATAGGTTGCCTATTGCTCTGAACCCTGTACCAGACCAGTGAGTGTCTCTAGCAAGGGCTATGGTACTCTGCATGAAAGATTTTAGCTGGTCTCCAAATTCCACAGTTCACTAGCAAGCCCAAGGCCAGAGGAGCTGGAGGGTCCTGGGAAAAGGCTGCAATATATCTTAAGTGTAGTCTGCTGAGAGACTGACTGTTAGTGAACTGGACTTCTATTTTTTTCTTTTTTTTTTTTTGAACTGGACTTCTAATTTCACTAATGTTCTTGAGCTAAGGTCTGTAGTTCCATGTCCATCCTGCCCCTGTTACAATAAATTCCATGCTGAGATTATCCAACTTATGACTAAAAGTTGGTAATATGTACCATCTGGTCAATTTCCACTAGCCTCTTACAACCATATTCTACTCTCTGTTTCTATAACTCAGGTATTTTAACTAACTATATCATGTGATTATAAAGCTTTGTCTTCCTCTAACTGAAATATTTCACTTAGCATAAAGTCCTTCCTTAGTGACATATATATTGAAAGTGGGGAAACTATTTATTTATTGACTGCCAGAGGTATAGTTAAGCTACAATATTTTTAAAGCAATTTTTATTGAAATATAGTTGCATTACAATGTTGTATTAGTTTCTGCTATGCATCAAAGTGAATCAATTATATGTGTACGGAGAACCCTTAATTTTTGGATTGCCTTCTCATTTAAGTCACCATGGAGCACCCAGAATAGAGTTACTTGTACTTTTGTTCTTATTTTCTTAATAATTCAAATTAATTTATTTGTTTAACTAGAGTTTTATTACTATACAACATTGTGATTCTTTCCCCATATATCAACATTAATGAGCCATAGATATACACTTCACACACACATCCTTAAGAACTTTCCACCCTTCTCTCCAACCTGTTCCTCTGGGTTGTTCCAGAGCAGTGGCTTTGGTTTCCCTGCTTCATGAATATGCAAACCTCAATGATGATTTTCCTGCATGATATGTGTAATTTTCTATATTTTACATATGAAAATATGGCTGCAGATATTTCTAAATGAAGCATGAAACCTATATTTTACATTGGAATATTTAGCTGTATACTTTTGGTAATAATATATGAATCATTGTATTTTTTTTTCATTTATTTTTATTAGTTGGAGGCTAATTACTTTACAATATTGTAGTGGTTTTTGTCATACATTGACATGAATCAGCCATGGATTTACATGTATTCCCCATCCCGATCCCCCCTCCCACCTCCCTCTCCACCCGATCCTTCTGGGTCGTCCCAGTGCACCAGGCCCGAGCACTTGTCTCATGCATCCACCCTGGGCTGGTGATCTGTTTCACCCTAGGTAATATACATGTTTTGATGCTGTTCTCTCGAAACATCCCACCCTCGCCTTCTCCCACAGAGTCCAAAAGTCTGTTCTGTACATCTATGTCTCTTTTTCTGTTTTGCATATAGGGTTATCATTGCCATCTTTCTAAATTCCATATATATATGTTAGTATACTGTAATGGTCTTTATCTTTCTGGCTTACTTCACTCTGTATAATGGGCTCCAGATTCATCTATCTCATTAGAACTGATTCAAATGAATTATTTTTAATGGTTGAGTAATATTCCATGGGGTATATCTACCACAACTTTCTTATCCATTCGTCTGCTGATGGGCATCTAGGTTGCTTCCATGTCCTGGCTATTATAAACAGTGTTGCAATGAACGTTGGGGTGCACGTGTCTCTTTCAGATCTGGTTTCCTCAGTGGGTATGCCCAGAAGTGGGATTGCTGGGTCATATGGCAGTTCTGTTTCCAGTTTTCTAAGAAATCTCCACACTGTTCTCCCTACTGGCTGTACTAGTTTGCATTCCCACCAACAGTGTAAGAAGGTTCCCTTTTCTCCACACCCTCTCCAGCATTTATTGCTTGTAGCCTTTTGGATAGCAGCCATCCTTACTGGCATGTAATGGTACCTCATTGTGGTTTGATTTACATTTCTCTGGTAATGAGTGATGTTGAGCATCTTTTCATGTGTTTGTTAGCCATCTGTATGTCTTCTTTGGAGAAATGTCTGTTTAGTTCTTTGGCCCATTTTTTGATTGGGTCATTAATTTTCTGGAATTGAGCTGCAGGAGTTGCTTGTATATTTTTGAGATTAATCCTTTGTCTGTTGCTTCATTTGCTATTATTTTCTCCCAATCTGAGGGCTGTGTTTTCATCTTGCTTATAGTTTCCTTTGTTGTGCAAAAGCTTTTAAGTTTCATTTGGTCCCATTTGTTTAGTTTTGCTTTTATTTCCAATATTCTGGGAGGTGGGTCATAGAGGATCCTGCTGTGATTTATGTCGGAGAGTGTTTTGCCTATGTTCTCCTCTAGGAGTTTTATAGCTTCTGGTCTTACATTTAGATCTTTAATCCATTTTGAGTTTATTTTTGTGTATGATGTTAGAAATTGTTCTAGTTTCATTCTTTTACAAGTGGTTGGCCAGTTTTCCCAGCACCGCTTGTTAAAGAGGTTGTCTTTTTTCCACTGTATATTCTTGCCTCCTTTGTTGAAGATAAGGTGTCCATAGGTTCGTGGATTTATCTCTGGGCTTTCTATTCTGTTCCATCGATCTATATTTTTGTCTTATGCCAGTACCATACTGTCTTGATGACTGTGGCTTTGTAGTATAGTCTGAAGTCAGGCAGGTTGATCCCTCCAGTTTCATTCTTCTTTCTCAAGATTACGTTGGCTATTCGAGGGTTTTTTAAATTTCCATACAAATTTTGATATCATTTGTTCTAGCTCTGTGAAAAATAATGTTGGTAGCTTGATAGCGATTGCATTGAATCTATAGATTGCTTTGGGTAGTATAGCCATTTTGACAAGATTGATTCTTCCTATCCATGAATACAATATATTTCTCCATCTGTATGTGTCCTCTTTGATTTCTTTCATCAGTGTTTTATACTTTTCTATATATAGGTTCTCTGTTTCATTAGGTAGATATATTCCTAAGTATTATAATCTTTTTGTTGCAATGGTGAATGGTATGGTTTCCTCAATTACTCTTTCTGTTTTCTCATTGTAAGTGTATAGGAATGCAAGGGATTTCTGTGTGTTAATTTTATATCCTGAAACTTTACTATATTCATTGATTAGCTCTAGTAATTTTCTCGTAGAGTCTTTAGGGTTTTCTATGTAGAGTATCATGTCATCTGTGAACAGCAAGAGTTTCACTTCTTCTTTTCCTATCTGGATTCCTTTTACTTCTTTTTCTGCTCTGATTCCTGTGGCCAAAACTTCCAAAACTATATTGAATAGCAGTGGTGAGAGTGGGCACCCTTGTCTTGTTCCTGATTTCAGGGGAAATGCTTTCAATTTTTCACCACTGAGGGTAATGCTTGCTGTGGGTTTGTCATATATAGTTTTTTTATGTTGAGGTATGTTCCTTCTATTCCTGCTTTTGGAGAGTTTTAATCATAAATGCTTCTTGAATTCTGTCAAAGGCTTTTTCTGTACCTATTGAGATAATCATATGGTTTTTATCTTTCAATTTGTTAATGTGGTGTATTACATTGATTGATTTGCTGATATTAAAGAATCCTTGCATTCCTGGGATAAAGTCCACTTGGTCATGACGTATGATTTTTTTTTTTTTAATATGTTGTTGGATTCTGTTTGCCAGAACTTTGTTAAGGATTTTTGCATCTATATTCATCAGTGATATTGGCCTGAAGTTTTCTTTTTTTGTGGCATCTTTGGTTTTGGAATTAGGGTAATGGTGGCCTCATAGAATGAGTTTGGAAGTTTACCTTCTCCTGCAATTTTCTGAAAGAGTTTGAGTAAGATAGGTGTCAGCTCTTCTCTAAATTTTTGGTAGAATTCAGGGGTGAAGCCATCTGGCCCTGGGCTTTTGTTTGCTGGAAGATTTCTGATTACAGTTTCAATTTCCTTGCTTGTGATGGGTCTGTTAAGATCTTCTATTTCTTTCTGGTTCACTTTTGGAAAGTTATACTTTTCTAAGAATTTGTCCATTTCTTCCAAGTTGTCCATTTTATTGGCATGGAGCTGCTGGTAGTAGTCTATTATGATCCTTTGTATTTCAGTATTGTCTGTTGCGATCTCTCCATTTTCACTTCTAATTTTGTTAATTTGGTTCTTCTCCCTTTGTTTCTTAACAAGTCTTGCTAATGTTTTGTCAACTTTGTTTATTTTTTCAAAAAAACAGCTTTTATCTTTCTTGATTTTTGCTATGGTCTCTTTAGTTTCTTTTGCATTTTACTTCTGCCCTAATTTTTAAGATTTCTTTCCTTCTACTAACCCTGGGGTTCTTCATTTCTTCCTTCTCTACTTGCTTTAGGTGTGGAGTTAGAAACTTTTTTCTTGTTTCTTGAGGCAAGCCTGTAATGCTATGAACCTTCCGCTTAGCACTGCTTTTACAGTGTCCCATAGATTTTGGGTTGTTGTGTTTTCATTTTCATTCATTTCTATGCATATTTTGATTTATTTTTTGATTTCTTCTATGATTTGTTGGTGATTCAGAAGCGTGTTATTTAGCCTCCATATGTTTGAATTTTTAATAATCCCCCACCCCTGTAATTGAGATCTAGTCTTACTGCACTGTGGTCAGAAAAGATGACTGGAATGATTTCAGTTTTTTTAAATTTACCAAGGCTAGATTTATGGCCCAGGGTGTGATCTATTCTGGAAAAGGTTCTGTGTGCACTTGAGAAAAAGGTGAAGTTGATTGTTTCATGGTGAAATGTCCTTTAGATATCAATTAGGTCTAGCTGGTTCATTGTGTCATTTAAAGTTTGTGTTTCCTTGTTAATTTTCTGTTTAGTTGATCTAGCCATAGTTGTGAGTGGGGTATTAAAGTCTCCCACTATTATTGTGTTACTATTAATTTCCTCTTTCATACTCATTAGCATTTGCCTTACATATTGCTGTGCTCCTATATTGGGTGTATATATATTTATAATCATTATATCTTC
The DNA here is from genome assembly GCF_033118175.1 of Dama dama. Taxonomy (NCBI): domain Eukaryota; kingdom Metazoa; phylum Chordata; class Mammalia; order Artiodactyla; family Cervidae; genus Dama; species Dama dama. The sequence continues at coordinate 11,500,044 of NC_083715.1, forward strand.
TTCTTGGATTGATCCTTTGATCACTATGTAGTGTCCTTCTTTGTCTCTTTTCACAGTCTTTATTTGAAAGTCTATTTTATCTGATATGAGTATTGTGACTCCTGCTTTGTTTTGCTCTCCGTTTGCTTGAAATATTGTTTTCCAGCCCTTCACTTTTAGTCTGTATGTGTCCCTTGTTTTGAGGTGGGTCTCTTGTAGACAGCATATATAGGGGTCTTGTTTTCGTATCCTTTCAGCCAGTCTTTGTCTTTTGGTTGGGGCATTCAACCCATTTACATTTAAGGTAATTATTGATAGGTATGGTCCCTTTGCCATTTACTATGTTGTTTTGGGTTCACATTTATACAACCTTTCTGTGTTTCCTGTCTAGAGAAGATCCATTTGCATTTGTTGAAGAGCTGGTTTGGTGGTGCTGAATTCTCTCAGCTTTTGCTTGTCTGTAAAGCTTTTGAATTCTCCTTCATATCTGAATAAGATCCTTGCTGGGTACAGTAATCTAGGTTGTAGGTTATTCTCTTTCATTACTTTAAGTATGTCCTGCCATTCCCTTCTGGTCTGAAGGGTTTCTATTGATAGATCAGCTGTTATCCTAATGGGAATCCCTTTGTGTGTTATTTGTCGTTTCTCCCTTGCTGCTTTTAAATTTGTTCTTTGTGTTTGATCTTTGTTAATTTGATTAATATGTGTCTTGGGGTATTTTGCCTTGTGTTTATCCTGTTTGGGACTCTCTGGGTTTCTTGGATCTGTGTAACTATATCATTCCTCATTTGAGGGAAGTTTTCAGCTATTATCTCCTCCAGTATTTTCTCATGGCCTTTCTTTTTGTCTTCTTCTTCTGGGACTTCTATGATTTGAATGTTGGGGCATTTCACACTGTCCCAGAGGTACCTGAGGTTGTCCTCATTTCTTTTGATTCTTTTTTCTTTTTTCAATTCTGCTTCATTTATCTCCACCATTTTATCTTCTACCTCACTTATCCTATATTCTGTCTCCGTTATTCTACTCTTGGTTCCCTCCAGAGTGTTTTTGATCTTATTAACTGCATTATTAATTTCTAATTGACTCTTTTTTAAAATTTCTTCTAAGTCCTTATTAAACGTTTCTTACATCTTCTCAATCTTTGTCTCCAGGCTATTTATCTGTAACTCCATTTTGTTTTCAAGATTTTGGATCATTTTTATCATTATTCTCAATTCTTTTTCAGGTAGATTCCCTATCCCCTCCTCTTTTGTTTGACTTGGTGGGCATTTTTCATGTTCCTTTACCTGTCGGATATTTCTCTACCTTTTCATCTTGTTTAGATTTCTGTGTCTGGAGTGGGCTTTCTGTATTCTGGTGGTCTGTGGTTCCTTTTTATTGTGAGGTTTCACCCAGTCGGTGGGGTTGGACGATTGGCTTGTCAAGGTTTCCCCTGGTTAGGGAAGCATGCATCAGTGTTTGGTGCGTGGAGCTGGAATTCTTCTCTCTGGAGTGTAATGGAGTGTCCAGTAATGAGTTTTGAGATGGGTCTATGTGTTAGGTGTGACTTTGGGCAGCCTGTATGTTGACGCTCAGGCTCTTGGGTGGTGGTTGGTTTCAGTGTAGGTACGTAGGCTTTTGGATGGTCTCTTATTAATGTTCCATGTAGTCAGGAGTTTTCTGGTGTTCTCAGGTTTTGGGCTTAAGTCTCCTGCCTCTGGATGTCAGTTTTATTCTTCCAGTAGTCTCAAGACTTCTCCAACTATACAGCACTGATAATAAAACTTCTAGGTTAATGGTGAAAAAATTCTCCACCATGAGGGACACCCAGAGAGGTTCACAGAATTACATGAAAAAGAAGAGAGGGAGGAGGGAGATAGGGATGAGCAGGAGGAGAAAAAGGGGGACTCAAGAGGACAGAGACAGATCTATGCAGTTCTCTGTTCCCAAAGTGCTCTCCATAGACCAGACACCCACAAAGATTCACAGAATTGGATTTGGAAGAGAAGGGGAAAGGAGGAAATAGAGGTGTTCTGAGGTAGAAAATGGAGAGTCAAAAGTGGGAGAGAGTAATGAACACACTCCTGAATAAAAATGGGAACTGAATATTGGATTCTTAAGTGTCCAAAATTTATATCACATACTGAAAAACAAAGATTAAAAATCTAGACTAGAGGTTAGACTCTTAAAAATACAATATTAAAGCAAAAACAAAAACACAAAAAATTTTAGAAATATATATGAAGTTCAGTTTAAAAATAAGGCTTCTCTTTTTTTTTTTGCAAGGTTATAGTGAGATGAAAATGAAAATTAAGGAGTAATAGAGGAGTAATAGAAGACTTTAAAAGGAAAGAGAAAAAAAAAAAGAAAAAAAAGAAAAAAAATTTATTCCTAATTAAAAAAATTGTAAAAATATATGAAAATGAAAGTTAAGGAGTAATGGGAGAGTAATAGGGAATTTTAAAGGAAAATAAAAGAGAAAAAATAAAAAAGAAAAGAAAAGAAAAAAATTTTTAATTAAAAAAAAAATGGTAAGAATATATCTTGGAATTTCTCTGTAGCTGTTGTGGTCAGTGTGGGTTCAATTCAGTTTCAGATAGCTCCTCATTCCAGCTTACATTTCTTGATATCTATAGGCCCCTTCCGATGTAGTCGGTGTTACTTACAGGGATTTTAATCTGTTGCACCGGTCCCTTCTGAAGCAGTTCCCTTTGTTTATTTGGCTTCTGCTTGCCAGTCTCTTCAGTGTCTAATTTCTGCCGTGACACAGACGGGTAGAGGTGGTCTATTGTTCAGGTTCACTAGTTCAGTCCTGCTGTGGGCAGGGAGGGGCGCTTCAGACAGATATCGCTGTGTGTGGGTAGCACTCACAGTGTTTCGGCCACACTGGGTTTGCCCCCACTCACGGGTGTGTGCGCGTTCCCCATCCACACTGCTCAGGCTCCTGGCTGCTCTATATGGATTGTGCCCTGCGTTGCATGCGGTTTCAGTTTTCGGGTATTTCACAAAAGCGCTGACTCGGTTGCACCTGCATTTTGTGCCTTCCCCGGCCGAGCAGCTCAGGCAGCCAGGAGCTTGACAGGCGCACTCTCCCCAGGTGCAGTGCGCCTTCTCCCCTCCGCAGTCCCAGCCTCAGTTTCTGCCCATGCCAGGCGGGTGCGTGTGCCTTGTGTTTAGCCATGACCCTCCCGGCGGGTGTTGACCATCCAGAATCTCAGGAAGTCTTTGGTTAGAAACTGGAGGCCTGTTTGCAGTGTTGTAGGGGATGCCATCTCTGGGGCTGGGTTTGCCCCTTTCCCCTCGCCACTGCCTCCTGCCTCTGGCAGGGATAGGCCAGTCCTCTGTCGGCTAGCTCTTCTCTGGGGTTGTTCAGTCCCTTTGTTCTGCGAACAGCCGGCAGTGTGTTCCAGCAGGTTAATTTTCTCTCTCTCTTGCTATCCCACAGTTTAAGTTGCTATCTCACAAAAGCTCCCTCCGATTGCTCTCAGTGCTGCGATGAACATTGGAGTGCACGTGTTTCTTTCAGATCTGGTTTCCTCAGTGGGTATGCCCAGAAGTGGGATTGCTGGGTCATATGTCAGTTCTATTTCCAGTTTTTTAAGAAATCTCTACACTGTTTCCCATAGCAGCTGTACTAGTTTGCATTCCCACCAACAGTGTAAGAGGGCTCCCTTTTCTCCACACCCTCTCCAGCATTTATTGCTTGTAGACTTTTTGGATAGCAGCCATCCTGACTGGCCTGTAATGGTACCTCATTGTGGTTTTGATTTGCTTTTCTCTGGTAATGAGTGATGTTGAGCATCTTTTCATGTGTTTGTTAGCCATCTGTATGTCTTCTTTGGAGAACTGTCTGTTTAGTTCTTTGGCCCATTTTTTGATTGGGTCATTTATTTTTCTGGAATTGAGCTGCAGGAGTTGCTTGTATATTTTTGAGATTAATCCTTTGTCTGTTTCTTCATTTGCTATTATTTTCTCCCAATCTGAGGGCTGTGTTTTCACCTTGCTTATAGTTTCCTTTGTAGTGCAAAAGCTTTTAAGTTTCATTAGGTCCCTTTTTTAATTTTGCTTTTATTTCCAATATTCTGGGAGGTGGGTCATAGAGGATCCTGCTGTGATTTATGTCGGAGAGTGTTTTGTTCTCCTCTAGGAGTTTTATAGCTTCTGGTCTTACATTTAGATCTTTAATCCATTTCGAGTTTACTTTTGTGTATGGTGTTAGAAAGTGTTCTAGTTTCATTCTTTTACAAGTGGTTGACCTGTTTTCCCAGCACCACTTGTTAAAGAGGTTGTCTTTTTTCCATTGTATATCCTTGCCTCCTTTGTCAAAGATAAGGTGTCCATAAGTTCGTGGATTTATCTCTGGGCTTTCTATTCTGTTCCATTGATCTATATTTCTGTCTTTGTGCCAGTACCATACTGTCTTGATGACTGTGGCTTTGTAGTAGAGTCTGAAGTCAGGCAGGTTGATTCCTTCAGTTCCATTCTTCTTTCTCAAGATTACTTTGGCTATTTGAGGTTTTTTGTATTTCCATACAAATTGTGAAATTCTTTGGTCTAGTTCTGTGAAAAATACCGTTGGTAGCTTGATAGGGATTGCATTGAATCTATAGACTGCTTTGGGTAGAATAGCCATTTTGACAATATTGATTCTTCCAATCCACGAACACAGTATGTTTCTCCATCTGTTTGTGTCCTCTTTGATTTCTTTCATCAGTGTTTTATAGTTTTCTATGTATAGGTCTTTTGTTTCTTTAGGTAGATATACTCCTAAGTATTTTATTCTTTTTGTTGCAATGGTGAATGGTATTGTTTCCTTAATTTCTCTTTGTTTTTTCATTGTTAGTATATAAGAATGCAAGGGATTTCTGTGTGTTAATTTTATATCCTGCAACTTTACTATATTTGCCCATTTGATATCAAGATGGGTTAACTAATCAATGGAAATCTAAGAAACTAGTCTTACAGGGAAAGGATATGCTTCTATTTCTCCAGATGGATCTGATGAGCTCACATGACTTCCTCTTCAGAAGATTCAACCTAACGGGGCCCCCAGCATTCAGACTAGAGATGAAACAGCAAAAAACCCAGGAAGAAAGAATTCCAATATAAGCCATGGTGACATTAAAAATTTCCAAAAAACGCCGCACTTGACGTCATCGACCTTATGATCTCCCTACTTGGGGACAGATAAAAACCCTTACTAATTAAACTGAAAACCTGATTTCTCAACAGGGAATGCCTCAGAATCCTAAAAATATTTTTCTTCGCTATGCTTGCTTTCCTTGCTTTTGCTTCTCCCGCTCAGGCTGACTTGATTGATCACACTTACTGGGCTTATATACCTAACCCCCCTTTTTTATTGAAGTTGTAAAATAGACAGATATAAGACCAATCATATCCACTAATGAGTCAACACATATACCTCCTCCTTAGAACTTGGAGGGTCCCTCTCATCCTGAAGAAAAAGAAAAACTAATTAATATCTTTCTAGGTTATGAAATCCTTCCTTTGTGTATGGGCACAACAAAATTATGCATAAACGTTAGCCAACAAATTTAGGCCTTCCCCTGGCTCCAAAAGAGGACTTTCTAATGCTTCTTGGATTACTTCCTGCCCTTTCTTTGTCCATGAATCATGTTTATACTACTAAAACTTTAGGAAAAGAATTAAAGAAAAAACAAAGAACATTATGCAAAGGGTTTACTAATAAGAACTTTAAATATATTCATGTTCATTGGGACAAATGTCAGGCCAAAACAAGAAAATTAATGTTTATAGCTAATCATACAATTGTCAATTGGGGACCCCATGGTATGTGGTAATTGAACTGCTCAGATGATATTAACAATACTATGTATGATTATATTACTCAAGTAACATGGAAGGTTACTAATACTACAATGGAACATTACAATGACAGAGGAATTCTTGACTAGCTTGATGATGGAATGGCCCCCACTTCGTCCTCGAATCATCCTTGATAAACAGATTGGGCCTAAACAATGGGACATCTGAAAACTTGCTGCAAACACCAAAGATCTTGGGACTTGGACCAGACATTCCACAGGGACCAATCATATCTATAGCAATTATTTCTTTCACTATAATCAATCATATTTTATACAAGCCTATGTTCCACTTCCTTTGTTGTAGTTATAGGAAATTTACAATTCAATAAGACTTTACGTTCTGTAACTTGCATAAATTGTAAATTATATACTTGTCTTAGCTCCTCTATTTCCTTAAAAAATGACTCCCTTTTGATTCTTTGATCTCAACATAATCTATGGTTACCAATAAATCTCCAATGGCCCTGGGAAGAAGGTCCCAAGGCTAGACTTGCTTCCCAGTTATTTACTAAATTGCTCTAGCAATGTAAACAATTCATTGGATGGCTGATTTTTGGCACTATAAGGTTAATAACTATTTGCACCATTGCTGCCATCACTAGCGTTACTTTACAAACCTCAGTTCAAACACATAATTTTATCCAAAATTGGACTAAAGATGCTCATATTATGTGGACCACTCAGGCTCAAATAGATGAGGATATTCAAAAAGAAATACAGGAACTGAGAACAGCCATCAAATGGGTTGGAGATCAATGAACAAATGTCCAAAAAGAGATGATGTTAAAATGTGATTGAAATTCTACTCAATTTCCTGTTACTCCTGTTCATTTCTATAATAGTGGCTACAACTGGAAACAAATCAAGTTTCATTTTTAAAACATATATGATAATGCCTATCTGAATGTACAGTTATTACAAAAAAGAAATATGTAAAACCTTTTTTAATACTCTGCCCTCTTCCACTAGTATGGGAACTTTAGCTATATGATTGGCTGATCAATTATATGGGCTAGACCCACACAGATGGTTTCAAAGCCTTACTCATAACATTGGGTCTAGAACTATAATTTTGGTGATTGTCTTAACAATTATATTTGTTGTCTACTGTTGCCTTCATGCAAAGATTTTCAAAACTGAACAAACTCTGATGGTCAGAACTCTTCTTACAAATATTATAAATAAATAAGGGGGAATTGTCAGGGAATGTTTGACAGGAGGATTCCTACGTGCTGTGTCTCATGAGTCCTTTGTCCCTCTTCAGGCGGAACAGCACGCTGCTCCCAGGGACTGAGGTCATTGTGTGAGGCAGGCTTGGGTCTCCTTTAGTAAACATTCTCTTTAGAACAAAACTGCTTAGTCTCGTTCCCCTTTCTTGAGATATGGATTGTGTCCTGACCTTGTGACTAACATTACCCCTTGTTCCCTTGGTAACGGTTGCTGTACGTTTGGTTTTCTGATCTCTATCATTCCTGAAAGAAATTTCTTGTACCACAGCCTATATATACTCATAGGAAAATCATTAAAGCACCTTTGCTTCATCAGAGCTTAGGTCCCCGGGTCTTTTTTGTCTCTCTCTCTTTCTCTCTCTCTCTCTCTTTTTCTGGCTGACTCTCTGGAGCATGGAGACCCATCATGCTCACTTTTCTGCCCGGGCTTCTAAGACCCCCTCGAGAGGGCGCCTGGTGCCTTAGTGAGCGATGCAAGTCCTGTGTCAAGGACTTTATTGGTCCTCTGCATAAACCAAGGGATATCAGCCTCTTTCTCTCTTTCACTTTCTTATCGTTGACTCCGTGCCACAAGGTTCCGGTCCATTAAAGGACCTCAACACTTCAGCAATATGTGAACCATAAACTTCCAGATGTTCAAGCTGGTTTTAGAAAAGGCAGAGGAACCAGGGATCAAATTGTCAACATCCACTGGATCATGGATAAAGCAAGAGAGTTCCAGCAAAGCATCTATTTCTGATTTATTGACTATGCCAAAGCCTTTAACTGTGTGTATCACAATAAACTGTGGGAAATTCTGAAAGAGATGGGACTACCACGTTGCCTGAACTGCCTCTTGAGAAACCTGTATGCTGGTCAGGAAGCAACAGTTAGAACTGGACATGGAACAGCAGACTGGTTCCCAATAGGAAAAGGAGTATGTCAAGGCTGTATATTGTCACCCTGCTTATTTAACTTATATGCACAGTATATTATGCAAAATGCTGGGGTGGATGAAGCACAAACTGGAATCAAGATTGCCAGGAGAAATATCAATAAGCTCAGATATGCAGATGACACCAACCTTATAGCAGAAAGTGAAGAAGAACTAAAGAGCCCCTTGGTGAAATTGAAAGAAGAGAGTGAAAAAGTTGTTAAAGCTAAAGTTAAAACTCAACATTTAGAAAATTAAGATCATGACATTCAGTCCCATCAATTCATGACAAATAAATGGGGAAATGGTGGCAACAGTGGCTGACTTTATTTTGTGGGGCTCCAAAAGCACTGCAGATTGTGACTGCAGCCATGAAATTAAAAGACACTTACTCCTTGGAAGGAAAGTTATGACCAACCTATATAGCATATTAAAAAGCAGAGGCAATTACCTTGTTAACAAAGATCCATCTAGTCAAGGCTATGATTTTTCCAGGAGTCATGTATGAATGTGGGAGTTGGACTATAAAGAAAGCTGAGCACCAAAGAATTGATGCTTTTGAACTGTGGTGTTGGAGAAGACGCTTGAGAGTCCCTTTTACTGCAAGGAGATCCAATCAGTCCATCCTAAAGAAGATCAGTCCTGGGTGTTCATTGGAAGGACTGATGTTGAAGCTGAAACTCCAATATTTTGGCCACCTTATGCGAAGAGCTGACTCATTTGAAAAGACCCTGATGCTGGGAAAGATTGAGGGCAGGAGGAGAACGGGATGACAGAGGATGAGGTGGCTGGATGGCATTGCTCACTCAATGGCCATGAGTTTGGGTAGACTCTGGGAGCTGGTGATGGACAGGGAGGTCTGGCGTGCTACAGTTCATGATGTTGCAAAGAGTTGGACACAAGTGAGTGATTGAACTGAACTGAATTGAGGGAGACTGAGGCCAGATGGTTAGGTGGTCTGGGCGGGGAAGTGGGAGATCATGTTACTCGTGCGTGTGGTGTGAACATTTGGATAGAAGTGTCGAAAGCTGTTGATAATTGCCTGATATGAAAGCTGAGGACCATAGAAGCTTGCAAGGTTTCCCTCCTCTTGTTACTGGCAGGTACAGGAACTGAGCCATCCTTTGTCCTGCTGCAAACTGATATTTTTTTCAGAACAACCCCCTACTTATGGAACACAGTGATCATTAAGAAGTACTAGTTTGACATCACTGGTACAAAGTGGCTCCTGGAGCAGTGTGGGTGGGTGAGGGAGGGAGTGGATGTTCCTTCTTTGTGATCCTTCCATTCCTTCCTGTCTTCTTCCAGGATATATAGCACATTATTTCAATCCAGTCTACTGGTTCTGGATTTACAAAGGTTGAGCTCCCAGCTACAGGCTGAACACAAGCAGCCTTAACTTGCTCAAGGTGTCAGGGCACACTTAGCAGAAAAGAACGGGATTGCTGAAGTAGGGTTGCTCTGAGTCTCCAAAGAATTGGTGATTGGTTTTGGAGTTCTTGGCCACTCATGAGAGGGTTCATATCCTTGTCAGCCCCATGCTGACCTTGTTTGTCTTACCAGCAGATCATTGGCAAAGACCTATGGGTCAATCCCTTGCAGTATTACCTGGGTGGAATGTCCTGCCATGAGAGGTAACTGACAGAAACATGTGTTGTGAGGGGATCAGGAGACTGGCCGTGAAGGGACAGTCATGAAGAGGCCAGGGCACTCTCCTTTCCAAAACGGGGAAGCTCAGACTCATGCAGGCTGTATTTGCTTCATGCAGGTACCAAATGACTGGAGGCTGGGACTGGAGGCTTGGGGACAACATGGGTCCAAGTCATGCTCAAAGCACCTGTGGTTACAACCATGGTCTTAGTTGATTCTGACAAAGGCAGAGTGAAGCAAGCACCTTTGTCAGAATCATCCTTTCTCTGTTCTGCCATCTGCAGGCCCATGCTCCTCACTGAGTCTGAGATTTCCTAGGCCCTTCACCTGGGACTGTCCTCCTGGGAAGGCCCACCAGTTGGAACATGTTTGTCTCCAGTGTCTATTGAGCTTTTGTGCTAACTTTAGGGTCTATTGTGAATTTCCAGACCACCACTTGGCCTCTCACCACCACCACACAGGTAAACTGGAAATGACTTAAGCCTGGCTTGGAATGATACTGAAGAGTTTAGAGAGTAAATGGACAGGGATCCCAAAAGAGCAGGACATGGTACCTACTGACACCATCTGCCAATTTCCTAGACACAGGCATCTTCAGTTACTGAAACACTTATTTTCCCTGCCTGTGTTTGTGCCCCTGTGCCTTGCATGTGTGTGTGTACACAGGTGTGATTGTGTTGCCTATATTTGTATGTGTTCCTGTGTGTGTGTACAGCCCATTGCAGTTGCACAGATGAAGGCAACCAAACATGAGATGTGGAACAACCAGAAAAGGAGGCAGGAGTCATCCACAGTCTAGGGGAGACTGGTCCACTCATCTCTGCAGTGCCCCTGTCCAGAACAGGAAGGAGGAAAGGATGACCAGTGACAACTCAAGACAGCAAGTTAACAAATCTGCAGTTACATCAAGAGACATTAATAAGCTCACAATTTCCTGTGTTTTTTTTTGTGTTTGTACCAGTAAGTCGGGGTGCAGGGTTTGAGGGGTCACCCAGAGTAAATCAAGTGCTGTGGGGCTTTAAAACCACTTCTGCCCCAGTCTGTGGGACATTGGCTGTCCTGTGGAAATGGTGAACTGGCTAAGGCAAGACCTGGAATTGTGAAGAGGCCAAGGTCCTTCTGAAAAGGGCAGAAACTGAGAGTAGGAGGCACAGATAGTGAGTCTGCTGCTCTGATGACTTGTTCCACACATGTGAGAAGGAGGCAAGGAATGTTTGAGCTACTGCTACCCTTGATTAGACTGTTGGCAAAACACCACATGCTGGAGAGTAACACACATTGGAAACATGTGAGATGGTTGACTTGCTAACATACTCTCTCAGTGTGAAACCCCAGGCGTCCTAGGAGAGATAGCATGTGAGTGTAAGATCCCTCTGGGAAATTCCAGCCTAACTGGCAGTGCAGAAATGTGACAAATGTGCTGGTGTGGCATGTATACGTGTCTGCCACTCTGCCCCTGTATGTCTGTGAAGGAGGGATCAGAAGGAAACAATGGTGGTTGGCTGTTTGCATCCAGGGACCTTGGGACTGTGAGAGGCAGGGATGCCCACTGGGGCAATGTGGAGTATGCTGGTTTTCAATCCCCATGGTTTAGGGAATATCTGTTCTGCAGAAGACACCCCATTCCTCATGCCAAAAGTCCTACCGTGAATTCCTTCCTTTCTCTGGGGTCTCATCCTTAGATGTGGAGGTCAGAGGGGAAAAGGTGTGTATCTGCACCTGAGGGAGGTTTCTGACATTGTCACTGAAGCAGAATCTCTGACGTTGGCATGGTGATCATGAAAGACATCTTCATCATACAACTCTGGGACCGTGTATTCAAAGGGAGTGTCTTGGATGTCCCACCAATAACAGCCCAACCAATAGGTGGACCACAGACCATGTAGGCTAGCAAGGATGGCTGAGTTGTAGACAGATCAGCTACAGCCTAGTACTGGCAACAGAAAGAGAGACCCAGCATATAGGGAGTCAGTGAGACTTCAGGTGGAATCAAGCCCTCTTAGTGCATTTGGGAGAGGAATGCTGCTTTCCACACAAGAGAGACTAAACTGTGGGCCCAGGCTGGGAAGGCTTCCCAGGTACCATTTGGGTGGGGGCTGTGTGTGTGGGTGGTATAAGGCAAATGCAGAGGAAAAGTGAGCCAGCCGGGCATTCAGGCAAGAAAAAGGAAATTTATTAGGGAGAAAAGAGAAGGTGACTGGCTCTTAAGGAGAATCAACCTTCTCCCTTTCTGATGGAGTCCTTCTTATACTGCACCAATGAAAAATTCTCTAAAGGGCTGGTCACATAGCCAGAGGTCTGGAATCTGGTCGCTTTGCAACTTTGAGAAGATAAGCGCCAGTGAGATAACAGGATGCCATTTAAGCAATTTGGTCAGTCTCACAGATCACTGTGATTCTATTCTTCATTTGCAAGGTAAACATAATGAGCCATCTTATCAATGAGACCCCATGTGTGCTCTATGATTACACACTTTTCAATTTAGGATAAGGGCCAAAGGTCAATCTTCTGTAACTGCTTCCTATAGGATGGGGCACCATGGTGGTAAGATGAAAAAAAAAAAAAAAGATCGGAATATGGGTCAACGGGATTTGTATGGAGTCAAAGTTTTTGATAATCTGAGTCAGTTACGAGTGGATAGTTCATGGATAGTTCGGCTGGTGAAGGCTTGTAAATGGTCCAAAGAAATTTTGAAAAAAGAAATGTTTCCCATGGGCCAGAAGAGTAAGGGTAAGTAGAAGGAGAGGGGCTAGAAAAGGTAGGACCCAGAGCATCCATTCCATTTTCTTAACCAGTTTTCCCATGAGTGACTGAGGTGTTGGCATGTTCTTGAGGCCCTGTTTGTCAGACTTCTTGCTACTTCCTTTACAATGCCTGATTTGTTGGTGTAGAAACAGCAGGCTTCCTCCAAAAATAGGCATAGGCCTCCTTTTTCTGTTGTGAGGAGATCTAATGCTCTTCTGTTTGGAAGGACCATGGCTGCCAGGGAATCTAGCTGATAAGTCTGAACAGTGACAAGGCTGTTAGCTATTTCTTCTAGGCTGTCAATGAGGTCTCTAGAAAGGGTTTGATAGTAATTTTAAAAAGTTGCAAGCCCTGCATTCCCCATCCCAATCCCTGTGGTTATTCCTAAACCAGTTAATAGAGGAATGAATTGAATTGCCTATCTGGGTCAGTTATAAGTCAGTGGGACAGGAAGGGTCTGATTGTTAGGAGCAATAGAAATATCTGGGGCCACTTATGCCAGGGTGCATGTTCAAGTCCAGTTAGTGTGAAGACATAAATATGCAGTGGTTCTGCATAAGAAAAATGTTCCAGGAATAAGAAGACAACAGCTGAAATCAATAGCAAATCAGAGTCTTTCTGGGAACTTGTTAGTAGTCTCTGAAACTGACTGTGAACTCACCAACATAGCCCCTACAAGAGGAGTATTCACACCATATGCATAAGGGAGTCTCTCTGAGAAAGTATGAGAATGTCCTATAATTTCTGAGACATGACAGACAGATGGCCTGAAGGGAAGGAGACATGTGAAGTGTGATTACAGAGGTGTGGTGGTACAGTTCCTAGTTGGGGGTAAGAATTGTTCATAGAGTAGAGTTTTGTCTGGGAAAACAGAAAGGAGCCTGTTGTAAATGAACATCAAAAGTGGTGGGTGTTAAGGAGCAGTAAACAGGTTAGATCAGAGGTTGTGCTTGGGATTATAATATAGGCTTTGAATTTTGAGAGAAAATCTCTCCAAGGAATAGGAGTGGGGCATTTTGGGAGGATGAAAAAAGAATCAGAAAATGGGGTATCTTGAAGTGTGCAAGGTAGAGGCTCAGTTATTCGTGGCATAGATGTTAAACCGTCAACCCACATACAGAGACCTGAGAGACCTTAGTTTTTCTGGAGTAGGCAGGCATAGCAGAGTTCGGGGCCCCTGTGTCAATGAGAAAGGAGATCGGCTTGCCGGCCGCTGGGCTGAGTTACCCTGGGCTCTGTAGAGGTGATGAGAGTCAGTGCCTAGGGCACTGGGCACCTTCAGTCTTCAGCAGTGAGTCCAAAGAGACAGGGCAGAGCTGGGTTGAATCCAAGGAGATTGGGCAGAGCTGGGTCAGAGGAGTCCTGCTCGGGACCAGGAGGGGATGTCTGGGTCCCTGGAAAGGGATTTGGGCAGTTGATTTTCTAATATCCCTTTAATGCCACAGCTGGAACATGTACCTTGAGAGGGCCTTGGCTTTAAGCATGAGCAGGTCCAGTGGCCTTGCCACATCTGAAGCAGGGCCCAGGTGGCTTCCTTTCTTTGTTGGTTGGTGAAGGCTTGGAGCCATGTAGGGCGGGGGGTAAAAGGTGATATTTGGCCTGATCTCATTGGGCCCTCTCTAACTTTGCCTCTTCTTCTCAGTTATTGAAAATCTTAAAGGCTAAATTTAAAAGGTCTTGAGGGGTTTGAGGGCCTTCTTCTGCCTCTTAAAATTTCCTTCGGATATCTGGGGATGACTGGGAGATAAAATGGGTGTTAAGGACAATGGTGCCCTCTGCTGAAGTGGGGTCTAATTTTGTATATTTTTGTAGCACTTCTATAAATCTGGCTAGAAATTATACTGGGTTTTTGTCTAACCCTTGAGTTATTTCCTGGAGCTCATCAGAATTGATGGCTTCATGCCCTGCCTTTTGAAGGCCCACAATGAGTCAAGCAACCATGTGATTACAGGCTGCTCATCCAGGTCTCCCTGCCTGATAATCCCAGTTGGGATCTTCTTGGGGGACAGCTGTTGCTTCTTCTGGTTTAGTGTCATCTGTTCTGTGTATCTGCATGCACCTATGAGGCTTGCATACCTGTTCCTTCTCTTCTGGGAGAAGAGTGGAAGAAAGTATAATGTAAATATTAAGCCAGTTTAAGTCATAAGACTGAATAAGATACTTGAATTCTTTTAGGTAATTATCCGGGTCTGAGGAGTAGGAGTCAAAATTCTTTTCAATCTGAGATAGATTGGTGAGGGAGGAAAGGGACATGAACCCAAGCAACAACTTCTGCTCCAGCTACTTCCCCTAAAGGGAGGAGTGGGGCAGAGGAAGGAGCAGGGTCCTGGGGTGAAGTTTTCTTTTTTAAAGTTGTTCGGGACCAGGTACAGGGAAGGGGGTCTAGGGAGTTCAGGGTAAAGCCTTGGGACCCTCTGGATAGACGTTGAGGCTGAGGTCTCAGAACTTATCTCAGGCACAGGCTGGTGGAAGGTTTGGGAGCTGCAGCAGTGGTGGAGGCCTGCACCTGAGACGGAGGGAAGGAGGAGGGGATGTAAGGTGGAGGTGGTGGAACTGCATCTGGAGTGGCTGCAAGGGGATTGGGAGTGACAGGGGGTGGGCTGTGGTTGGAAGGGTCGAAGGAAGAAGAAAAGTCTGAGCAGGTATTGGGAGACATAGTATTAGGAGGATGTGGCCCAGAGTGGGCTAAGAGTATCTGAGAAGTAGAACATGATCACAGAGAGCAGATTGAGAGCGAAGAGCAAAGAAAGCCTAAACATAAGGGATTTATAATTGAGAGTTCCTTTTTCTGGCTACTGGGACCTGTTATCAAGTCTGTATTGTAGCCAGGCAGCGTTAGAGTATTAAATAAGTCTTCTTGGTCTTATCTTCCCTTGGAAGCTGAAAGATTTTAGATTTTGGAGAAGCCATTCTAGAAGAGTATATTTTGAGGGCTGGGATTGGGAATTTCCCATTGTGGCCTGTCAACTATAAATTGGCACTTATCAAGAGCATTGCCAATGACTGAACAACAAAGGCATTTGCCATCTGCCTCTATGGAGATTGACCCCATGCTGTTATAGCTGTTGACCTTCAGCAATCCCTGAGTGAGTTAAGGGTGGAGTGAGGCTCTCCATGCTCCAGGAAATCTGATACAATAGGTCTTTAGATAGTTGGATGTTTTTAGGAACAGATTTTATGATCTCAACCCTTGCATCATCTCATATCTAGAGAAGCACCAAATCCCTTCATGGTGACATCAGATCCTCATGACTAACAAGAAACCTTTTGTAAAATGAGTGCTTCATTGTTTTGAACTCCTCCTTCACCAAAACCTTATATATTGACTTTCCCCCTTTGCTTCTTTGGAGCAGTCTTTCAGAACTACCTGAGATTCTGCCTCCCATGCTGCAGTCCTCATTTTGCCCCAAATAAAACTTAACTTACAACTCTCAAGTTGTACATCTTTTTTTAGTTGACAGACCAAATAGGGAGTTTAGACAAGGGCTAGAGAAAGGTCTGAGTCAAAGGAGTGCCCATTCTCAGGACTTTTTCAGAGAGTAATAATAGTCTGCTTTGAAATGGGCATCCCCTATTTCAAAGTTAGACAGAGTGCAAGCTTGAGGGCCCAAGGGCTGTGAGGATCATCCCACCTAGTGCTAGGACTTGGAAATGAGCTGAGAGAGAGAATCTGAGGGTATGGGATTTCACTCAGCCTTGTAACTGATGTATGAAATGTCAGCCGGTGTGTGGATGTCAATCCAGCAAGGCAAGGGGAGAGTCCCATCCTGAAGCTTGTTTCAGTTCCTCACCAAGGTCTAAGGGAGGGGACCACCAGAGGTGGGCTCGTGAGCGAAGCCCACCCAGTTGTGGTTGGATCTTCCATTCCAGGTTTTGGAACCAGAATGCAAGGCAAGTGCAGAGAAAAACAGAGTGAGCCAGACATTCAGGCAAGAAAAAGGAAATTTATTAGGGGGAAAAGAGAGGGTGACTGGCTCTTAAGGAGAACCAGCATTCTCCCTTTCTGATGGAGTCCTTCTTATACTCCATCTATGAAAAATTCTCTGAAGAGATAGTCACACAACTGGAGGTCTGGAATCTGGTGGCTTTGCAACTTTGAGAAGATAAGAAGCAGTGAGATAACAGGATGCCATTTAGGCAATTTCGTCAGTCTCACAGAACACTGTGATTTTATTCTTTGTTTGCAAGGTCGACATAAAGAGCCATCATAATGGGCCATCTTAGGGTCCATGTGCACACTATCAGGTGGTAGTAAGCTGTAGATCTGATGGGAAGGGAGGTCACCTTAGCTTTTCAACCTCATGTTCAGTGCCTTGGTTTGGGGGAGACCATTTGGATTCCATGTGCACCTGCTTTGTGACATTGTATCAGACACCGGTCTGTTATGTTCTCTTTGGCCTCTTGTAGTACTGGGTGTATATTTGGCCTTTCCCTTGGGGAAAAAGAATCAGTTGCATGTAGAAAGCTACAGTTAGGAAGACCAGGGGAACCTGACTCCAAAGGTCACAGGCCTCAGGGGGTGGTGGTCCTGTGACAAGGATTTGGCATAGACAACAAATGATCTTGGGAGGTGCAGTCTGAAAAAGGGGCATTCTAAGTCAGCTGAGACAAAAATATCTGGCCATATCTGTCTGGTGTCTGGAAGAAAAACACAAGGAATGGAATCATTCTAATGTGATGTCCCTGTGAAACTGTCAAAGGTGAGGGGAGAATACAGGACACAGGCTCCTGTCACTCAGTTGTCCATGGAGATCACTTCCAAACCTGCCTACTTCTTTGCAGGTCGGTCCCACTCATGAATCAATCTCAAGCTTTTGTAACCTTTCAGGAGAAGTAGAAGAGCACATTGACTTGATTGATGATTGAGTAAAAGAAAATAACTGGGGAAAAAACAGGGGTACTTAAAAAATCCATTATACTGAATTAAACCTCTAGTTCTGTATGTGTTCAAATTTCCTTCCAGGGCTGTGTGTGCGTGCGTGTGTGCGGGTACATGCACACGTGCCTGCACAAATGTGTGTGAGGTGTCAGAACCTGCCTGGATGGGAATGGAAGAATGTACAATGAATGTCGGGTGGGAATGACAGTAGAGTTTAAATATTTCATAACACATAGGTGGTGAATCATACATTTTTAAGTGGAGGAGTGTTATGTTCTGATGTTTCTTCTGTGGAGTAAACATGGTAATCATAGACTTTTGATCACCGTATCCACTTTAGAGTCTTGGAATGCTGTCTTTTCAACTTGCCAGTAATTAGTAGTATGAGTGGAACAGACTGATGTTTACCCTATCCCTACTCCAGGACATGGATTACTCTGGCGTCCAGGCAGCAAATTAGTGGTATTTTCTCTTCCCTGAACATTTCTTGTAGAGATAGTATAAAAGACAGAATATATAGTAAGACCTAGTGTAGGAACATATTACAGTCATCCTTGAAATACGGCATCAGCAGCCATTGTTCTACATAGATCTAGCAAGATGCACTGAAACATATTTATTTTCTTCAGCTGTAGATAACCTGAATTTAATACCAAGCAGCCCCTGCATGACTTCCTCATCAGTGTTGATGCTTTTGATATATATCCAGCCTCACTTCAAATGAGAATGAACCTGTACTTCATACATTAACTGTAGGTACAAAGTCTACCATTATGACTCATACTAACTGATCTTGTTGCAAACCACGGCCAGAGGCTCTATTATGACTTGAACAGTTCCGTCATTGAATCAGAGAACCACAGACCTCTCTCCCAAGGATATATGGCTCTCCTTCCTGTCTTTGCAATGTTGTCATGCCTATTTGTATGTCACAAGTGAAAGAGGCTATAGATTCCATTGTATTCCACAATTGTTTCATGGCAAGCATGCAAATCTCCTTGATATCCATTTGTACGAAGCTACTAGTCCTTTCCCCAGAGAAGGAGTTCTCTGATGCTAGTGAGAGTTTTTGTAGCTTTTTCAGCCTTTAGCATATTTGTCTATTTCATATTTTAATAAGATTGATAGCAGGTCATGAGAGTGGTCACAGTTGACTCTATGAGAAGCACATAAGAAGAATTGATGGAGGTATCTTGATGCTCAGGGGAAGATGAAAATGATTTTAGAAAGATGAAAGGATGGCCTCCACAGTGACATATTTGAAGGTGTCAGAAGCAATGGGTTAGAGTACTGATTGATATAATAGAACAAAAGGGGATGGCTAATGAGGTGATCAGAAATCTTGTCATGATACTAAGGAAGAAGCTGAAAAGTGTGGTTTAGTTTTGAGATCAAGCAGGATTGTCACCTGTATGCAGTGTATGAGATGAGGGGAGGGTTCTCATTAAATAATGAGAACTAGCTGGGAGAAATAGGAACTTATTGACACTTTTGACAAGTGAACTATTTACAAGGGTTGCTAATTTCTCATCAGAACATCCCCAACACTGCCACAATCAGCCAACAGCAATACATCAGCCAACTCATAGCCTACTCTCCCATGACCTTTATTAATTACCACACTCCTCAGAAGCTTCACTTGTCTATGCTTTTGCATTTTTTTCTGGGGATCAAGTCTGTAATCCAATGCATGAAAGTGAAAATTGAAAATGAAGTAGCTCTTACCAAAGGGTAGGCAGGTTTGCTTTTTTTCTGGGGGTAACTGCCATTTTCTGGCTTTATCTTCACAGAGTAATGTCTCTGTGCTGTCTGTGCTGATTTCCTTTCCTTGAAAAGAACCAGTCATGTTAAGCCAACTACTTAGTTAGACACCCAATTTCCAAATAGGGTCAGAATGAAATGACAGTTTGCTTACATTTTGACTATATACAAAGTGTAGAGATTTAGGTTTTCAACATACAATTTTTTTTTTCATTTATTTGTATTAGTTGGAGGCTAATTATTTTACAATATTGCAGTGGTTTTTCCATACATTGACATGAATCAGCCATGGGTTTACATGTGTTCCCCATATTGAACCCCCCTCCCCCCTCCCTCCCCATCCCATCCCTCTGGGTCATCTCAGTGCACCAGCCCTGAGCACTTGTCTCATGTATCCAACCTGGACTGGCGATCTATTTCTCATTTGATCATATACATGTTTCAGTGCTGTTCTCTCAGATCATCCCACCCTCGCCTTCTCCCATAGAGTCCAAAAGTCTGTTCTATACATCTGTGTCTTGTTTACTGTCTTTTATATATCTGTTTATCATATATATATATATATATATATATTCTGTTTATCATTACCATCTTCCTAAATTACATATATATGCGTTAGTATACTGTATTGGTGTTTATCTTTGAGACAATATAATTTATTCATAATATTGATTTTATTCTTTCCACTCGGTACTGCTGTATATTCATCCATCTCCCAATGTTCACCACACTAACCAGGTCTCCCAAACCCAGAAAGCAGCTGTGTAAGAAAAATGGGTTCTTCTGGAGTAATACAGAATGAAACAAAATTCTAAGAATCCTAGCAATCTCCACAAAGATATGTGGAAATCCTCTCCACAAAGATATAAGGAAATAAAATATCTCTATAAGTGAACAAATATCAAACTATAATGTAATGCACCTGATAAGCAAACTTGCATGGGGCATATATATCCCTATTGATGATTCATGTTGAGAGTTTGACAGAAAACAACAATATTCTGTAAAGCAGTTATCCTTCAACTCAAAAATAAATTTTTAAAAAGTTGCAGAGACCAAAGATATGTTTTATATATGTATCCTAGCAATCTATTCGGAGAAGGCAATGGCATCCCATTCCAGTACTCTTGCTTGGAAAATCCCATGGACGGAGGGGCCTAGTAGGTTGCAGTCCATGGGGTCGCTAAGAGTCGGACAGGACTGAGCTACTTCACTTTCAATTTTCACTTTCATGCATTGGGGAAGGAAATGGCAACCCACTCCAGTGTTCTTGCCTGGAGAATCCCAGGGACGGGGGTGCCTGGTGGGCTGCCGTCTATGGGGGTTGCACAGAGTTGGATACGACTGAAGTGACTTAGCAGCAGCAGCAGCAGCAGCAATCTATTGACTATGCTAAAGACTGACTCTGTGGATCACAACAACCTGTGGCAATACTTTTTTTTCTTAGTTTATTTAATTAGAGGTTAATTACTTTATAGTAATTATTGTTATTTTTGCCATACACTGACATGAAACAGCCATGGGGCTGTTTCCCCCTATTCTGGAGCCCCCTTCCACCTCCCTCCCCACCACATCTCTCTTGGTTGTCCCAGACCACCAGCTTTGAGTGCCCTGATTCATGCATTGAATTTGCACTGGTCATCTATTTTACATATGGTAATATACATGTTTCAATCCTATTGTCTCAAATCATCCCACCCTTGCCTTTTCCTTCATCAGTTCAGTTCAGTCACTCAATCGTGTCCGACTCTTTGTTACCCCATGAAACGCAGCATGCCAGGCCCCCTGTGCATCACCAACTCCTGGAGTTTACTCAAACTCATGCCCATCGAGTCAGTGATGCCATCCAGGCATCTCATCCTCTATCGTCCCCTTCTCCTCCTGCCTCCTATCCCTCCCAGCATCAGGGTCTTTTCCAATGAGTCAACCCTTCACATGAGATGGCCAAAGTATTGGAGATTCAGCTTCAGCATCAGTCCTTCCAATGAACACCCAGAACTGATCTCCTTTAGGATGGACAGGTTGGATCTCCTTGCAGTCCAAGGGGCTCTCAAGAATCTTCTCCAACACCATAGTTCAAAAGTGTTAATTTCCCTCATAGTTCAAAAGTTTTTCCTTCACATCTGTGTCTCTTTTCTTGCCTTGCATATAGGGTCATTGTTACTGTCTTTCTAAATTCTGTATATATCCATTAACATATTCAGTAGAACTGACTCAAATGTGTCCTTTTTTATACTTGGGTAATAATATCCCATTATGCACATGCACCATAGGTTCCTTATCCAGTGGTCTGCCAGTGGACATCTAGGTTGTTTCCATGTCCTAGCTATTGTAAACAGTGCTGCAAGGAACATTAGGCAATATGTATCTTTCAGTTGTGATTTCCTCAATGTGTATGCCCAGCAGTGTGATTGCTTGGTCATGTTGCAATTCTATTTTCAGTTTTTTAAGGAATTTCCACACTGTGAAATTTCCACACTAGTGACTGTACTAGTTTGCATTCCCAACAACAACATAAGAGGATTCCCTTTTCTCCACACCTTCTCCAGCACTTATTATTTGTAGACCTTTTGAAGGCAGTTGTTCTGACCAGTGTGAGATGGTACCTCATTGTGATTTTGATTTGTATTTCTCTGATAATGAGTGATGTTGAGCATTTTTAATGTGTTTGTTTAACATTAGTATTTCTTCTTTGGAGAAATGACTGTTTAGTTCTTTAGCCCAGTTTTTGGTTGAGTCGTTTGTACTTTCTGGTATTGAGCTGCTTGAGCTGCTTGTATATTTTGCAGATTCATTCTTTGTCACTAGTTTCAGTTGCTATTAAATTCTCCCATTCTGAAGATTGCCTTTTCACCTTGTTGGCAGTTTCCTTTGTTGTGCAAGAACTTTCAAGTTTAATTAGGTCCCATTTTTTAATTTTTGTTTTTATATCCATTACTGTGGGAGGTGGGCCATAGAGGATCTTGCTGTGATTTATGTCAGAGAGTATCCTGCCTATGTTTTACTCCAACAGTTTTATAATTTCTCGCCTTAAACAGTTAGATCTTTAATCGTTTTTAGTTTGTTTTGTGTATGATGTTAGAAAGTGTTCTAGTTTCATTCTTTCACAGATTTTGGACCAGTTTTCACAGCATCATTTGTTAAAGAGATTGTCTTTTCTCCATTGTATATTTTGCGTCCTTTGTGAGGATTAGTTGCCCATAGATATATGAATTTATCTCTGGTCTTTCTATTTTGTTCCACTGATCTATATTTCTGTCTTCATTCCAGTACCATGTGCTCTTGAAGACTGTAGCTTTGTGGTATAGTCTGAAGTTAAGCAAATTGATTTCTCCATTTCCATTCTTCTTTTTCAAGATTGCTTTGGCTATTCAAGGTGTGTGTGTGTGTGTGTGTGTGTTTCCATACAAATTGTGAATTGATTTGTTCTAATTCTGTGGAAAATACCATTGTTAACTTGATAGTGATTGCATTGAATTTACAGTTTGCTTTGCATAGTATACTCATTTTCACTATATTGATACTTCCAATCCACAAACGGCATATTTTCCCATCTATATCTGTCATCTTTGATTTCTTTCATCACTGTTTTCTAGTTTAGGTAAACTTATTTACTGAGGCAAATTTATCCCTTAGTATTTTATTCTTTTTGTTGCAATGGTGAAGGGGATAGTTTCATTAATTTCTTTCTATTTTCTCATTGGTAGTGTATTGGAATGCAAAGGATTTCTGAGCATTAATTTTGTACCCTGCAACTTCACTATATTCATTGGTTAGCTCTAGTAATTTTCTTCTGGTGTCTTTAGGGTTTTCTATGTAGAGGATCATGCCATTTGCAAACAGTGAGAGTTTTACTTCTTTATCAGTCTGGGTTCCATTTCTTTCTTTTTCTTCTCTGATTGTTGTGGATAGGACTTCCAGAGCTATGTTGAACAATAGTGGTGAGAGTGGGCATCCTTGTCTTGCTGTTGATTTTAGAGGAAATGCTTTCAATTTTTCACCTTTGAGGATACTGTTTATTGTGGGTTTGTCACATATGGCTTTTTTATGTTCAGGTATGTTCCTTCAATTCCTGCTTTTTGGAGAGATTTCATCACACCAGGTGCTGAATTTTATTAAAGGCTTTCTCTGCATCAATTGAGATAATCATGTGTTTTTCTTTTTTTAATCTTTCAACTTGTTAATAAGATGTATCACACTGATGCTTTGCAAATACTGATATATCCTTCATCTCTGAGATAAAACCCACTTGGTCATTACTTCTGATCTTGTTAATATGTTCTTGTTTACCAGAATTTTTTGAGGACTTTTACGTCTATATTCATCAGTGATATGATGACATGGGGAAGCTCAAGCTCTTGCAGACTGAATGAAGAACCTGGATTAGGGTCATGCAGGTAACATGTGACAAGCTGAGACTGGAGATTTTGGAATGTCACATGTCTATGTCTCACTCAAAGTAGCTGTGGTTGCAGCATGAGAGTCTTAGGTGATTCTGGTAGAGCCAGGGTGAATCAAGCACCATTATCATAATCATCCTTCCCTGGGCCCTACCACCCCCCAGGCCTCATTGAATTTGAGATTTCAAGGGCCCTTCACTCTCACCCCTCCTTCTGGGAAGACCCACCAGTTCTAACGGGTTTCTGTCCCATGTCCCATTGTACTTCTGTGCTATCTATGTTGACTTCTGTGAATTTCCACATCTAACACTTGGTATCTCACTACACCAGCAAAACTGGATAAGGCTCAGTGCTGGCGGGTGATAATACTGAAGAGCTGTTCGAGGAAATGGATAGGTATCGCTAAAAGTCAGGGCAGCTTGCCTTCTGAAGCCATCTCCCATATCTCTGGACACAGGCATCTTCAGCTACTGTAACACCCATGTTCCCCTTTTCTGTTTGTGTCCCTTTGCCTTGCACATGTGTATGTACAGAGGTGTGCTTGTGTCACCTGTGTTTATGTGTATTTCTGTGAATGTGCCTGTGTCTAGCCCAGTACAGATACAGAGATGAAGGTGACAGAACATGAGACATGGAGCAACCAGAAGAGGAGGTACCAGTGGCCACATATTGGAGGCAACTGATCAATGTATCCCTGTGGTTCCCCTATTCAGGATCAGTTCAGTTCAGTCGCTGAGTCGTGTCTGACTCTTTGCAACCCCATGAATCGCACTGTTCAGGATAAGGATGAGGAAAAAATGGCCAGAGACAACTCTAGACTGTGGGTCCACAAACCTGGAATTACATTAAGAGACATAAACAAGCTCACTGTTTCTGCTGTGTTGTTGTATGTGTTTGTATGGGTAAAGGGGATGGGGGGTTTCAGGAGTCATCCAGACTAAACCAAATGGTGTGGATTTTAAAACCACTGCCAGTGGACTCTTCAGACTGTGTGGCACTAGTTGCCCTGTGAAGATGGTGGCCATGGCTAGGGCAGGACCCAGAATTATTGAAAGGCCAAAGTCCTTTGGAAAAGGGCAGAGACTGGAAGGAGGAGGCACAGAAAGAGAGCCTGTTGCACTGCAGACTTGTTCCAAAAATGTGAGAGGGAGACAAGGGCAGGTCATAGGCCAATGCTGCCTCAGATAAGCCTGTCAGCCAGCACACTCCTTCTCTGAGTTGCACACATTGGCACCATGTGAGACAAATCACATGCTAAGGTAGTCGCCCAATATGAAACACCAGGCATTCGAGGAGAGATGTGGTGTGTGTTTGTGGTATCTGCCGGCCACATCCAGCCTGCCAGGCAATGCAGAAACATGAGAAAAGTGCAGGTGTGGTGTGTATGTGGGGTTTCCTTCATGATTCATATTGTAAAGAGCACACCTGAAAAGCTGGAGACCTGGGTTTGATCCCTGGGTTGGGAAGATCCCTTGGAGGAGGGTAGGTCTACCACAGCCTAGCAAGGCAGTAGAAAAGATGCTTGGGATATATAAATCAGTGAGGTTTGGGGTGGAATCAAGCCCATTTGGTGCATTTGGGAGGGAAATTCTGATTTCTGCACAAGGGAGATAGGGCTGTGGTACCTGGGTGGACAGGTTTCCCAGGGTGCCACCTATATGGGGGCTCTGTGTATGTATCTGGATAGAAGTAAACTGTAGAGCCAATGTGATGGGAGGTCACCTTAGCTTTCTGACTTCATGTTCAGTGTCTTGTTTCATCAGAGACTCTTTGGATCCATGTCCATCTTCTTCACGACATTGTCTGAAGTCATTCTTCAACACAGGCCTTCTTCAGATAATGTTTGAGGCCTCTCATGTTGTCTTTGGACTTTTGCAGGATCAGGCATCTATTTTGCCTTTTCCTGCTACAGGAGATGATCCTTGAGGAAAAAGGAAAGCAGTTGCAAACAAACAGCTACAATTAGAAAGAGCAGGGGCACCTGGCTGGGATATCCACAGGCCAGAGGAGGTGCTGGTCTGGCAACTGAGGTGAAATTGACAAGGAATGATCATGGGGGGTGCAGGCTGAGAAAAGGTTGGGACAAAGATACTGAAATAAAAGCCCCTGGCCATTTCTGTGTGATTCCTGGAAGGAAAGCACACAGACTGGAAATTATTCCAATATGATTTGCACTGTGAACCTGTCCAAGGGGAAGGAAGAACACAGAAGACAGATGCAAATCATTCAGCTGACCATGATAATCACTTCAAACCCTGACCGCCTCTTTGCAGGTTAGTCCCATTCACGAGGAAATCCCAAGACTCTGTAATCTTCCAGGATAAGTCATAGAGATAGAAGTGCATATTGACTTGATCAAAAAAGGAGTGAAAGAAAATAACTGGGATTAAAAAAAAAAAAAAAAGGGTACTTATCAAAATATGTTTTACTGGACTTAGAGTTTTGAAAGTTTCCATGTATTTGTGTGTGTGTGTGTGTGTATGTGTGTGTGTGTACTGTCAGAACATCCCTGGCCCAGTGATGGAAGAATGGACAGTAAGTGTTGGGTGAAAATGACAGAAAGTTTAAAAACTTCATATTATATCAGTTGTGAAACTCACCAGAAAACTTTAAGGAGAGGAGTGATAGGTTCTTATGTCTCTTCTGTAAAGAGTTGAATAAACAGATTTTTGAGGGCTCCAGATGCTTTAGGCCGCTGGAATGCTATATATTCTCTTTGCCTGAAATTAGCAGGACAAGTGGAAGAGATTGATGTTCAGCTTATTTCCTACTCCATGGCATGCAGTACTTCTAGCGTCAGGGCAACAAACAAGTGGTATTGTCTCTTCCATGAACATTTCTTGTATGGATAGGATAGAAGATGAAATAGGTGGTAGGACCATGTGAGGTAACATGTTACAGCCATTCTTGAAATACAGCATCTGCAGTCATGGTTCCACATTGTTCTAGAAGCATGCTACAAAACATATTTATTTTCTTCAGGTGTAGATAACCTGAATTTAATACCAATCAACCCCTGCATGACTTTCTCATGGGCACTGAAGCTTCTAGAGAAACACCCAGCCTATCTAAAACCCATTAGCAACTATACTTCATTCTTTAAATGTAGGTACAAAGTCTACCACTGTGCCTAGTACTTACTGATCTTGTTGGAAACCATGCCCAGGAGGAATAAGTGGTAACATTATGCTAATCTGCAATTGGTACTGCATGAATATGTGTTCTATGTCCATTTGGGACTTTCCAACACTGACCTCCAGTATCTTGTAAACAGAACACAAATACTAGACCTATTGACTTTTCCTGGAACCCTGAGGGGAAAATCAGTGCCCCAGTTCATGAGTTTTTTACTGCTAACAACAAGGCCGCACAAATTGTGCAGCATCATTACAGTTACTAGAAGGTTTTGGGAGATGAGATCTAGAAAGAAAAAAATGAAAAGGTAGAAAATTTACTAGGTCTGACACAGAGATTTATGTTCCTCATCTCTTCACCTTACTTCCATCTTTCTACCTATTCTTCATGCCCTAGGTATCAAATGTGTTTAAAGAATGGCTCTTCTGTTTTGACATGGTTTAGAAACAAAATGGGCATCACTGAATTTTGAGGAAGGCCAGATTTCTAGAGTTTAACCTTTTTCTTTAATTTATTATTTACATGCCTTGACCCAACCCAGTCCACAATATTAACAAACATGCCAAATTTACAAGTGTGACTTTGGAATTTCAGACTGTCTGTAGCAAAGGACTTTTGCAGTTTTCTTCATCTTGAAAGAGATGCAAGAAAATGCATGGATAAACTTTTCTTCAGCTCTACAAATATAACTTACTGTGGTAGGAAATGTCAACTCACACCAGTTTTCTTGCCTGGAAAATTCCATGGAAGAAAGAGCCTGGTCGACTAAACTACACAGGGTTTGAAAGAGTCAGACACTGCTGAGCACACACACACACACCTAACTTAGGATCAATACAAAAATGTTCTTTCTTTTCATAGGACTTCATGTGGTTCACACTGAATGGCTATGGCTTTTTCAAAATTACCTCTGCAGCTTTCCTAAAGACTACTAGCTCTTTCTGTTCCTTCAAAAAATAAAAAAAAGCTTCTTCCCATAAGGAGTGTGTTCTTCCTTACTCCATTAAAGTTTTGGACCTTCTTTCCTCTCTTTTGAAATAAGGATTTCTATCTTATTTTAGGCTTAGGGAGTTGTTCCTTTGGGATTTCTTTCTTTCTTTTCTGTTTGGGAATAATATCAGGTTAATATCAATCCAGGTCAATACTGAAATCAGATTAACTATATTCTTTACAGCCAAAGATGGAGAAGCTCTATAGAATCAGGAAAAAAAGACAGAGAGATGTCTGTGGCTCAGACCATGAGCTCCTTATTGCAAAATTCAGACTTAAATTGAAGAAAGCAGGGAAAACCACTAGACCATTCAAGTATGACCTAAATCAAATCCCTATGAGTATACAGTGGAAGTGGCAAATAGACTCAAGAAATTAGATCTGATAGGTAGAGTACCTGAAGATCTCGGATGGTGGTTTGTGACATTGTACAGGAAGCAGTGTTCAAGACCTTTGGCAAGAAAAAGAAATGCAAAAAGGCAAAATGCTTGTCTAAGAAAGCTTACAAATAGCCAAGAAAAGAGAAGATAAATGCAAATGAGAAAAGGAAAGATATACTCAAGTGAATGCAGAGTTTCAAAGAATAGCAAGAAGACATAAGAAAACCTTCCTCAGTGACCAATTCAAAGAAATAGAGGAAAAAAATAGAAGGGGAAAGACTAGGGATACTTTGAATAAAATTAGAGATAGCAAGGAAATTTTTATGCAAATATAGGTACAATAAAGGACAGAAGTGGTATGGACTTAACAGAAGCAGTAGAAGATATTGAAAAGCAGTAGCAAGAATACACAGAATATATGAAAAAGATCTTGATGAGCCAGAAAACCACAATGATGTGATCACTCACCTAGAGCCAGACATCATGGAATGTGAAGTCAAGTGGGCCCTAGGAAGCATCGCTAAGAACAAAAACCTAGAGCAGGTACTGGAAAGCAAGTTGAGCTATTTAAAATCATAAAAGATGATGCTGTGCAAGTGCTGCACTCAATATGCCAGCAAATTTAGAAAACTCAGCTGTGGCCACAGGACCAGAAAAGGTTAGCTTTCATTCCAATCCCAAAGAAATGTTCAAACTACCATACAATTGCATTCATCTCACACGCTAGCAAAGTAATGCTCAAAATTCTCCAAGCCAGGCTTCAACAGTAAGTGAACCATAAATTTTCAGAACTTCAAGCTAGATTTAGAAAAGGCAGAAGAACTAGATATCAAATTGTCAATATCTTGTGGATCATCAGAAAAATAAGAGTTTCAGAAAAAAATCTACTTCTGCTTTATTGACTATGCCAAAGCCTTTGACTGTCTGGATCACAATAAAAATTTAAATAGATGGGAATATCAGACCACCTTACTTGACACCTGAGAAATCTGTATGCAGGTCAAAAAGCAACAGTTAGAGAAGGACATAGAACAATGGACTGGTTCCTCATTTGGAAAAGAGTTCGTCAAGACTGTATATTGTCACCCTGCTTATTTAATTTCTATGCAGAGTACATCGTGCAAAATGCCAGGATGGATGAAGCACAAACTGGAATCAAGACTGCCAGGAGAAATATAAATAATCTCACCTATGCAGATGACACCACCTTACGGCAGAAAGTGAAAAACTAAAAAGTGTCTTGACGAAAGTGAAAGAAGAGAGTGAAAAAGTTGGTTTAAAGCTCAACATTCAGAAAACTAAGATCATGGCACCTGGTCCCATCACTTCATGGCAAATGGGAAAACAATAGAAAGAGTGAGAGACTTATTTTTTGTATTTGGGGGGGTGGGGAAGCTTCAAAATCACTGCAGATTGTGATTGCAGCCATGAAATTAAAAGATGCTTGCTCCTTGGAGGGGGAAAAAAAGAAAAAAATATGACTAACCTAGACCGCATGCTAAAAGGCAGAGACATTACTTTGCAAGCAAATGTTTGTCTAGTCAAAGCTCTGGTTTTTCTAGTAGTCATGGATGAATGTGAGAGTTGGAATATAAAGAAAGCTGAGCACCAAATAATTGATGCTTTTGAACTGTATTGTGTTCCCTTCTCCAAACGTGTTAGAGAAGACTTGAGATTCCCTTGGACTGCAAGGAGATCCAACCAGTTGCTCCTAAAGGAAATCATCCCTGAACCTTCATTTGAAGGACTGATTTTGAAGGTAAAATTCCAATACTTTGGTCACCTGGTGTGAAGAACTGACTCATTGGAAAAGATCCTGATGCTGAGAAAGATTGAAGGCAGGGGAAGAAGGGGATGGCAGATGATTAAATGGTTGGATAGCAATACTGACACAATGAACATGATTTTAGCTCTGGGAGTTGGTGATGGACAGGAAAGCCTGTTGTGCTGCAGTCCGTGGGGGTAGCAAAGAGTTGGACATGAATGAGCAACTGAACTGAACATCTAACTTAACATTTCCCTTGTCCAGAGCAGTAAGGAGTACATTGGAAGTCTGTAGAACTTAGAGGAAATTATAAACGTGAGACCCACCTATATCTCTTCCTTATCTAGGAGCAGACTATTTATGCCTTGAACACGACTGTCAGAATCACAGAACTACACACTTCTCACCCAAGGGAACATGGCTTTTCTTTGTCTTTACCATGCTGTCATGTCTGTTTTAACATCATAGGTGAAAGAAGTTAAATATTCCATTGTATTCCACAATTATTTCCACAGAAAGGATGTGAATCTTGCTCATATTCAGCCTCATCAAGCTACAGGTCCTTTCCCCAGATTATATGAAAATGGATGAGTATCCCATTTCTGAAGCAGTTCTAGGGTATTAGTGAAGTTTGCAGAGTTGTTTAACATATTTGCCTGTTTCATACTTTATAAAGATTGATAAGAGGTCTTGTGGATGGTCATAAATATCTTCATGAGAAATGCAAAAAAGTACTACTGATGGAAGTATCTGGATGCTCAAGGAAAGACGTGGATGATGTAGGAAGATGGAAGGATTACCTCACAGTGGCATATTTGAAGGTGTCAGAAGCAGTGTGCCGAACTGTGGATCACTATAATAAAGCAAAAGGGGATAGCCAATGTAGTAATCAGTAATCCTGTCATGACATAAAGGAAGAGGTTGAAATGTGTACTTTAGACTTGAGATCAAGCAGGATCTTCAGTAGGCAGTTTATATGATGACGGAAGAGACTTAAAGAGAATGTGCTGGGAGAAATAGGGCCTTATTCATGAAAAATGAAATATTTACAGGGGTTTCTGATTTACCATCAGAGCTCCTACCATGCTACCTTGTCAACCAGTCAGCCCATAGCCTGTTTTCCCATGACCTTCCTTTATTTCAGATACTCCTCAGAAGCTTGACTTCCCTGTGCTTTTGCATTTTATATGATTTTTATTTTCTCGAAAGCCTCTGGTATGCAGGAGGAGTGGGCCATTTAGTGACAGGAAGTCATTTACCACAATTAGTACAGTTCAAAAAGTTAGAGAAGGGTCCTAATACTAAAATGTGCCTCCACAATATCCTGTACCAGGTACTGTTATCATTAAATATTCTCAGTTGAGCATGTCTTTGGCCTAATGTGCTTCAGTACAGAGTCTGTTTTTTAGGTTTAAGTTGTTTTTTTTTTTTTTTTTTTGGGGGGGGGGGCTTCAAAATCACTGCAGATGGTGATTGCAGCCATTAAATTAAAAGACGCTTACTCCTTGGAAGGGAAGTTATGGCCAACCTAGGCTGCATATTAAAAAGCAGAGACATTACTTTGCTAACAAAGTTCCATCTAGTCAAGGCTATGGTTTTTCCAGTGGTCATGTATGGATGTGAGAATTGGACTGTGAAAAAAGCTGACCACTGAAAAATTGATGCTTTTGAACTGTGGTGTTGGAGAAGACTCTTGAGAGTTCCTTGGGTTGCAAGGAGATCTAACCAGTCCATCCTAAAGCAGATCAGTTCTGGGCGTTCATTGGAAGGACTGATGCTGAAGCTGAAACTCCAATACTCTGGCCACCACATGTGAAGAGTTGACTCATTGGAAAAGACCCTGATGCTGGGAGGGATAGGAGGCAGGAGGAGAAGGGGATGACAGAGGATGAGATGCCTGAATGGCATCACTGACTCGATGGACATGAGTTTGGGTAAACTCCGGGAGTTTGTGATGGACAGGGAGGCCTGGCGTGCTGTGATTCATGGGGTTGCAAAGAGTCGGACACGACTGAGAGACTGAACTGAACTGAAGATGGAACATAGAGAAATCTTGTTGACATAATTTCTCGAGTTGGTAGATGAAGTAAAGTCTGAAATATTTACCAGTACTTGTAACATGTCTATGACATGGCTTTAGGTGTTAACAGTAAGATTGCCAGGAGCTGTGGCTTTGCTGTTAATCACAGACCTTACTGAATTGAAGACCGTATGCATTTCCGTTTGTTGGGCTCCTTCAGTTTGGATTGGGTTGTATTCCTTTTTTTTTTAGACATGTGATTTGCAAACTGTATTAGTAGGATTTAGAGGTTCTCAGGAATCCAGAGGTCCGGTGATAAGAGTGGGAGCCATAGACTACAAATTCTGCTATGGAGTAGGTACCACCAATAGGCCTATTAAACTCTCTGGAGGAAATGCCCAGGTAGCTCCAATAGTTTGGAAGATTTATGATCGTCTAGGCTTCCCCATGGCTACTGCAGACTAGTGTCTTGGTTAGAGGAAGTTTAGAGAGGCTTGATTGACATGACATCACCACATTCTGACATCACTAAAGTAATAGGCAGCAATGCCTTGATCACTTTTGCCTTGTAGGGATTTAGAAAGAGAGCTGTGGTAATGATAAAAAGGAAGGACTGTATCTTTTTACAAAGTCAGGCTTTCTTCTTGATATGCTTATTTTCTTTTACTGCTTCCTGTAAATTATGCTCATTCTAATATTTCCTAGATCAATTTACCCATGAGTTAGAAATATGTTCTCACCCACTGACTCTCTAATAAACAGTGAAAACTCTTAGGGAGCATAACATATCTGTGAGGATCATCAGTTTATGGATAAGGAAACTTAACCAGTTTCCTTTATGAAGAATTTAGGCAAGAAAAGGAGGCCTCATTAGAAATACACAGCCCCTTTTCAAGAGGAAGTAGGTGTATTGTTTTGCTAGGGTTGCCATAACAAGGTGTCCCCAGGTAGCTTAAATAAATATTTTCTAAAACTTCTGGGCATTTATTCAGTAATCAAAGGGTCAACAGATATGTTTTCTTATGGATTGTGACTGGCCATATTCTGATTTTGTCTTCACTAGTAATGGCTCTCTGGTGTATAGGACTGATCTCCTTTTCTTATGAAGAACCATATTAACCCAAGAAAGAATCATATTAACCTAACCTCCTATTTAGAGGTCCAATTTCCAAATAGGGCCAGAACAAAATGAGAGTTTGCTCTCATCTTGACTCTATACTAAGTGCAGAGATTTAGGTCCTCAACATACAAATTTTGAGAGAATACAATTCTTCATAATATTGCTTTTCTTCTTCCCACTTGTATATTCATCTGTTTCCTAGAGTTCATCCCACTAACCAGGTCTCCCAAACCCAGAAAGCAGATGCATAAGAAAATTAACTTCTTCTGTAGTAAAGCAGATGAAACAAAATTCAAAATTTCTTACCAATCTAGAAAATCCTCTTCACAAAGACATAAGGGAAAGAAAACATTTATATTATTGAATAAGTATTAAACCATAATGTGACGCACATGATAAGCAAACTACTAAAACTTTACAAAGTGAAAGGTTGTTGCTGAGCTATGAAATACGCCAGGATTCCTCTGAGAAGAGGAATTCGGTCCAGGGCCAGTGATGAGGCTTGATGGCTCAGAGTTTTTGAGTGATAAAGTTTTATTAAAGTGTAAGAGAGATAAAACTTCTGACATGGACATCAGAAGGGGGCAGAAAGAGTGTTCCCCTGCTAGCCTTTGATAATGTGTTATATACCTATCAGCAGGCTGCTAATTAGACCAAAAAAAAAAAAAATCTCAAAACTCAAGTGGCATGAGGCCCCTCAGACACAATATACATTTTGAGATAACAATCTAAATATCAACAAATATCAATAACCTCAGATATGCAGATGGCACCACCCTTATGGCAGAAAGCTAAGAACTAAAGAGACTCTTGATGAAAGTCAAAGAGGAGAGTGAAAAGTTGGTTTATAACTCACCACTCAGAAAACTAAGATCATGCCATCCATTCCCATCACTTTATGGCAAAGAGATGGGGGAAACAATAGAAACTGTGAGAGACTTTATTTTCTTGGGCTCCAAAATCACTGCAGATGTGACTGCAGCCATGAAATTAGAAGATGCTTGCTCCTTGGAAGGAAAGCTATGATCAACCTAGAGTGCATATTAAAAAACAGAACATTAGTTTACAACAAATGTCCATCTAGTCAGAGTTATGGTTTTTCCAATAGTCAAGTGGGGATTTGAGAGTTTGACTATAAAGAAAGCTGAAGAATTAATGCTTTTGAACCATGGTGTTGGAAAAGACTTTTAAGAGTCCCTTAGACTGCCAGGAGATCCCACCAGTCCATTCTAAAGGAAATCAGTCCTGACTATTCATTGGAAAAACTGATGCTGAAACTGAAACTCCAATACTTTGGTCACCTGATGCAAAGAACTGACTCATTGGAAAAAACTCTGATGCTGGAAAGATTGAAGGCAGGAAGAGAAGGGGACAACAGAGGATGAGGTTGCTTTGCACCACTGACTCAATGGACATGAGTTTGAGTAAACTCCAAGAGTTAATGATGGACAGGTAATCCTGGCATACTGCAATGTATGGGGTTGCAAAGAGTCAGACATGATGAGAGACTGAACTGAATTGGCACAAGGTGAGTCATCCTGAACCATAAAATGATTGACATGAATCTTGAAGAAAGTCTGGTTTCCCAGCAAATATATAGTCTCATTTAACATAGATTAGGAGAACAATTATATGAGTAAAACATACTGGTTTGTTGAGGCATTATCCGTTCTGAGTCTTAGGGATAACCAATGTAAAGAAAGACAGAGTCTAGCATAAATATATTGTTCATTAACATAGCTTCAGAAAAATCTTTTCCTTAGGAGAAACACAGTGGTTAGCTCAAGGTTTGAGAAAAGTTCAGTTCAGGTGAAACCTGGTCTCATCATGGCAACACAGAATTTTAAAAGAACCCTTTTAATTGTGTATAGAGAAGGGAAAAAATCTGACAGTTATAGTCTGTTTCCTCCTGCCTCTTAAGAGAGAGGTAAAAAACATAGTCTATTTCTTCCATTTGGAGACCCCTAAACTCCCTTCCCATTACCTTCTCAAAGGGATATGTTTTAAATATGTATCCTAACTGTTGACTACTCAAAAGCCTTCGACTCTGTGGATCACAACAAACTGTGGAAAAGATGGAAATACCAGAGTGCCTTACCCACATCCTGAGAAATGTGTATGCAGGTTTAGAAGCAAGAGTTAGTAACAGACATGGAACAACAGACTGGTTCCAAATTGGGAAAGGAATACTTTAAGGCTGAATATGGTCATCTTACTTATTTAACTTACATGAAGAGTACATCAGGCAGAAAGCAGGGCTGGAAGCACAAGCTGGAATCAAGATTATAGGGAGAAATATCAATAACCTCAGGTATGCAAATGACACCAACCTTATGGCAGAAAGTGAAGATTAACTGGTTGAAAGAGCATCTGGTTGAAAGTGAAAGAGGAGAGTTTAAAAAAATTAGACCATGGTATTTAGTCCCATAACCTCATCACAAATAGATGGATAAACAATGGAAACAGTGACAGACAGGGAGATAAAACTATTAAATCTTTAAAAAAAAGCAGTCCTGAATATACCTTGTGAGGACTGATGCTGAAACTCAAGCTCTAGTACTTTGGCCACTTGGTGTGAAGAGCCGGCTCATTAGAAAAGTCTCTGATAGTGAGAAATATCAAATGCAGGAGGAGAACGGGACAACAGAAGATGGGATAGTTGGATGACATTGCTGACTCAATGGTAATGAATTTGAGTAAGCTTCAGGAGATGGAGAAGGACAGGGAAACCTGGTGTGCACTCAATGGGGTCACAAATATTCAAACAGGACTGAGTGGCTGAACTAATCCTAGCAAACCCAGTTCATTACAAAATTATCAAAATAATATATAATTCTCAAGTAAGATCTAATGATGACATTTATTACAGTTATTTTGTCTAAAATTCACCTGATAATTGGGGTAGCCATAGTGTTTGCCAATTTGTTTTTACAGAAGAACCATAAACTTCAAATAATTTTAAGACCGACTGCCATTTTTGAATGAGACATTCTCTCAGATAGTCTGTTCCCATCCACAGAATTGAGAGAAAGTGCTACTGTTACCAAATTCCCACTTACCCAACATAGTTAGGCCAAGTAATATCAGAACACTGGAGTTTAAAGCAAGAGAGTTTTATTGCAGGCTCATGCAAGGAGATGAGTGGTTTATGCCATTAAAAATCCTGAACTCCCCAAAATCTTACAGCAAAGCTCACTTATAGGAAAGATGAGGGAAGTGTGTAATTAGCTGAGGCAGATGTCTTCGAGTAAGATCCTCTGTCCTTGAAGTAAGGTCACATTGAGGTATCTATGTTCCTGTGAAACTCTGGCTAGACAAATATCATCCCCTTTGCTGAGAGAAATGTCTCAAGCTTGAGAAGGTCATGGTTAACAATGCTTAGGATCAGCCTATCAGCCAGCACACTCCCACACCAATACTGGTACCATGTGGACAAATGAAATGTTAAGGTAAACCCTCAGTGAAACACCAGGTTCCCTAAGAGAGACATGGTATGAGTGTGGACTCCATCTGGGTAGTTTCAGCTTACCTGGCAGTGTGAAAAGTTGAAGAAAGAGCAGGTGTGGGGAGTATGTGTGTGCCCCTCTGCCAGTGTCTACATGTGAAGGAGGAAACAGGGATGAAGCAAGTGTGATAGGCTGTTTGTATGCAGGGACCTGGGGACAGTGACAGACAGAAGTGGCCCTGGGGACAGTTCAGAGACTACTGGTTTTCAGGTTCCAAAGTCTAGGGCATAGTCGTCCTTCCAAAGATGTCCCATTTCTTGTGCCAAAGGTCCTGACATGAATTTCTTCCTTTATCTGGGGTTTTATCCTAAGCTGTGGAGGGTTTAGGGACAAAGGTGTGGGTGTGCACCTGAGGGAGGGTTCTGACAGTCTCTCTGGAGCAGAATCTGTGCTGTTGTCATGTCTGAAGGGGATCTGCAACACAACTGTCACAGGGACACTGGATTTTAAGTGAGCATCTTAGACATCCCCCAGCCCAACCATGAGCTGTGTTCTGTGGACCATGAACTATATAGACTAATAGAGAGCCTGGGCTGTAGACAGAGGTAAGAGGAGCAAAAAGAGAGACCTGCATTTAGCAAGTCAGTGAAGACTGGGGTGGAATGAAGCTCTCTTGATTTGTGAGAGGAATAATGCTTTCTCAAGAGAGACACGGGCCATATGCCCAGATCAGGCTGGCCTCCCAGGGTGCCATCACTTTTGGGGTTCTATGTCTGCAAGTAGTATTAAACTCTAGAGCCAACAGGAAGGAAGCCTACCTTACTGTGTTGTCCTCATGTTCAAGGCCTTGTTTTGGCAGAGACCCTAGGTACCCATGTGCACATTCTTCATAACATTGTATCAGACACAGACCTGCCACGTTCTCTTTGGTTTTTTTAGAGGACATGGTGTCTATTTGGCCTTTTCTTGTTGTAGGGATATAACTCTTTGAGGGACAGGAAAACAGTTACAAGCATAAAACTA
This sequence comes from Dama dama, assembly GCF_033118175.1. Lineage (NCBI taxonomy): Eukaryota > Metazoa > Chordata > Mammalia > Artiodactyla > Cervidae > Dama > Dama dama. Next base: position 11,537,307 of record NC_083715.1, read on the forward strand.
CACAGAAAGAACAGATGCACCTCACTCAGAAGGTCACAGGCCTGAGGACATGCTGGACTTATGATGAGTGCGTGACATTGACAAGGAATGATCTTGGGAGGTACAAGCTGAGAAATGTGTGCTCCACTTTAGCTGAGACAAAGTCCCTGGCCATTTTTGTGTGGTTCCTGGAAAGAGAGCTCAAAGAATGGAATCATGCCAATGTAATTGTCACTTTGATCCTATCCAAGATGATAGAAAAATACAGAACACATGTGCACATTACTCATCTGCCTAGGGCAAGCACTTCAAACCCTGCCCATCTCTTGAGCAGTTCAGTCACCTTCATGAGCAAATCCTAAGAATTTTTAATGTTCCAGGGTAAGTTATAGAGGTAGAAATGTGGGTTGAGTTGATCAACAAGGGAATGAAACAAAATAATGGTACTATAAGAAAGGTGCTTACCAAAATTCATTATCCTGGACAAGAAAACAGATCATTTTGCAACTTTCCTTTCATGAGTGTGTGTGTGTGTGTGTGTGTGTGTGTGTGTATGCATGTATGTGTGTTTGTGCACCACCAAAAATGTGTGTGTGAGCCCTCAGAACTTTCCTGGCCAGGGATGGAAGAATGGACAGCAAATGTGGGGTGGAAATGACAGAAAATATTAAAAACATCATATCATATAGGTAGTGATGATGGGGAAATGTGCAACCAGAATACCAACTTCCATCAAGAATAACAACTTTCTGCCTTTTGCCTCTGTTATCTTCTTAACCAGGGTTTGCTCACCGTTCACCATTGCCACCTCTGTAATTTTGTTTGCTCATTGCATTGGCTGAAACCTAAGGTGCCTGAGGAGGTGGTATCTGAGCTGCTTAAGTGGGAAAGTCCTGAAGACCCAGACATCTGTGCTATATGAACGATACCCAGAACAATTCCCTGTCACTCAGTCTCTGGAACTTGGAGTCTCAGGCAGTGACTCCACTGAGCTCACACACATGCTGAATAAACCCTGTAGTTCTGAATCTCCAAGTTCCACTTGTCTCTATCTGCCACTATGTTTTGTATATCATATTCTGGCACTTTGGCTGGGAAGCCAACAAACGTATGGGCGCCATGCACCACCATTGTCAGGGAACCGGAGAAAATCACAGCAGCTGGCCTGGTGACAGACAGAAAAGTACCTCCAGGTGTTTGCTTGATCCCAACAGTTTGAGTTGTGGCAGCCCATGCCACTTCCTGAATGGACTCATAAGGAGAGCAGAAGTTGGTTCCAGGACACAATGTCAGACAGCTGATTGCCCAGGGCATACCCCGCTGAGTCAGGACCTGCTACACAGTGCAGGGAGAGCCTGATCATCTCCCAGTGGCCAGAGAATCACTCAAAAAAGATTTTGTTCCCTTAGATGGTCTGACAATTCTGGTGTGTGTGAGAGTGACTGAGGTGAATGAGAGTCTTCAGACTATGGAGCTTGAGTGAGTCCCAACCTGTAGTTACATGGTGACCTCATACAGCTTAGGGCAGCAACAGTCTCTGGGGGATCTAATCTCTCCCTGTGAGTCTTGCCTAGGGTAGGGGTTTATACTGACCTGCCAAGGCTAAGAGGTGCCTAAATCTCCACAAGGGGAGTGGCTAGGAGGGTGAAAACCAGTGTTCCCATTTGTTGTGTGGCATCACTTCAGGGAGGGAACTCTTTCATAATGAGGAACTTGACTTCAAAACCCACTATTTTAGAACATATGGTTTTTTAAGAAAGGATTCACTGGGGATTATGGAATAAAATTGAGTCCTAGAAAGCTGTTCACTCTTTGCACACTAGACTGGTTCTCCTTTGTGGTTGGTTGGTACTCAGACAGAGCTTTAAATGTGCCCCCTGTCCCAGTAGTATATAGAATTGTGACTGGAGACACTGGCCATCCTGACCAATTTCCATGTATTGAACAATGGCTAAAAATTGACCACCCATGGCCTCCCTGGGTTCAGATCTGGATGACTGGTCAGGGGCAATGGAAGTTTCTTGTGGCACAATCAGGGGGAAAAAAAAATCACGTCAGTAAAAGGAACAATCTGTCCTCCAAGGTGAGCCTGAAGACATGCCTCTGATGCCCCACCTTGCATCCCCATGGCTCCCTCATCAGGAGCAGCAGGTCTGCATTTACCAGACAATCCACCACCTCCGTCTCACTACCTGATGCTCTTGAAACTTTTGTGCCCACACAGCCAGCCACACAAGAGCCAATGTGAAGGCATCTCTACTTGGCTCAAGGGGAAGCTGTAAGCACACTTCAAATGCCTCTAAAAGAGATTCAGAGACAGTAGTGCATGGCCCCCAATGGGACTCTGCAAGATGGGGGAACTGTTCTCTCATACCAATGGTTTTCCATGACTGATCATCTCAACTGGAAGTACCATGCTCCCTCACTTTGAAAAACCTCAAGCGCTGATTGATCTCCTAGAATCCATTATCCAGAGTCACCACCCTACTTGGTGGTAAAGAGTAAAGACTTCTCTTTATTCTGTTCAACACCTAGGAGCACCAAAAAATTGTGACAGAGGTTTGGAAACGGTTTGAGGCCAACACACTTGGAAGACTAAGCACAGGAGGCCTTAATGAAAGAAAACCCTGTTGGGACCCCCGACATTCATGGAATGAGAAACTACGTGGTGAGATATAAAACACTTTAGAGACCTTGCCTAGGCCTTTGCCATCTCATTGCTCGCCTCTCCACACTCTGCTATTCTGTCTCACAGTGGTGTAGAAATTGTCTACAAAATAATGTTTGCCAGGGGCCTAGTGGCCAAGCAGGGGCACAGTTCTGTGGACTATCCCCAACTGAGGATACAAAATTAGATTTTACTGAAATCACTATAAGCTGAGGATTCAGATACATATGAGCTTTCCTCTGACCCTTTTCGTAGCCGGTGGAGGACTTTCCAATGCAAAGAAGAAAAGCAAGAAAAGTGACTAAGGCACTACTGAGAGATATCATCCTCAGATATGGAATGCTTCTGACCATAGTGTCGGACAATGGACCAGCAATTGTAGCCAAGACAGCACAAGAGGTGGCAAGTGATTTGATGACTGGGTGGAAATTGCATGCTGCCTACTGCCTCCAGAATTAAGGGGAAGCAGACTGTATGAACAGAAACTTCACACAAACCCTAGCCAAGCTAGGTTAGGAGACCAGCTTACAATGGGTAGATATATTACCCATGGCACTCTTGAAGGTGAGATGTTCATCCAGGGCATGGATAGGGTTCCCCCCATTTGAAACCTTTATGGATGGGTGCCCCCATTGGTCAGCTTAAGAGGGGACACCAGAGAACTGGGAGATTTGAGTTTATATACATAGCTGCAAGAATTTGGACACACCATCTCCCAAATACACAAATGGGTCATGGATATGATACCCATATTTTTAGGCATAACAGTACGCCCCCACCAACATAGGGACCAAGTGTGTGTACAAGACTGGAAGAAGGAGCCCTTGAAATCAATGTGGAGAGGATCCTATTCTGTAATTTTAATCACTTCACCTACTCTCAAGGTGACAGAAAAAGTACTTGGATCCATCACCGCAGAGTCAATCCTGGCAGCCCAACCCATAGCCTAGGAAAGTGGGAAAGAGCCCTCAATCTGGAGGTACCCCTTAACTGCAGCTGACCTTGCAAAGATGGAAGCAATGATCCCAAAGTCCTGCTCCTGCCACACCAGAAACTTGTCAGTCAATGTACGGCTGAAGCTTAAGAAACCAGCAGGAACAGTGAACTATGGCTATATTGGCTATTAATTTGACTGGGACTCCCTATATTTATCTTAGTCAAAATAGGACTCTACCCTGGAGAGGATTATATCTAAAAGCTTCCTCTCTGCTTTATTTCCTCATACTCCTTATTTTTTGTGGCCTCTTACTATAAGCAGATTAGATAAGAAGAAAAGAAAAAAAATTCCTTGTAGCTCTCTTCAGATGTAAAATATCCATTCCATTTAGAAATCAAGGGGACTGTTCTGATTTTATAACTTTTCTTTATATTACAGGATTTACCTGCATTCACCTACAATGCACACCAGTCACTTGCATGCTATTAATCTGTTTCTACACGTTCCTGGTGGTGGTGGGGAGGTATTTCTGGTATTGTTATCTTATGGCCAGATTCCACTGTGAAGATGACTTGTGGTATTCTGGCACTATGGGAGAAGTAGTATGCTGGGACTGGGACTCAACAAATTCTTGAGGCTAGCCTGAAGTGACCTACTCCTGGTTAACTCCCTTAGCAAACACAGCTGACCCTCTGACCCCTAAAACTAGATCCAAAGGATTGGACACCAAACCAGGACACAAGGAACTATATGACCAACTCCAAGCTTCCCTAAAAGACAATCTAGAAACATCTGCTCTTGAAATCTCTTATTCACCAAACTGAGGAAGTAGACAAAAAACTGGCTATCACTAATTGCTGGGTCTGTGGAGAACTGCTGATGAGTGAGACATCACCTTGGTGAGGCGCTGTACTAGATACCCTCCAGAAATTTCAATAGAATGAAACCATTAACAGGGAGTCAGGATGATCTATCTGGAGTTTGACACTGTCCATGATGATAATAGGTGAGGAAAGTTTAAATTGAATTGATAGACATTACACTAGGGTTGGGGAAACAAAGAGTAAAAGAGTCCTGGTTTATAATGATGCCAACAGTGTCATTCATGGTGGCCAGAACCCCTGACCTGGTACTGGGACCCCTCAAAAGGGAAAAGGAAAAACCATGACTGCTCTGCCTCTCAGTTTCTCTTGTTACATAATTGTACTGGAGCCCACTCTGGTATTGACATATTCTTGGCAGTCCCAGGTATCAGCCTATACAGGGAGCATCTTACTTCTTTCAACCCAGACCTAGGGCATGTCCCGGATGGGTTCTCCTAGATTTGTAGGAAAAAAAAAGACCAATTACTGACTCCCAAAGAAAGGCAATGTAAAAGACTGTCAAGGACATTGAATAATTACACAATGTACACAATGGACATGAGTATGAGTAAACTCCAGGAGTTGGTGATGTAGATAGAGACATTCCAGGGTGTCTGGCTCCAGGTGACTGACCATACCATCATGATTATCTGCCTCATGAAGATCTTCTTTGTACTGTTCTTCTGTGTATACTTGACATCTCTTCTTAACATCTTCTGTTTCTGTTAGGTACATACCATTTCTGTCTTTTATTGAGCCCATCTTTACATGGATTATTCTCTTGGTATCTCTAATTTTCTTGAAGAGACCTCTAGTCTTTCCCATTCTATTTTTTCCCTCTATCCCTCTATTCCTTTGTACTGATTACTGAGGAAGGCTTACTATTCTTGCTATTCTTTGGAACTCTGCTTTCAAATGGGTGTACCTTCCCTTTTATCCTTTGCTTTTGCTTCTCTTCTTTTCACAGCTATATTAAGGCCTCCACAGACAGCCATTTTGCCTCTTTGCATTTTTTTCCCTTGGGCCCCCTAAAAGGGAAAAGGAAAAAAAAAAACAAACAAACATGATTGCTCCCTATACATACTTGATCCCTGTCTCCTGTACAATGTCATGAACCTCCATCCATAGTTCATCAGGCATTCTGTCTATCAGATTTAGTCCCTTAAATCTATTTCTCACTTCCACTGTATAATCATAAAGGACTTGATTTAGGTCATACCTGAGTGATCTGGTGGTTTCCCCCACTTTGTTCAATTTAAGTCTGAAAACTTGGCAATAAAGTATTCATGATCTGAGCCACTGTCATTGCCCAGTCTTGTTATTGCTGACTGTGTAGAGCTTCTCCATCATTGGCTTCAAAGAATATAATCAGTCTGATTTTGGTGTTGGCCATCTGGTGATGTACATGTGTAGAGTTGTCTCTTGTGTTTTTGGAAGAGGGTGTTTGCTATGACCAGTGTGTTCTCTTGGCAAAACTCTATTAGCCTTTGCTCTGCTTCATTCTGTACTCCAAGGCCAAATTTCCCTGTTACTCCAAGTGTTTCTTGACTTCCTACTTTTGCATTCCAGTCCCCTGTAATGAAAAGGACATCTCTTTTTGGGTGTTAGTTCTACAAGGTCTTGTAGGTCTTCATAGAACCATTCAAATTCAGCTTCTTCAGCATTACTGATCAGGGCATAGACTTGCGTTACCGTGATATTGAATGGTTTGCCTTGGAAATGGACAGAGATCATTCTGTCGTTTTTTAAGCCTGCATCCAAGTACTGCATTTTGGACTCGTTTGTTTGCTATGATGGCTACTCCATTTCTTCTAAGGGATTCCTTTTTTTTGTTTGTTTGTTTGTTTTGAACCCAATTTATTAGCTCAGAACTTTTGCTATGCTCATCATCAGGTTGATCTCTTTTTTTTTTATTATTATTTTTTTTTGTCATACATTGATATGAATCAGCCATAGATTTACACGTATTCCCCATCCCGATCCCCCCTCCCACCTCCCTCTCCACCCGATTCTTCTGGGTCTTCCCAGTGCACCAGGTCCAAGCACTTGTCTCATGCATCCCACCTGGGCTGGTGATCTGTTTCACCATAGATAGTATACATGCTGTTCTTTTGAAATATCCCACCCTCACATTCTCCCACAGAGTTCAAAAGTCTGTTCTGTACTTCTGTGTCTCTTTTTCTGTTTTGCATATAGGGTTATCATTACCATCTTTCTAAATTCCATATATATGTGTTAGTATGCTGTAATGTTCTTTATCTTTCTGGCTTACTTCACTCTGTATAAGGGGCTCCAGTTTCATCCATCTCATTAGGACTGGCTCAAATGAATTCTTTTTAATGGCTGAGTAATATTCCATGGTGTATATGTACCACAGCTTCCTTATCCATTCATCTGCTGATGGGCATCTAGGTTGCTTCCATGTCCTGGCTATTATAAACAGTGCTGTGATGAACATTGGGGTGCACGTGTCTCTTTCAGATCTGGTTTCCTCAGTGGGTATGCCCAGAAGTGGGATTGCTGGGTCATATGGCAGTTCTATTTCCAGTTTTTTAAGAAATCTCCACACTGTTTTCCATAGCGGCTGTAATAGTTTGCATTCCCACCAACAGTGTAAGAGGGTTCCCTTTTCTCCACACACTCTCCAGCATTTATTGCTTGTAGCCTTTTGGACAGCAGCCATCCTGACTGGCGTGTAATGGTACCTCATTGTGGTTTTGATTTGCATTTCTCTAATAATGAGTGATGTTGAGCATCTTATATAATGATCAAAGGATCAATCCAAGAAGAAGATATAACAATTATAAATATATATGCACCCAACATAGGAGCACCGCAATATGTGCAGCAAACACTAACGAGTATGAAAGAGGAAATTAATAGTAACACAATAATAGCGGGAGACTTTAATACCCCACTCACAACTATGGATAGATCAACTAAACAGAAAATTAACAAGGAAACACAAACCTTAAATGACACAATGGACCAGCTAGACCTAATTGATATCTATAGGACATTTCACCCCAAAACAATCAACTTCACCTTTTTCTCAAGTGCCCACGGAACGTTCTCCAGAATAGATCACATCCTGGGCCATAAATTTGGTCTTGGAAAATTCAAAAAAATTGAAATCATTCCAGTCATCTTTTCTGACCACAGTGCAGTAAGATTAGATCTCAATTACAGGATAAAAATTGTTAAAAATTCAAACATATGGAGGCTAAATAACACACTTCTGAATAACCAACAAATCATAGAAGAAATCAAAAAAGAAATCAAAATATGTATAGAAATGAATGAAAATGAAAACACAACAACCCAAAACCTATGGGACACTGTAAAAGCAGTGCTAAGGGGAAGGTTCATAGCATTACAGGCTTACATCAAGAAACAAGAAAAAAGTCAAATAAATAACCTAACCCTACACCTAAAGCAACTAGAGAAGGAAGAAATGAAGAACCCCAGGGTTAGCAGAAGGAAAGAAATCTTAAAAATCAGGGCAGAAATAAATGCAAAAGAAACTAAAGAGACCATAGCAAAAATCAACAAAGCTAAAAGCTGGGTTTTTTTGAAAAAATAAACAAAATTGACAAGCCATTAGCAAGACTCATTAAGAAACAAAGAGAGAAGAACCAAATTAACAAAATTAGAAATGAAAATGGAGAGATCACAACAGACAACACTGAAATACAAAGGAACATAAGGGGCTACTACCAGCAGCTCTATGCCAATAAAATGGACAACTTGGAAGAAATGGACAAATTCTTAGAAAAGTATAACTTCCCAAAACTGAATCAGGAAGAAATAGAAGATCTTAACAGACCCATCACAAGCAAGGAAATCAAAACTATAATAAAAAATCTTCCAGCAAACAAAAGCCCAGGACCAGATGGCTTCACAGCTGAATTCTACCAAAAATTTAGAGAAGAGCTAACACCTATCTTACTCAAACTCTTCCAGAAAATTGCAGAGGAAGGTAAGCTTCCAAACTCATTCTATGAGGCCACCATCACCCTAATTCCAAAACCAGACAAAGATGTCACAAAAAAAGAAAACTACAGGCCAATATCACTGATGAACATAGATGCAAAAATCCTTCTAAGGGATTCTTACCCACAGTAGTAGATGTAATGGTCATCTGACTTAAATTCACCCATTCCAGTCCATCTTAGTTCACTGATTCCTAGAATGTCGACATTCACTCTTGCCATCTCCTGTTTGACCACTTCCAATTTGCCTTGATACATGGACCTAACATTCCAGGTTCCTATGCAATATTGCTCTTTACAGTATCTGAACTTACTTCTATCACCAGTCACATCCACAACTGGGTGTTGTTTTTTCCTTCGGCTCCTTCTCTTCATTCTTTCTGGAGTTACTTCTCCACTGATCTCCAGTAGCATACTGGGCACCTACTGACCTGAGGAGTTATCTTTCAGTGTACTATCTTTTTGCCTTTTCATACTGTTCATGGGGATCTCAAGGCAAGAATACTGAAGTGGTTTGCCATTTCCTTCTCCAATGGACCACACTTTGTCAGAACTCTCCACCATAACCCGTTTGTCTTGGATGGCCCCACAAGACATGGCTTAGTTTTATTGAGTTAGACAAGGCTGTGGTCCTTGTGATCAGACTGACTAGTTTTCCTTGATTGTGGTTTCAGTCTGTCTGCCCTCTGATGCCCTCTCAAAACACCTACTGTCTTACTGGGGTTTCTCTTACCTTAGATGTTGGGTATCCCATCACCCTGATAAAACTCAAACCTGAGTAGTATATCTAGTGAGGTGGCCATGAGTCCTAGACTTGAAACAAGACAGTTACAAGTGGATCAAGAGCAAATGTATTTAGTGCAATTTCATAGTCTTGGAGATAGGGGTTTCAGAATGGAAACTAAGAAATCTAGGAGAGCTACATGAACATTGAGAAAAGAAGGTGGGATGGAAAAGGTTTCTGGTAGGTAGCCCAGAATTAAATGGCCTTCAAGGTGCTTTAAGGTCATCTTGTAGGAGAAACATGAAATGATTCTCATTTCCACAGATGCTGAAATACAGCCTAATTATCATGGAGGGATTTTAGGCAAGATACTACAAACTAGATGATGGTGAAAGATGTGACAGAACAGAATGAAACCCTGAATAATGTGGCTGTGAAGTAAGGCTTGGAGGAGACATACTCTCTCAGCCCTGTGACCCATCAGAGTTGACTTAGAGAGATGAGGATGGCAAGTGAATTTGGATGCTCTTTTGGAGCATTAAAAATAACTCATTTTCCCCACTAAAACATCTGAGTTTCTCCCTATCCTCCCCTAGAGGTGTCAGGATGGTGCTTTATGATGTCAGGGCTCACCCAGGGCCACTGTTGACTGGGACTTGCTGACCTCATAAAGCATAAGGGTGTGGCCCTATATATATATATGCTCTGGAGCAGACTGCTGGGAGTCCTCAAAATGACTAAGGTGACTTGGAAACCACAAGGCTCTAGCACAGTTATGGGACAGCTAACTGTACATACCCAGGGCAAAAAGATGAAGACCTTCTATCAACTGAGGTCCAAAAGAAATGTCAAGGTGAGCTGAACCCACCCAAGTTCTTGCTCATTGACACCACCCCATAAGATGCCCTCCCCTACCCTTGCCTGGCACATATCCCTTCTCTGTCCAAACCACTTCTCCTGAAGCCATCATCTTCAACCATCTTCACCCTATTCCCCAAACCTATGTTGTCTGTGCTCCCTCTCTTGTTTTCCCCAGGTGGTCAGGTTAACTATGAGGGTGAATAAGCATATTCAATTAAAGCTGACCAAGAAAGCTTTTCAAAAAATTTAAGAAAATCAGAGGCTCAATACTCTGTAGCCAATGTTCCAAGGTGAATGAAGAGCTGAATCAGAACAAACTGGAGGAGGTCCCAGAGATTGAGGAAACACCTGCCATTCCATCTGGACCAGTGGGCAGCCAATGACTTCATAGCATGGCTAGAGACCTCAGAAATCTTTGGGGGTCTCACCACTGAGAAGTGGTTAACAGTACAGATATTGAATCTTATACCAACCACACAAATTAATGGTGAAAATTAGATAAAATCAACCTGATGTGAAATTATGTGTGCCTCTGAGTTCTCTGGGAGATAGTGTGGACAAAGAGGGCAGGTAAAGAGAAACTGTGTGAAGGAGGAAGATGGGTCCTGTGGAGTTGGAGGTGGGACCAGAAGGTCCAGTTAGCCCAAAAGTAAGGGAAGAGCTGGGGCCAGACTGAACCTCAAAGATATATTTCCCATGGGAAAACAGGTTGAAGTTTGTTTGTGGGTGTGAGAATAGAATTGGGAACTTAGCTCGGGAGCCATGTGATGTGTAGTGGCAATGCCATTTGCTAAAAAGGCATACAAATTAGTGGCCTCTAGGGCACCTACCTCATAGTAGTGTTTATTACACCTCAATATAAGATGTTAGCAACTAACAGCCTCAAAACTCAATCTTGCTTAGCAAAAGGTCATCCATAGGAGTGAAATAACGGTGGTTTTCAGTATGGAGATTTCTCAAAAAGCTAAAAATGGAACAACACATAACTTAGCAGATACATTCTTGGATATATATTTAAAAAAGAAAACACCCACAATATTAATTAAAAAGACAAATGTATCCCAATGTTCTTTGAAGAACACCATTCACCAAGACATGGAAGGAACCTAAATTTCCATCAGATGATAGACAGATGAATGGATAAAGATGTGGTATATATGTACAGTAGGACACTAGTTGTTCGGTCACTATATCATGTCCCACTCTTTGCAACTCCATGGACTCTACCACTCCAGACTTCTTTGCTCATAGAATTATCAAGGCAAGAATACTCCAGGGATCTGGAATATTCCCTTCTCCAAGGGATCTTCCTTTGGGATTTAACATGCATCTCCTGCTTGACAGGCCGATTCTTTGCCATTGAGCCACCAAGGAAGACCTATGAATAATGCTCAGTCATAAACAGAATGAAATATTGCCATTTGCAGCAACATGGAAGGTATATACTAAGTAAAATAACTCAGACAGAGAAAGACAAATACTCTATGATATCACTCATAGAATCTAAAAATACCACAAAATGGAGAACATAACAAAAATGGAGGCTCACAGATTTAGAGAAAATATACTGTTTACCAGTGGTGAGGTGGAGGAGGAGGGGCAAAACAGAGTTGGAGGAGTGGGAGGTACAAGTTGTTAGGTGTAAGATGAACGCAAGGATGTATTGTATAACATGGGTAATACAACCAGTTTATTTATGACATCACACCCACTGTATATGACATCACATCCAGTGTATCTATGACATCACACCCATGTATTTATAACACCACACCCACTATACATGACATCACATCCATTGTATAACATCACATCCACTATACATGTGACATCACAGCCACTGTGTCTGTGACAACATCCCCACTGTGTTTATGACAACACAACCACTATATCTGACATCACATCCACTCTGTGTCATCCCACCCACTGTATGGTATCATACCCACTGTATGTATGACATCACATCCAATATATGTATGATATCATATTCGCCATATATGACATCACACCCAATCTTTATGACATCATGCAACTGTAGTTATGACAGCACATCCACTCTATTCATGATACCACATCCACTATTTATGACATCGCATCCGTTATATATGACATCACATCCACTATACACGTGACATCATAGCTACTGTATCTGTGACATCACACCCACTATGTTTATGACAACAAAGCTACTATATCTGACACCACATCTACTCTTTCTGTGACTTCACACCCACCATATCTATGAGCACACCCACTGTATTGATGACATCACAACTACAGTATAACATCACACCCACTTATCTATGACATCAAAACTATATGTTTCACTATATGTTTCACATCTAGCTATGTCTATGATATCACATCTACCATATCTACAATCAAATGCACTGCATCAATGACATCACATCAAGAATGTATTATATTAAATCCACTGTATATGATATCACATGTGACATCACACCCACCATATCTATGACATCACAACCACTATACCTATGGTATCACACCCAGTATATTTGTGACATCACACCCACCATAATGGTGATCACATCCAGTGTATCTATGACATCACACCCACTTTATTTATGACATCACATTAGCTATATATGATATCACATACACTACATATGACTTCACACCTCCTGTATTTATGACATCACACCCACTGTATCTGCCATCACATCCACTATATCTGTGACATCACACCCACTCTATCAATGAAATCACACCCACTGTATCAATGACATCACACCCAATGTATATGACATCACAAACACTATATCTATCATATCACTTCAACTGTATCTATGACATCAAACCCCTGTATTTATGACATCAGACCTACTATATATGACATCACACCCACTATATATGACATCACACACACTCTATTTGATAGAACACACACAACATATGTCATCTTATAACATATCATGCCCAGTATAGCTATGATATCACACCCACTGTTTTTATGACATCACTCCCATTATATTTATGATGTCAGAACCACTTTATTTATGACAAAACATCCACTATATATGACATCACATACATTGAATATGATATCACATCCATGATACATGTGACATCACAGCCACTGTATCTGTGTCATCACACCCACTCTATCAATGACATCACACCCATGTATGTATAGTATCAAACTCACTGTATGTGTATACTTGATATCATAGGCACTATATATGACATCACACATACTGTTTCTATGATATCACAGCCAATATATCTGTGACACTAGACCCATCAACAGTTCAGTTCAGTTCAGTTGCTCAGTCATGTCTGACTCTTTGCAACCCCATGAGTAGCAGCACGCCAGGCCTCCCTGTCCATCACAAACTCCCGGAGTTTACCCAAACTCATGCCCATCGAGTCAGTAATGCCATCCAGCCATCTCATCCTCTGTCGTCCCCTTCTCCTCCTGCTTCCAATCCCTCCCAGCATCAGGGTCTTTTCCAATGAGTCAACTCTTCGCACGAGATGGCCGAAGTACTGGAGTTTCAGCTTCAGCATCAGTCCTTCCAATGAACACCCAGGACTGATCTCCTTTAGGATGGACTGGTTGGATCTCCTTGCAGTCCAAGGGACACTCAAGAATTTTCTCCAGCACTATAGTTTAAAAGCATCAATTTTTCGGTGCTCAGCTTTCTTCACAGTCCAACTCTCACATCCATACATGACCACTGGAAAAACCATAGCCTTGACCAGATGAACCTTTGTTGACAAAGTAATATCTCTGCTTTTAAATGTGCTATCTAGGTTGGTCATAACTTTCCTTCCAAGGAGTAAGCGCCTTTTAATTTCATGGCTGCAGTCACCATCTGCAGTGATTTTTGGAGCCCCCCAAAATAAAGCCTGACACTGTTTCCACTGTCTCCCCATCTCTTTCCCATGAGATGATGGGACCAGATGCCATGTCACTTCAGTATTCTTGCCTTGAGAACCCCATGAACAGTATGAGAAGGCAAAATGATAGGATACTGAAAGAGGAACTCCCCAGGTCAGTAGGTGCCCAATATGCTGCTGGAGATCAGTGAAGAAATAACTCCAGAAAGAATGAAGAGATGGAGCCAAAGCAAAAACAATACTCAGTTGTGGATGGGACTGGTGATATAAGCAAGGTCCAATTCTGTAAAGAGCAATATTGTATAGGAACCTGGAACGTTAGGTCCATGAATCAAGGCAAATTGGAAGTGATCAAACAGGAGATGGCAAGAGTGAATGTCGACATTCTAGGAATCAGAGAACTAAATGGACTGGAATGGGTGAATTTAAGTCAAATGACCATTATATCTACTACTGTGGGCAGGAATCCCTTAGAAGAAATGGAGTAGCCATCATGGTCTGCAAAAGAGTCCTAAATGCCGTACTTAGATGCAATCTCAAAAAGGACAGAATGATCTCTGTTCATTTCCAAGGCAAATCACTCAATATCACGGTAATCCAAGCCTATGCCCCTGCCAGTAATGCTGAAGAAGTTGAATTTGAATGGTTCTATGAAGACCTACAACACCTTTTAGAACACCCCAAAAATATGTCCTTTTCATTATAGGGGACTGGAATACAAAAGTAGGAAGTAAAGAAACACCTGGAGTAATAGGCAAATTTGGGCTTGGAGACCCATCATTTCTATGGTAAAACCCACTGTATCAGTGATATCACATCTGCTATATATGACATCATATCCATTGTATATGATACATTATTCACTGTATCTATGATAACACTTCAACTGTATCTATGACAAAACACCCCTATTATTTATGACATCGAGCCCACTACATATGACATCACACACACAACATATGATATCTTATCTACTATATATGACATCACACCCAGTATAACTATGTCATACCCACTGTATTTATGATGTACACCCATGGTTTTTATATCAGACACACTATATCTATGACATCACATCAACTGTATTTATGACAAAAAACACACTATATATTACATCACATCCACTATACATGTGATATCAGAGCCACTGTATCTGTGTCATCATACCCACTGTATTAATGAGATCATACCCATGTAACATGTAACATGACAACCACTATGTTTATGCCATCATATCCACTATTTATGACATCACACCAACTGTGTTTATGACAACACAACCACTCTATCTGACTTCATATTCACTCTATTTATGACTTCATAAATATGTGACCCATAGGACATCATGTCAACTATCAGTTCATTTGAGTCACTGTGTCATATTGGACTCTTTGCAACCCCATGAATCGCAGCACACCAGGTCTCCCTGTCCATCACCAACTCCCAGAGTTTACTCAAACTCATATCCATTGAGTTGGTGATGCCATCCAGCCATCTCATCCTCTGTTATTCCCTTCTCCTGCCCCCAATCCCTCCCAGCATCAGGGAATTTTCCAATAAGTCAACTCTTTGCATGAGGTGACCAAAGTATTGGAATTTCAGCTTCAGCACCAGTCCTTCCAATGAACATCCAGGACTGATCTCCTTTAGGATGGACTGGTTGGATCTTCTTGCAGTCCAAGGGACTCTTGAGAATCATCTCCATGCATATTTTGATTTCTTCTATGATTTGTTGGTTATTCAGAAGCATGTTATTTAGCCTCCATATGTTTGAATTTTTAGTATTTTTTTTTCCCTGTAATTGAGATCTAATCTTACTGCACTGTGGTCAGAAACAATGACTGGAATGAATTCAATTTTTTAAAAATTTACCAAGGCTAGATTTATGGCCAAAGATGTGACCTATTCTGGAGAAGGTTCTGTATGCATTTGAGAAAAAGATGAAGTTGAATGTTCTGGGGTGAAATGTCCTATAGATAACAATTAGGTCTAGCTGGTTCATTGTGTCATTTAAAGTTTGTGTTTCCTTGTTAATTTTCTGCTTAGTTGATCTATCCATAGTTGTGAGTGGGGTATTAAATTTTCCCACTATTTTTGTGTTACTATTAATTTCCTCTTTCATACTCATTAGCGTTTGCCTTACATATTGTGGTGCTCCTAAGTTGGGTGCATATATATTTATAATTCTTATGTCTTCTTCTTGGATTGATCTTTTGATCACTATGTAGTGTCCTTCTTTGTCTCTTTTCATAGCCTTTATTTTAAAGTCTGTTTAAATACTCATATCTGATATGAGTATTGCAACAACTCAAAACCTATAAAAGCAATGTAAAAGCAGTGCTAAGGGGAAGGTTCATAGCATTATAGGCTTACCTCAAGAAACAAGAAAAAAGTCAAATAAATAACCTAACCCTACACCTAAAGCAACTAGAGAAGGAAGAAGTGAAGAGCCCCAGGGTTAGTAGAAGGAAAGAAATTTTAAAAATTAGGGCAGAAATAAATGCAAAAGAAACTAAAGAGACCATAGCAAAAATCAACAAAGCTAAAAGCTGGTTTTTTGAAAAAATAAACAAAATTGACAAACCATTAGCAAGACTCATTAAGAAACAAAGGGAGAAGAACCAAATTAACAGAATTAGAAATGAAAATGGATAGATCATGACAGACAACACTGAAATACAAAGGATCATAACAGACTACTACCAGCAGCTCTATGCCAATAAAATGGACAACTTGGAAGAAATGGATAAATTCTTAGAAAAGTATAACTTTCCACAACTAAACCAGAAAGAAACAGAAGGTCTTAACAGACCCATCACAAGCAAGGAAATTGAAACTGTAATCAGAAATCTTCCAGCAAACAAAAGCCCAGAACCAGACGGCTTCACAGCTGAACTCTACCAAAAATTTAGAGAAGAACTAACACCTATGTTACTCAAACTCTTCCAGAAATTGCAGAAGGTAAACTTCCAAACTAATTAAAGGAGGCCACCATCACCCTAATTCCAAAACCAGACAAAGATGCAACAACAAAAAAAGAAAACTACAGGCCAAAATCACTGATGAACATAGATGCAAAAATCCTTAACAAAATTCTGGCAACAGCATATGAAAAAAATCATACATCATGACCAAGTGGACTTTATCCCAGGAATGCAAGGATTCTTTAATATCCGCAAATCAATCAATGTAATACACCACATTAACAAATTGAAAGATAAAAACCATATGATTATCTCAATAGGTGCAGAGAAAGCCTTTGACAGAATTCAAGAAGCATTTATGATTAAAACTCTCCAAAAGCAGGAATAGAAGGAACATACCTCAACATAAAAAAACTATATATGACAAACCCACAGCAAGCATTACCCTCAATGGTGAAAAATTGAAAGCATTTCCCCTGAAATCAGGAACAAGACAAGGGTGCCCACTCTCACCACTACTATTCAATATAGTTTTGGAAGTTTTGGCCACAGGAATCAGAGCAGAAAAAGAAGTAAAAGGAATCCAGATAGGAAAAGAAGAAGTGAAACTCTTGCTGTTTGCAAATGACATGATCCTCCACATAGAAAACCCTAAAGACTCTACGAGAAAATTACTAGAGCTAATCAATGAATATAGTAAAGTTTCAGGATATAAAATTAACACACAGAAATCCCTTGCATTCCTATACACTTACAATGAGAAAACAGAAAGAGAAATTAAGGAAACCATACCATTCACCATTGCAACAAAAAGAATAAAATACTTAGGAATATATCTAACTAAGGAAACAAAGGACCTATACATAGAAAACTATAAAACACTGATGAAAGAAATCAAAGAGAACACATACAGATGGAGAAATATACCATGTTCATGGATAGGAAGAATCAATATTGTCAAAATGACTATACTACCCAAAGCAATCTATAGAGTCAATGCAATCCCTATCAAGCTACCAACAGCATTTTTCACAGAACTAGAACAAATAATTTCACAATTTGTATGGAAATTAAAAAAAAAAAAACCTTGAATAGCCAAGTAATCTTGAGAAAGAAGAATGGAACTGGAGGAATCAACCTGCCTGACTTCAGACTATACTACAAAGCCGCAGTCATCAAGACAGTATGGTACTGGCATAAGACAGAAATATAGATCAACGGAACAGAATAGAAAGCCCAGAGATAAATCCACAAACCTATGGACACGTTATCTTCAACAAAGGAGGCAAGAATATACAGTGGAAAAAAGACAACCGCTTAAACAAGTGGTGCTGGGAAAACTGGCCAACCACTTGCAAAAGAATGAAACTAGAACACTTTCTAACATCATACACAAAAATAAACTCAAAATGGATTAAAGATCTAAATGTAAGACCAGAAACTATAAAACTCCTAGAGGAGAACATAGGCAAAACACTCTCTGACATAAATCACAGCAGGATCCTCTATGACCCACCTCCCAGAATATTGGAAATAAAAGTAAAACTAAACAAATGGGACCTAATGAAACTTAAAAGCTTTTGCACAACAAAGGAAACTATAAGCAAGGTGAAAACACAGCCCTCAGATTGGGAGAAAATAATAGCAAACGAAGCAACAGACAAAGGATTAATCTCAAAAATATACAAGCAACTCCTGCAGCTCAATTCCAGAAAAATAAATGACCCAATCAAAAAATGGGCCAAAGAACTAAACAGACATTTCTCCAAAGAAGACATACAGATGGCTAACAAACACATGAAAGGATGCTCAACATCACTCATTATCAGAGAAATGCAAATCCAAACCACAATGAGGTACCATTACACACCAGTCAGGATGGCTGCTGTCCAAAAGTCTACAATCAATAAATGCTGGAGAGGGTGTGGAGAAAAGGGAGCCCTCTTACACTGTTGGAGGGAATGCAAAATAGTACAGCCAGTAGGGAGTACAGTGTGGAAATTTCTTAAAAAACTGGAAATAGAACTGCCATATGACCCAGCAATCCCACTTCTGGGCATACACACTGAGGAAATCAGATCTGAAAGAGACACGTGCACCCCAATGTCCATCACAGCACTGTCTATAATAGCCAGGACATGGAAGCAACCTAGATGCCCATCAGCAGATGAATGGATAAGGAAGCTTTGGTACATATACACCATGGAATATTACTCAGCCATTAAAAATAATTCATTTGAATCAGTTCTAATGAGATGGATGAAGCTGGAGTCCATTATACAGAGTGAAGTAAGCCAGAACAATAAAGACCAGTACAGCATACTAAGGCATATATATGGAATTTAAAAGATGGTAATGATAACCCTATATGCAAAACAGAAAAAGAGACATAGATGTACAGAACAGAATTTTGGACTCTGTGGGAGCAGGCAAGGGTAGGATGTTTCAAGAGAACAGCATCAAAACATATATATTATCTAGGGTGAAATAGATCACCAGCATGAGACAGTTTCTTGAGCCTGGTGCACTGGGAAGACCCAGAGGAATCTGGTGGAGCGGGAGGTAGGAGGGGCGATTGGGATAGGGAATACATGTAAATCCATGGCTGATTCATGTCAATGTGTGACAAAAATCACTACAATATTGTAAAGTAATTAGCCTCCAACTAATAAAAATAAATGAAAAAAAAAAAAAAGTCTTCTCCAACACCACAGTTCAAAAGCATCAATTCTTCTGTGCTCAGCTTTCTTCACAGTCCAACTCTCACACCCATACATGACCACTGAAAAAACCATAACCTTGACTAGACGGACCCTTGCTGGCAAAGTAATGTCTCTGCTTTTTAATATGCAGCCTAGGTTGGTCATAACTTTCCTTCCAAGGAGTAAACGTCTTTTAATTTCATGGCTGCAATCACCATCTGCAGTGATTTCGGAGCCCAAGAAATAAAGTTAGCCACTGTTTCCCCATCTATTTACCATGTAGTAATGGAGCCAGAAGCCATGATCTTAGCTTTCTGAATGCTGAACTTTAAATCAACTTTTTCACTCTCCTCTTTCACTTTCATCATGAGACTTTTTAGTTCCTCTTCACTTTGCCATAAGGGTGGTGTCATCTGCTTATCTGACGTTATTGATATTTCTCCTGGCAATCTTGATTCCACCTTGTGCTTCTTCCAGCCCAGCGTTTCTCATGATGTACTCTGCATACAAGGAGCTACCCCTCACCAGAGGTCAGGGGCGGTGTCCAAGAGGAGCTACCACACGCTGGAGTTCTGGGGTGGTGTCCAAGAAAAGCTACCCCTTGCCCCAGGTCAGGGCCAGTGGCTGACAAGGGCAACCCCCAGTCCAAGGAGCAGAGGCTGTGCAGTTGCAGGAGGGCCAAGAGGAGCTACTCCACATCAACTATGCTACTGCTACTGCTAAGTCACTTCAGTGGTGTCCAACTCTGTGCGACCCCATCCCTGGGATTCTCCAGGCAAGAACACTGGAGTGGGTTGCCATTTCCTTCTCCAATGTATAAAAGTGAAAAGTGAAAGTGAAGTCGCTCAGTCATGTCTGACTCTTCGCGACCACATGGACTGCAGCCTACCAGGCTCCTCCATCCATGGGATTTT